>NC_137694.1:180200963-180218463 GCF_964034855.1 Anser brachyrhynchus | reverse complement strand
ATAAACATGTTAAGAATATAAAAAAGATGGCAAAAGAAGTTAGGAAACATACAATATTTGTGTATATATTGTAATACTTTCTGTAATTACCAGAATCATGTACTATTTTCATTCTAAGAGCATTTTTTATTATTTATTTTCTGGCAAGCCTTATTTGGAGACATAAATGTTTTTTGGGAAGGCATCAAAAGATCAAGCATTGTGCAGAACTGGCCAAACTATCTCTGAAGCCTCAAGCAATTCAAGAAGGGCTTCCACAATGAAAGTACGTTGTGCGACCCCATGGAAGTGGGCAGAAATATGCATCCACAAGTCTTTTAATCTCCAAAATACTGGGATCCTCCAGGACACAGCTGTGCACCCAAACCAACGCATAGTGAGATGGAAGATCTCTGAGTATCTCCTGGCTGTCCTACAGGTCCTAGAGGTCTCATTCTTGCTGTCTTTCTAAGGTCTGTGGTGAACATCTTGTGGCTATTATAGAATCATAGAATCATAGAAAAATTAAGGTTAGAAAAGACCTTCAAGATCATCTGGTCCAACCATCACCCTACTGCCAGTGTGATCCGCTAAACCATGTACCTAAGCACCACGTCCAAACTTTCCTTGAACACCCCCAGGGACGGTGACACCACCACCTCCCTGGGCAACCCATTCTAATGCCTGACTGCTCTTTCTGAGAAGAAATGTCTCCTATTTGTTTTAATTGTTGAAGGGTAGTGCTCTTTGTTCAATTCTTTGTTTTAATTGTTGAAGAGTAGGGGCAGGACGTTTCCATTTTCCCACTCACCAGGGACATCATCCGAATGACAGGACTCTTCAACTATGATGGAGAGAGGCTAGACAACTACATCAACCAGTTCCCTCAGGACCCTGGGATTCATGTCATCAGGTCCCATAGACCTGTACCTGTTTAGATTCATCAGGTGATCTCAAACCTGCTCTTCACTTACAGTGGGGGGAACTTTGATCGCCCAGCCTCCATCTGTGGGTTCAGGGAAATGAAAGTCTTGGGAAGCCCATCTACCCGTGCAGACGCAGGCAAAGAAGTTGCTGAGTACCTCAGCATTCTCCATGTCTGTCATTACCAATTACTCAGATATAGAAACTCACTCCTAATATAAGAAATTAGCCACCTATAATCGCTTACACACTACTATTTTCATCCCTCAGTCTTATCACAAATGTTAAATGCACATGGTGGCCCTCGGGGACTCCTCCTGTCACCCCAGCGCAGCAGCCCAAAGGGAGCTGGGTCCTCTCTTGTGCTCTTCCTCGAAACTCTGTGCAGAAGGGATGCCACCTCTTGCACAAGGGCTGGAGGATGGGAAAGAAGCACTCACACAACCCCTGAGAATTGGCAACAGAGTTCTTTATTGCTGGGACATCTTGCAGGTGAGCCTGTGGGACGTCCATGTTGTCCGGTGGCTCCAAGCTAATGCTTGGGGTGGAGCCTGAGTGACGTAGCGAGCTCCCCTGGCGCTCCTGCGATGCTGTTGGTGCATTTGGATGTCAGGTAGCAAAGACATGCCGGGGTAGTCCCAGGTCTGATGTGGCCGAGGTGGATCCACTTCCATCGGTTCCTCCACATCTGGTGGATCCAGCTGCATGGGCTCCACGGTGTTAGGCAGAAGGATAAGCCAGTCCTTGCCCAGGACTGCCCAAACAGGATGTCTTCCATCCGGAATGTTTTCAGGCCAGGGTGCAGAACCAGGGGCTCGTCCAGTTCCACCTCTAGGTCACATGCCACTGTCTGGTTCTTTTCCATGAGCGGGTCTGACGCTGCCATCTGTTCTACTGCCATGGCTGGGTCCCACACTGCGTTCCGGACTCTGGGCAGGCCTGTGCTCCACACGGCTGTCTGCCTGATGCTCCTGCCTTCGCCCCATGCCGCCATTGTGGCACTGGGAAGGCCCAGGCACCCTGTCACCGTATGGCTGAGGGGGTGGCCTGTTCCCCGTGTCATTGCGGTGCCAGTGGTGCCACCTGTAAGTGTCTGTGGGCTGCGCGCCAGAGGTCCCCTGAGCACTGGTGTCAGTTGTGCTGCAGGCGCGATCCCTCTGCCCACGACACTTCTCATTAGGTGCACTCCTTCTTGGTGCTTCCTTGGACTGCATTGCAGTCCTCACACCGAGGAGCCCTGCCGCTCACCTCGCTGCTTCGGCTCTTCTTCCTGCCGCACAAGCCGGCTGAGGCAAAACTGCAGGACCTTGCAAATTGCAGCCTTATCTACCTTGTTCCACATGTTCCACATGATGTTTTCCAGCTCAGGCTCTAGTCTCTCATCAGTGTAACACAGAATCATAGAATCATTCAGGTTGGAAAAGACCTCCAAGGTCATCCAGTCCAACCATCCCCCTACCATCAGTGTGATCCACTAAACCATGTCCCTGAGCACCAGGTCCAACCTTTCCTTGAACACCCCCAGTGACTGTGTCTACCATGATTCCCATACCTTTTCTGCAAACATCACTTCCAGACATCTGGCTTCCAGCATCTACTAGTACATGAGATTTCTCCTCCCCAGGTACAGGTCTCAGCATTTGCTTTTGCTGAACTGCACGATGTTCCTGTCAGCTCATTTCTCCAGCCTGCCATACTGAGATTATTTAATTTCCATAATGTTTAAAATTTATTATTGCTGAAAAGTCACTGCAAAACACACGAATTGCTTAACATGCTTTAAAGCTCTCTCTTAAGTACAAGAAGATGTCTTAAACGGGCTTCTAACATTTTACTGTTATTATTTAAAGTACATGAACATGAAGGCAGGTATCATCAGTCTTAAAGACTTATTTTGAAGAATTAGTTTAAGAAGTCTTTAAGAATTTGATCTCCAGAATTACAAAATATTCTCTCCTCCAAAAATGGTAATAAGGATAGCTAATTCCTTGCTAGATAAGGCTAAAGCTAGCTTTGTGACTCAAGGTCACACAGGCTATGCACATTTGGAAGCCCTGTGGCATAATGGAAATGTATCTACGGAGTGAAAAAGTTTATACAGATGATCCATTGTTCACACTACTTGCATTTTGGAGGACTTTCCTTCAGACGAGGTCAAGTCCCACAGATCCCATGCCCACTAGTGGCTGGAGAAAAACTGATGTAATCTTAAAATGCAACGTTCAGTTTAGATTCGTCTGTAAGGAAGTGAACTTGTGAACTGCAGCTGCAACTGTTCTGTGATGTGAACCGAAGTAGAGTCTGTGAGGACAACACGGAGAATCACTTTTTAAAAGACTTCTCTCAATCCAACCTGAAACATTAATGTAAATGCACCCACACAAGGCCACAGAGCAGACTTTCTCATTTCTCCTGTCCTCTATTCCATCAGCCTGATGAAGGTTTTAGTGTGTGGCTCTGCACGGTGTCAGGAATGTTAGCAATCCCCGCTGTAATGCTTGTGTGGCTAGAGCAGCAGAGCAGTCAAGGACAACTTGCTGCCCCCACTTTGTGACACGGGTGGTTACAATAGAAACTTTCACGCTTCTGTGCTGTTGCCCCAGTGTTGTTTTTGTAGATGGCAAGCTTGTCAGCTTGCAGATGAGGTTAAGGAGGCATATCATACTGTGCACAGAACCAAGGAAACTGGCCAAAATTTCTGACTATCTGCTCTACTCCATGATCTCCATATGCACAGGAGCCACAAGTTATGAACTGTAAATGGCTGCAGGAGCCCTAGATGTCCTTCACAAGCAGGAGATAAAATGACTTCCCAGTTATACCACTGGAGGATGAGGCAGGCTGGGGCTTCACCCTTGTAACAGGATACCCATCAATCAATACTGGCCTCTTCCAGCTCACTTTTCCCCCATAGGTGGGGATTTGGATTACCAGCAGCCACCACAACAGAACATGCTGATCTCATGGCCAAAAAACAAACAAACAACAACAACAAAAAAAATCAGCACAAGACTCATGATCCTTCCCTGACAAAGGTCATCAAAAAACAGATCTGTATAGTCCCCATACTGTATGCATATGTGTGAAGGACTGTAGAATGGCTTCTGGTACTAATAGCAGTGTCTTAGCTCACCTGTGTGGGGCTGAAGACACTGATCACCTGCTGCATGAGGTATGTTAGCAAAAATATACTTTTATAACATGATTTTTTGTAATTTTCAACATTATTTTTGAAATCTAATCCCCCATTTTTTTCCTTTCTTTGCCTTTGGTATCATAAAGGAGTTGACAGTCAAATGTGAATTTGCTGGCAAATTCAGGAGTTTGCAGTGATCAGTTTAAATATTTTCTTTGTTATCAGTGGCTTTCTTCTTTAGTTAAATGGCTGTAAGTCTCTCTCTTTTTATGTTTTCTACTTTATTTTACTTAAAATCAAATATAAAGATAGGTTTCAGTTGTTTCAATTTTCCTAACATGTGATTTTTGTCTCAGCATATATTGTCCCCAAATGGTATATGATCCCAGAAGAAGAGAAATGAACACCAAAGGAGAACACGTATTCTCGTGGCCAGAGGGATAGGGCTAAAGTTTAAGTGGGGAAAGGAAGAGAAGAGTGGAGAATGAGAGAGAGTGATGACATTTGTTTTCTCAGATGAAAAGCTATTGTCCCTTGAGACTGCTTAATGTATTTATCTTTTAGGGGAAGAAAAAAATTCCCACTAGATAGACTGAAAATCCGAAAAAGGTCTGAGAAATAGGATCTTCTCAGGCTTTGTCTGTAGGTGGGTAAAGTCATAATAGCTCTGTTTTTCTTGGTTTTCTTTACATGAGAAAAACTGAGTAAGAATGCCTTACTATGCATAATTGTAAGGATATTCATTTCTCTGAGCCTTTTTACACTGCATCTCAGTCAACTGAAAGGTCAATTTAGTTATTTTTCCCTCCCTCACATCCTATACTGAAGAAAAAAAAAAAAGGAAAAAAAAAAAGAACAACACACACACCAAAACATGTAGACAGGTCTTTCAGATTTCAATGAAAATAACAGATGTTACCCATCAAAACAGCTTTCAACCAGAGCAAGGATGACATAGCCACAGAGTGACTGAGATTTTCCTTCCAGCAGACAGAGCTTTATCTCAGACAGAGGCAGGCAGAAACAACTGTCTTAATTTCACTGTAAAACATCCTCTGCTTTGGGACCGAAAGGAAACCTTTGATCTAATTACATCTACCGAGTTACCATATCGATGATGGAGCATATTGACTGTAAAAATCACTAGACTCAGCATTTGTTTGTTTGGCACGGAGCATGCAGAAACTTAAGTTACATATTGTTTTGGTCAGAAGCAGGTTTTGAATTCCCTTCATGTTGCCTGATCTGTGAGCTGGGAAGACCACCAATCTTTTGGGTGGGCTCCGGAACAGTCTTTATTTCCCAATATATTTAAATTTGGGGCACAAAATTGTTGTAACAAAACCACAAAAGCCATGGAGTTTACAGACTAGAACCTCTTCTCCAGTGGCTTACACGTAGTTACAGTGTAATACCAAGTAAGCAAATATGGTTTAACGGAGATTTATTTTCTGCCCTAAACCAGGGAGTAGCTAGAAAGACTGACACTTCACATGTGTGCCACACTGCAGGTGAAGCACAGATCCAGTGTAATACTGATCTCAAGTTCAGTAAATGTTCAATCTGACTTGGTTTAATCTCCTGCTCAAAGAAAGTCAGAGGACAACAAAGAGAGTTTGAACTCTGTCTTCCCCTGTGTGTACAGCAGATCAGATAAACTGGTAACAACCACAGACTTTCATACTAACCTTAGTCCATTAACATACATTCCATAAGGCAGATGTCAAAATCATAAAACAATACGGGGCAGAGAAGCTGTGGGCTCATCCACAGCATGGGGCTGTGAGATAGGTGGGATATCTGATCTCAGCTGGGTGTGCCCCCACAGAGAACAGGTCAGTCACAGTGCCTGGGGTGCTATGACTGCTCCTATGCCCCAATACCCAAACCATACGCAGTGGAAAATATATTTGATAAGAACCCTTCAGCTAGAGGTTTTGAAGGACACATACGGTGTTTCCCAATGACATTCCATCCGACTGTCTCTAGGTCAGAAGAGAGATGACACAAGAGCCACAAGAGATATTCAGTTTTAATAACTTAACAGGACTTGAGCACCCTAGAAAAAAATCTAGCTCTAACTGGACATGCACAGCATGCTTGAAATTGGGTGTAATATTATCAAGACCAAAGTGTTGCTATTTCAGGCAGTTGTAGTAATAATAAAAAATAAAATAATAATAATAAAAAAAAGCCAGTCATGAGAAAGGTCTTTTGCTTGTGGTAAGGCACCATCACCATTAACTTCTTCTCCAGCTGACAGCTTCCAACAGCTTTTACTGCAGCCTTCTGCAATCTCCTTGCCTTGCAGTGCACCTTCGAGTCCTGGAGGGCAGCACAGTGCTGGTGCTCCTGGGCAGGGCATCTCCCAGCAGAACTGACATTGCAGTTGCTGAACAGCTTTCCCTAATGGAGCTCTGCGCACAAGTGTTTGGTTTTCAGGGATAATGCTGTGGCTTTTTATATTGTCTACAAGTATGCAGAGCTGCTGTGCATTACCAGTGCTTCTCAAGAGACCTGTTAACTTCCTTTTAATATTTCAACCTCTGACCTGTGTGTTAATGTGTTGTTATAATTGGAAAAGTCGCTCTCCCTTACTCAGCAGTTTAGCTCCATGTGTGTGTTCCAAGTTGGGCTTGCTGACTTTATTGACACACATAATAAATTTAATACTTCTCCTCTTGCTGGATACTATTATTGCCAAGTCCCAGGCATGTAATCCTCAGTCTTAATGGGGATGTGTAAGCCAGAAGGACACAGTCTGTTTATTTTTGTTTGTTTGTTTGTTTGTTTGTTTGTTTGTTTTTATCCAGGGCTGATATTGCAAAGTCATCAGGTAACAAAATGAGGGATAAGAATGAATCCTTTCAATAGGAAAAATGTTGATCGGGTCCAGCTGTACTATCAATACAGCTTGGCAGAGTGCTTGTTCGCAGTTTATCACTGGCAATGGAGAATATTCAATCCCCATCAACATAATACCTGCCCATCCCTTGGTTATTTAAAACTGTATTTAAATGTCTGTTTCTTTATGCTTTCCAACTTCGTCCACAAAAGCCAGAACCGGAGATATTCCTTGGCCTGGAGTTAGACCATATTAAGTTCTGCTGAAGTGTGGCCAAAGGGAGCAAACTGTTTTAGAGCTTTTGATTTTAACCTTAGGTTTAGGTTAAGCATTGTCTTGAAAAAAAAAAATGGAAAGAACAGAATGATTGTAAAAAGTTAGGACTATTTCATCAATGGGAAAAGTAAAGATTTCCTACACCATAAAGAGGATAATAACTTGAAAAGAATGGGTTTAGTAAGAAGAAACTCATTTAATATAAAATGTTAGCCCATCCCTATGTAGAAAGTTAGCCCATCCCTATACGAACAACTTACTACTGTTTCACATCTTCACATTAATTATCTTTATTTTCTTCCTTTTCAACTTATATTTTTAGGATCACCACAAATTTGCTTCAACCTCAGCAGAAGTCTTTCAACAGAGCAGAGACAATTGAGTTTGGGGAGTTGGGAGCTGATGGTAAGGTTAAAACTGGGATCACGTTAAAGTTGTGACAGTCCTGCCACAAGGGCAAGGAGGACTGGTACTAAAGGGGCAGAGGTGGGGGAAGTCTTGCATGGGCATATTATCACCTCCCTGAACTGACTTGCCATATGTTCACACTCATTTCTACCAGCACAGGAAATGGATGGGAAGGGACATTCAGGAATGGGGGAAGGAGAGCTGGACCACATCACCTTCAACTTACATCAGCTTCAGCTGTCACAGAACCACAGTGTGAGAGCTATGGCTACAGAAGAAATCTTTGAGCAACACACACACCTGCATCACTATCTCCAAGTACATTATCTCGCTGTGGATCTAATCTGATGAATGTTGTGCCTGCATAGTGATTATTACAGCAAGGCACTTTTTTTTTTTTTTTTTTTTTTTAGCAATTAATTTCATGCCAAGCTCAGCTACAGTGGTAAGAACCTCAAATAATTCTCTGGGTTTCATTTCCTCCGTGTGGTCATGGATTTTCCAGATGAGCTCAGCACCTTTGTATGCAGCCCATTCAAGCAGTCCTACTGCATGAAAATCCCACAGCAGTGATTGCCATTGTGAGCTCCCTCAAACTCAACTTCCATTTGTACAAACATTGATTTGATGTTGTTTGTAAACAGTACTCGAGTACTCCAGCTCACTGTGTCCTTGCAAAAGCGAGCAGCACGATCCCACACTACAGACGAGTACTGCAAACTGAGTCATCGTAGTACAGCTTCTCCTGTAAAAACGTTGCAAACGTAGCTGAATAGCCTGTGGGAGACAGCCATATTACCTTCTGACTGTACAGTTCTGACAATAATGAAAGAAAAATATTCTGATGTCCTGTGGGAATGTGGATGTCTGGTCTCAGATATGAATGAGTGAAGTATTAATCAGTCATTGCATTCCCTTAATGAGGAATTGCATTAACTGTGTCATTTGCTGTTATTGCTTGAAGCGTTAGAAAGCTATGTTGTACTCATTCAGCTCAGTCCTGTGCATAGTAATTTTTCTGTGCAAGTACATACCTTAGCACAAAGAACAAATCTGTTGGAAAATGCTCTTATTGATTACAAGTACGCTTGTTAACTAGAGACATTCCCAAATGGCAATCTCTGCTTCTGCAAACCATGAGAAATGGCACTATTAGCAAAAACAATAGTACCAAACTCAAAGCAGCAGGTGCTGGCTTTGAAACTGTTGTCTTTTCATTCTGAGAATATGTTAACACTTTGCAAATATTCTGTAGGTATGCCAGGTGACTCAATTCTTTCCTCTTTTTTTTTTTTTTTTTTTGGTAATGTTAAATAACATGATATTTCTGAATGCAGATTAACAGAACGAGAAATATCTATATTTAATGTGTGGAGAGTGTTCTTAAAACTTAAGAACAAATTAAAGATCTGCTTGTTTTTGGAGGATTTTAGACAATATATTTTTGTTACAAGAGCTATTTTTATTTTAACCATTTTAGTTAGCATAGCAAAAATAGAAAGGACAAACAAATATTTTTCTGTTATTCTCAATGTACCTTTTGTCCTTCTCTGGCATAAAAAAAAAATAAATGATTATTTCAATCACCCAAATATGCAAGATTTTGGATCTTGATCCAGCTCCCAGAGTATCAGATGGGAGTTTGCCTAATCCCTGTTCTCGACTGTTGTAGAGTAAAAAAGAATAACACACTTCAGGCCTCTTCCTTCACCTATGGAAAGCTGGGATTTGCTGCTAGGCCAGGGAGCACAGATCATTTGGCAGAAGTCCCTGTATAACTGTAACCATTATACACAGCACTTTTATTATTTTTTTTTTAAATCGCGGTCCCATTTCCTTCAGGAAGGAATGCTGTGCTCCCTTGGTGGCTTCACACTGACCCTGACGAAGGTACCACATAAGCCAACAACTGCCTGACTAACCTCGCAGGTATCCCTACAAGTAAGGGACTGGCCCAACCTACTGGGCCTTAAGTGCACCAGAGGCAGGGGCTGGGGTATGGTAGCAAGACATGGTTTTACAGGATGTTGCAGTTTCAACCAGGCAAAAGTGAGCCCATTTCCTTTCAAAATTAGGACAAGCAGAAGGGTTGCTGGCTTCTACACTCCTTGACCTGCCACGGAGCAGGACCTAAGAAGAGGGGGTTCAAAGCCATGAGCTGATCTTCAGTTACTGAGTCCCAGGCAGCGAGGTGCCTTGACTTTTTTGTTTTCTCTGCAGTTAGCTGCATCTATGAAATTATGCCCTACACAAGGAGAGTTCACACCGTCTGTATTTAGATATTTAACTTGGTATGCTCTAAATTGCTTCTAAACTAAATGCTGGAGGTGTTCTAATGGAGATGTTGTGCACTCAGAGGGAAAACTTGTTAAGAAAAAAAACAGTCTCTCTTTAAAAATACTATAATACAATGCTGCACTGCAATGATGCAGGAAATCCTTACAATTACTGTACTACCAGACAAGCGGAAAGAGAAGCATACGGAAGGCTAAACCAATGTATTTGTTATCTTACCTCTTGTTTGGAAAAAGAAAAAAAAAATAAAGTTGCAGTTTGGATATGTGTCATTTCAGAAGCTATAAGCCTCAAGCATAGGCAAGAAATATATATATATGAATTATAAGTTGGGGCAAATTCAGGTGTCATTTTCACTTTCTCTCGCTTGTCTGAAGATTAGCTGGCTAAGCAAAACACTTCTGTATCTCTGGGTAACAAAGCAGATTTTGGCTGTTCTTCAGGGTTGTGGGTGTTCTCTGTGGGTTTTAGTGACACATTCTTGTACGCTTCAGGCGGAAACCGTCTTAGTGTGGGACAGGCAGAAAGGGTTAAGAACCCACTGCTGCTGTGTGTGATAATATTTTCTTCTCTATTTCATTTTCACTGTACAGTAAAATAGTTGCTCTGATTTAGTTTGCTAATGAACTGAGCACTGCCATCTTGTGTTTTATTTATCAAACGCAATTATTCTTTGATATGTTTCAGAAGGTGGCAATAAAAGGAATCCGTGAAGACCTTGTCTGTAGATTACATGCCATACTCTGCTTCTGTTCAAATCCATGATCTTTTGTTGTATGGACCTTAAAATGCAAAAAAAAAAAAAAAAAAAAAAAAAAAAAGGCTAAATTTAAAGTGTAATATAATTTAAAAAGCAGGCCTGTATAACTTCAAAATATATATTTAGATTTAAACCTTCTTCATGCATTTTTTTCTAGGAAGGATGGAGATTAACAGTATCATGGGAACTTCACAAGATGGGGCCTCTCAGTTTCTCTGCATAACTCTGAGACCAGAGTTTGTGCAGAATTTTTCATAAATCATGAACTCAAAATCTAGTAATTAGTTTTGAAGCATGTAGACTCAGGGCTTGATGGTAGAAGGACAAATCTGTAAAGATATTCCAGACCCAAACCTAACACATCTTTCTTACAGGTATTAATTACAAGTATTAATTCAAGGGCTGTTCTTTGAGCTCTGTGTTAAGCAACAGATGAGACAGCATAATTTGAAAAACTCCAAGATGAAGCCTGGAGCCGAGGACTGCTTATCACGCTTCTTCAGTACAGGAAGAGATGCTGATACAGCCTTCCTTTATAAAAATCATTTCAGTAAAACATAGCCTTAAAAAGAAAGAAAGAAGTAAAAACAGTCTGCTTTACAGACTCGTGTTGTCTGATGAAGGAGAAGTGCCAACACAACAGGATCAAGGCATACCTACACATCAGTATTGTTAGAGAAGTCAAAGCACATTAAAGAGTATCAAGAATACCACTCATGCATTTTCATAAGACCTTCTTTTCTGTAAGAGGCATTGACAGTGCCAGTATATCTGCAGAAATATAGATAAAAGTATAGCAAGAAAGAATATTGGTGAGAAGCCACTTCAACATATCACAATAAAATAAATAAATAAACAAATAAACAAATAAATAAATCTGGCTAATTCAACAACATACCATAGAAATGCCCTATAAACTGGAAAAAAAAAAAAAAGAAAAAAAAAAAAGGAGGGAGTGGGACTTAAGCTGCCCTAAATGGCTTCTGTTTGGCATCAGGAGCAATGCCATCTTCATCAAAACCAACAAGGACTACTTTCTTATCTACGACACATTTTGACTTTCTACTACATTAAGGGCCATCATGAGAGCAAACCAACTGGAATATAATGAGGAAGTTCAAGTTTCCCCAGCTCTTAAAACTGAAGCCACTGCTTGAAGCAGCCTGGATGGACCCTGGGTAGGACCAGGAACAAGCAGAGCCACCCAATACCACATAGACCCTGGCCATTCTTCTCCAGGGGCTCACGGGACAGCTTCATCTCTGAATCATTGGAAGCTGAGTGCTGAGAGAAGTTGCTGTTCAACCCGCATTTCCACAGCAGTGAGACATGGGCCAAGAGCAATTCAAAATGGGAAGACAGAACCGTATCTGGCTGGTGCTTCAGGTGATGTCTAGACCATCACAAGGAATCAAGGCCATTGGTGCAAAAACCTGCTCATTGCCCACAGCCTGGAATAGCAATGGGGTTGTCCAAGACAACAGCAGTTCTCGCCTCTTGCCAGGAATAAAGTGTGTGTCACTTGATGACGAGGGACTTTTCCTCTGACTCAATGCCTGAGGGAAAAGCTTCACTGACCAAAGTCCCCTGCTAACAATCCCTAAATCCAATAACTATGTCCTCACACCTGCCCTCCCCCCATCTTTTGGGGCTGTGTTTAAGCTCCTGGTGAGTGCTGCAAAACCCAAACCATCTTTGTGGGCCACGATCAAGAATAAAAAATTCAGTCTTTAGCCAGAAGAGTAGGAAGATGGAGGGAGCTCCCCGTGTTCATCAAGCAAACTTCCTCCTAATGTCCGTGGAGAAAGAGATGATCCATATGGTTTCATGGTTGGGTTTATATATATAAATATATATATATATTGAGTTTATATACATTGCAAGGAAATCAGCCCTGAAGAAATCACTACGGGCCTTTGTCAACACCACAGGGCTTATAGTATAAATGCTCAATGCCTGCAGGCTTCCCCTGCACTGTGAATTTGCATAAACGGCCATCACATGGACACGTGCAGGACACTCCAGCTTGGGATGTTGTCATTGAGCTGGTTCTTGGAAGCAACCTAGAAAAGGATCACTGACATGGCCACGGTATGGCTTCTTCTCCTCCTTTGAGTCTCCACTTCTTCCCATTGCTCCAGAAATCCAGAATCTATGACTCATGAGAACAATTTACACAATGTACATGCTAATGTATAGTTATCAAAACATATGGAGGGAGGGATATTTACTTTTGCAATAGATTGATGATATGGTCATTAGTAAGCCCTGGTGTTCTTTACAGCCCTATTTCTTCATCTGTAAGATGGGTTTAATGATATAATTTTTTAAAAGAACATTGAAAGACAGAGCTTAGAAGTACTACATGTAAGAGCTAGAAATTATTAGCAGTCTCCAGACAACAAAGTAGAAATAAGTTGCTTAACGAGAAAGGATTATGAATAGCTTTATTAATGTTTTTAAAGCACTTTGAGGCCCTACCATGGACTGTGGAAACAAATATTGTATAAACGTGCTATTATTAAATGACCACTCTGCTCTGGGAAATGGCATGGGAGTGGTTTTCCATATTTGTTGTGACTCAGTGATTCCAGGTAAAACACATCCATTTCACAAGTTAAAAAAAGAGAATATTTCTAACTGTCAGCTCTGTCAACACATCTTAGCCAAGCTGCGTTTTGCCTGGCTTGCTGATTAACACCAGAAGTGGCAACGCTACTGGCCAAACACTCTTTGCCGTTGGTTTCCATCGTCTTCTCCAGGGCTTCACATGAAGATGTGAGTACTCTACCTGCAGATGAAGGGCTGCACAGAGAGGCTGACAGACATTGCATATTTAATGTTACTAATGATCTTTGACTCCAAAAGCCTCCAGCTCACCTTCCCCACTTTGGGATGTTTTAGCAGAGTTTTTACATATTAAAAATCTTAAATAATTATTTCAATTATTAAAGGCAGCAGTGACTAGATTCACATAGAGAATAGGTTGGGTAAGAAGTGCCATTTTCACATTTTCACGTAGTCACATTACAGAGTGCAATTTATGGTATTTAATTACACATTATTTGTCAAAATACCAAAAATTATTCATCTCCTCCCTGGACTAACAACCCTTCAAAATGTCACTTTATTTTTTTTTTCAGTGTGGCTTCTAACCACTGATATTTATCACAGATAATTATGCCTCTTCAAATGTAAAGTAGTTAAGCTTTGTAAAGCATGATGCATGAAGCAGTTTTACAAGCTGTTTTTCCAAGTCTGAATTTCTGAGCTAGACTGATACAGTGTGAGCCTCTTGCATGACTTCTGGTGGTTTCGTGAAAAGCATTGGGAGGGGAAAACAGTGTTGTATTGTATTTCTACTGTGTTTGGATTATGGCCCGTGTGGGTTCAAACACCCCCAGAAGCAAGTTGAAGCTGGACTTGTGGCCATCAACACCACTCTGGATATGGCTTATGGAAAAGTTCCATTTCGTTTTACACTTGCAATAACATTATCCTTCGCGTGTTATTTTTTTTTGTTAGCTGAAAAGCATATGTTTTGACTTTTCCCATCAACGTAGGAGCAATGGCTTGTATTTTAAGTCATGAGACAGAAAAGAAAAAACAAAGTCAAGGATTTATTTCCAAACCACACCTATGTAACATTCTTATGAGTGTTTTCACTAATTTGCATAATTGATTTTGCTATTTTTTAAATCACTTTTGCTAACTGTAATCACTGATTTTTGCCCAGAGTTAACAGTTTGCAAGGATATTTTCAAACCATAGAAGCAAATTCTCTCTACCAGGATATTTACAGCTGCGACTATAGCCAGAAATTGCTGATATACATAAAATGCACCAAATATATTACCCTCCTCACCGGTCCATAGAAAATCCAATAAAATCAAGTGGCACAGAAAACTTTTTTGCAAGGTGCTCTGACACCAGAACACTGTATTCCATCATTCATATCGCCTGATTATAGCCATGTAACTACCTATGAACTGACAAAATCAGGTCAGATTTGACATTAAATGGCCAGCAACCATCAGTCTTCAAACCCAGTCAGTTGATGCACAACAAGAAGAAATTTAATTTGATGAGTTAATTTGTGAAGTCAGAAGCTACTCAAGCTAGTAAAGGCATAAGAACTAGCACTGAGTATAAATGTTGTCTTGTTATTAGCTGGACTTAAGGCAGTGACCACCCAATAAGTATCATAAATACCAAAAACATAGTGTTTTTCTAATGCCAACATGACAATTTTGGAAAATGATCAGTATAAAATTGAATAGCTTTATATTTTACTAGCAGACCCATTGGAACTCATCTCTCATTACACTGAGTTCTATTATTTTTCATGAAAACAAGTTCCTCCATGATGCAGAAACTTAAATAAATCAAGGCAAAGTGATAAAAATAAAAATAAAAAAAAATCACAGGACTTCTAATGGACCTAATTCTAGAAGTAGAATTAATTTGACAGTCAAGTAAACTCAGTTGATTTGAAGGGAAGGGCTTTTAAGCGTGTAGGCTTAAAAGGAGTAGGTTAGCATGATTCAGTTTTATTTAGTTAACAAGAACTGCATTAAAAAACATCCCCTGAACTAATTCTCGTGAAATGAATCAGGCTGGGACCCAGTCTGACTTCTTAAATCCATATTAGATTATAGTTTTATCTTCTGAATCTCTCCAGGGGGACTTTGCTTTCCCAGTAACTATAGAAGGAATTAAAAAAAAAAAAAAAGCTTAGGAAAGACTATTTCATCAGGCACATCTAACAGAGGTGCCTGCTAAGCTGGGCAGGATAGATCCCACCGTAAATATACAAAGCAGACATAAGGAAAACCATTTACTTATGCAAATTTACTCTCTGGGTGCTGTGCTGAGGACTAAGCATGCCCACCTGAAAACTGGTCCTGGTGGCCCCTGTAGCTTCTGTGAGATGCTTGGTATTTCTTATTCCCACTGAAGCAAATGGGAGAAGGAACCTCAGTGCTCTGTCAAGTCTAGAGCACTGGGTCCCTGCAGATAGTCTGCTGGCATCAGGGAGAAAAGCCCTGCCAGATGGCACCCCTGAGAGAGGGGATTAGCTCCATCTCAAAGCTGGCATCCACTTTCATAACATCCACTTTCATAACATGGGTTTACACGTGACAAAAAGATGGTTATATGTGCAGACTCAGTTCTCCATGTCACTCTACGTTTGACTTTGTGGGATGGGGAATATGGCCATGCTGGCTATCGCAGGCAGGGCAAAAATCAAATTGGGCATGCAGATGATCCAGCTCACAGCAGGAACCACAGCTGTAGCTGGCAGCTTCTCTAAGAGCGCAGACACATATAATCATCCCTGTCCCATGCACTGAGATGACATCAGCTCAGGCTCACAAGTGGACTCAGTGCCTGAAGTGCAGACAACTTATTTCAGGGATCATTAACTGGCCTTCTCCAAAATTCCTGGTCTGAAAGTGTTGATGGTATTGAAGATGCTATCTATCACATTCAAACAGAGCAGACACTGAAGTACCCATATTGAAAAAGACTGAGAACCACTTTTGCCAATACAGAAGGAAATATTTCTTGGAGAAATCATACATTTGCAGAATTATGTGTGCTGAAAGTTATACTCACCAGTTAGAATCCCTTATTTTTGTTAACAGGCTGCATATAGATAATATCTCCGTTGTAGTGACACACCATAGTACACACAGAAAAGTCAGACATAGTGGTGATTATCTTGTGGACAATTCCTCATTTCTCTTGGAAATGTCTCAGGGATGAAGTAACAGTAACCACAGTGAAAAAAAGTCAAACAAACAATACAGTATTATGGCAACTGATTACTTCTGGTTTGAAAAAAAAAAAAAAAAAAGGAAAAAAAAAGAGGGGGGGTTGTTCTGTATTTTTTTTCTTTTTCTTTTTTTTTTAACTGGCATATATATTTTTCCCCAATCCCCATCCCCCCAGTCTTCCTGCTGGGATTCATGCACAAAGCAAAATAGCTATATAAAGTGCAAAGTGTGGTTCCCAGAGGAGCTCAAGAATATAGGCTTCTAGTCAAGTAGTGCATTTGACTGTGAAATTAAATATGGCCCTGGGGATTCCTTTTGTGGTCACGTAGATCAATAGGGTAAATTTCAATATACAATACGTAGTGTTCACGGCAGGAGGATCACAGAGTGGGAAGCTTACACAAGTTAATGGTCATCCAAGTAAAAAAAAAAAAAAAGGAAAAAAAAGAGATTATCATAATCATGCAATGATCACTTACCACTCCTGTAAATTCCCAGATTGTTTTTGCTTTCCAATTTTTGTTTATAGTAACAATAAATAAGGGAAATTAAAAATAATAATAATAATTTTTTTTAAAAGACATTTTTAGGGAACACCAAAAATTAAATTATACCAAGAATAAAATCATGTTTGGAAAGAGCCAAGCAAATATTAAAATCATGGCTAACTACCACAAACTACAGCATATTATCAAGTACATATTCACTTCCAAACTCCTGGAGTTTATACATATATTTATAAATAAGAATTTACACTAAAACTATTTGGGATGGGAAAGAAAAAGCTCTATTTTAGGGGTATAATGAGGGATGCAATTCTGAAAGCTACATTTCATGAAAGTCAGCACAGTCCTGGTTAAATGCTTCCACTGATTAAAAGGCACAAAGTATGTCACAAAGCAAGAGTCCATTTTTTAACATAGTACATCAAACCAGAAAGCAAATAGAGATAAGCTGCCTTGAAAACCATAAGATCTGGGACAACCAACTGTGAAACACTCATGTCACAAGTTGGCACTGAATTACACCACATGTCAATGGTGCTAGCTTCACTTTCTGCAAGTGCTGAAGATATGGTTTGTATGGCAAGAGTGTTA
>NC_137694.1:179835223-180195223 GCF_964034855.1 Anser brachyrhynchus | reverse complement strand
TCTCCCTTCGTTTGTACTTCTCATATTTGAGCTGGAGGCACAGAACATTTTAGAGGCTACTTGCAGTTCACTTACGGAAATAAGTGAAGTCTTTCTGGTGAATTCTTTAGTTTTGATTGGACTGACTTCTGTGCAGTACGTTTAACAAAAAAGCTTAAAAGGTGTCTCCTTCTATTACAAGACTCAAGATATAGAAATGTTTTCTAACAGTTAGCATTGTAATTGCTGAGGTATTTGAAGGTTTGCTAGAGCATTAAAGGCAATGCATATGTACGTAATTTAAGAACCTGATCCTGGAAAAGTATGGTGACATTTTCAGCTGAGAGCTATATCTTTGGCTTACATACAAATGTTGCAGGTTTTAAGCAAATATCCCTTACTAGTTGGTTTATTAGACAAAGATTACAACTCACAGAAGTGTCAAAACTCACAGAGTTTTTCTGGCTTTGCATATGACAGCTGTGAGGCACTCGATCATCTTCAGCATTTCTTGTAATTCAAACTTGAGCGCCTAAATGAAAAGACTGAAATTCAGGTGCTTAGAGTTATGGATTATCATCAAACACACACCGTCTCCCTGGGTCTGCATTTCCACTTCTGTAGAAGTGGGACCACTTCTTAACTCCACAGAAAGAAAAGTTTCATGAAACATTGTGTGAGACTTCAACTGTTGTAGAAAAACTTAGAAGATACCATTAGAAGATACTATTTTGTTCACAGATGTATTTTCATCAAAACTTTGCTCTCATGCTATGATGTAGGCAGCAACATCGATACACCCAGTGAGTTTTAGAAGAGTTATGGATTCTTATTACACATTTATTTAATGGTGGAGAGAGAAGATAGGAGATATGATTTGTCTTTTGTACATTTAATATTTGGTTAACAAATACATGGAGAAACAATCCTATTTTAGTAAGCTCCTGGCTAAATATTTAAACAGTAAGATATTAATTCAAGAGCAATTTTTAAGTTACTATCCATCTTATTTCTGTAAGATGTCTCATAAGAATTATAGTGTTGAATCCTGAAATATTTATTGAAGCAACACTATGTTTTTGCTTGGGTAATAACTCAGTAATGACTTCAGCATATAATTCACATTATTTAAGTCATATGCAACATCCATATTTTAAACAGTAAGTCAGCTCCTTCAAATTGTATCAACACTGTGTTGTATAACCTTGTGGTAGGAATAGAAGCAGTTTTTGTTTGAAGCTACTATTTAAATTTTCACCAGAGAAAGAGAAAGTAGCAATTTATCCATGGAAATAAGATGTTTCTGAATATTACAAAATAACCATTATTTATGGTTAACTGCATCCAGAACCTTTTCTAAACTTGATGTGAACTTGTACAATTCTTCCAAGGAATGTTTTTAGTCAATCTTGTATGACATCTGTAGCCATAATCTGGGGAAAGTAGAGTAACTGGATACCGGTATTTAGTACCAGGAGGATGTACTCTGTCTCTTACGATTTATCAATTATGTTTATAGGACCTCAGCAACCAATGAGTACAATGAAGAGACTGATTGCATTCATGAAAAATGGGCCTTTTAAACTGTAATGCTGAACGGCTGGGCTTACAGGCAGCCAGATAAGAGAAGAACTGAATGAAGATTAAAGAGCTTTCAGTTATGATGTATAATTACTAAGAAACTCTGCAAGTTAAAACCATGAAAAAGTTACAATCAACACTGTTTTTCACACATTGAAAGAAAATATGCTGGATCTTTGTTGTATCAAAATCAAAGCCCAGATCTTTTTAGTTCAGGATGAGAATTTAGACAAAAAAAGAAATGACTCTTACATCTATGGAGAACACTGAAGGCACCGCTCAATACCGTTAACAGGAATAGACACGTTATTTTGAGTGTGCCTTTTTCCTGGACCTAGGTTAAAAAATATATTTAAATATACATATATATCCAGATGCTCTTTAGAGTTACACCAATGACACAAGGAAAGATAATGTTCCTGAAAAAAAAAAAAAAAAAAAAAAAAAGAGAGACAGAGAAAGAAAAAAAAGAGGGGGATTACATCAGGCTTTCATTTTTAAAATGACCATGATTTCATCACTCTGTGGTTGGCTAGACAGATCGCTAACATTTTTGGTAATTAACACTGTTTTTGTCACTTTGTGAAATTGTTTGCAAATCTATATTTACATAATTGCTTCTCCAAACTGCAACAGAATCTGGCACAGGCATGCGTCATGGAACAAGTTGTTTTTAGACCTGCTCATTGTCTAACCTCTCTGATTGTAGAGAAATACAAGGTTTTACCTTCATCATCTTAATTAGCTGACCCATGTTGTGTTTTTTACATGCTTGAAAACAATTAGCTTCTGCTTCCTAGTAACCAATCTTTAACTTTAAAACCGACATACACATTGCAAAAGAGATTTCATCGAGCTTCAGAATAACATCCATCTGAATATTTAGTTGTTTTCTACTCTTCTTCGTAACAATAAATCTATGCCTGTGCAAAGTCAACGGACCAAGACAATAATCCTAGCCCTACCAAAATCTGCCTTTGTGGCATTAAATCAAGGATCAAGGTATTAACTAGTTGCTCAGCTTTACTCTTACTTACATAATGACTGCATTTTTATTTGAAGAGACACACTCCGCAGTGAGGTATTATATATTTATGGCATTGAGCTTCAGCCCTCTCATGGCCTGGAGACAAGTGCTCTGAAGCCCTGGACCCCACAGTAAGACCACTGACATGGAAAATACGGCCTTTGAAAGATCAAAGTTATCTTGTCTAGGAAATTAGCCACAGTCTCTTATTGCGAGTGTGAGCTTTTCATGTTTCCATTTTAAAATCTGTTGTGAATGTTGAAATCATGTTCTCCTTTCAGCCCTAATATTTTCTTTAAAGCAGCTATAGGAAGGAAATTTGAGTCTGTGCTTACTGCTTTCTATGTGAATAGAATATTAAACTGGGGAGAATAAGGTTACAAGGAAAAAAAGAAAAAAAAAAAGAAAAAAAAAGAAAAAAAAGGACATTATAAGAAAGAAAGAAAAAAAAAACGTTATCAGTCTTTCTGTTAGTAACAGTCATATGGCACTAAAGTTAACCCACCCTCATGAGTTGTCACTGATGTCCGCATCACATTTCTAATCATATCTCAGCCTTACAAATCCCTGGCAGTCTTTGCACTGCCACTAACAGAAGACGCTTTAATCCCCTCAGCAGTCTGCTAAGTTTTGATTGCTGCTTCTTTTTGATGGCAGTGTGCCATAGATTTACCTTTACCCAAGAGAGTTTTCAATGTATGGAAATCCTTGAGAGGACAGCAAGAGGTTTGTCGGTGTTTCTGTGCCGTAAGAGCTCATCATCCCTTCCCCACCACTCTTATGTATCTTTTTCTGGAATTCCTGGAAAGTCTGAAGTGACCGCAGATTACCAGACCCGGCACAGCCTGTTTGCCCTGCTCCTCCCACCATATGGAAAATCATATATGATGAGACCTGAGCATACAGCAAACCAGGAAGCATATTTGTAGCTGTCACGTTGTTATTAAACATTCTCTCCATCACCAGCTGCAGAGGCCCCAGAAGAAAGGCCGCTGAGGGCCTTTCAAACTACACATCTGTTTGTTTATTTGTTCAACGTGTTCAACTTCTGTCAGCTATTCAGAGAGCTTTCTCAAACCACTTAAGCAATGGTCAGCCTGCTTCCCGAAACTAGTCCCATGGCCGGCACTGATGCGGGCATGTATCAGAAATTTGTCTTAAAACAAGCCAAGTAAATAATTACAGTTCAGTATAAATTACAGAGAAACTCCTCTTCTAAGGTTTATCATTCTTCCACTGCCTTCCATTCCTTTGGCTTTATCTGGGAAGGAAAACATGGGGAGGTGGTAAGGACAAGGAAAGGGGTTATTTTGAGGGGCATGAATCAGCCATTCACAGGCCCTCTAATAAATGCATTTCAGGTAAAAATAGTTTTAATTTCTTCTTTGTAGTTGGTCACACTAAATTCATACCTGTACTGACAGATATCTAGCCACCTCACATGGAAAATGGGAGATTGAAAACCAAAGACGCCAAAACACGCCAAAAGAAGAAACGCGATTGGAAGGATGGAAGGTAAATATGAATGTTTCAATAAGGGCTCAAGCCTGTTGCCCACACATAGATATTTACAGATATTTGAGGTTCGCTGCAGTCTCTTTGCCTGGACTCCATCTGCTGGCCCATGGCTCCCCCGTAGACTTTTTGTCCTACTCCTCAGCCCCCCTTGGATGTCTCAGACACCACAGGGCATCTATGTTTAGGAGGCTGAATCCCTAAGCCACAAGCGTTTGATATTCAGGTCCAGACTGTAGACACCTAAATATACTTTCTAAATGTGAATGTCTTCATGTGATCCAGGTGTCTGAGCTCCTGTTATAGCTGGTGGAGACTAGTGAATAGGGGCAGAGGAGTTTGCAGAGCTATTCTGATCTCCCTAAAACAGATCCCATGTCTGGCCCTCCTGACCACGTGGATGGGGCTGACCAGCTCACTCTTACCATTGCAGCAGCTTGACTCCTGGCTGAGAGGTCAGTACTTAGACCCTGGCTGTAAGTGTCTACAATCAATAAGTGGACCCCATCCCCAAAAAAATGTCAATTGTTGTGAGCAGCTGTTAATGACAAGGAACCATACTGTCTCGGTCTTTTCTGACGTTCAGAGACATTGATTTTGATGAGTTGGGCCTTTCATGGTCTCCGTAAGTACTCTTTGACAATTATACACCTGGATAGCTTTCTGATATGCCATAGAAGTAAAGCATGGCTGTTCTGCATTGAGGGGCAAAGGGGCTGTGAAGGGACAAGGTGTCCACCTTCTGCTGAAAGACCCTCAAGTGAAACATGGCCATGCCAACAGAGAGGAAGCTCCCTGTACAATTGGGTGGTACAGCTCCATCGGCCTTCACTTAGGCTGCCCTTAACAAAAGTTTATAGACCTGGCACTGCTGATTAAAAGTGTTCTTTTAATATGTGCAGAGATTTTAAAAATCTCAGAGATTTTCTAAAAGAACTTAAACTCTGTGGAGAGCTCTGCATTTTTTTCCGCCACAGAGAAGAAAAAACAAACAAACAAACAAACAAAAACTTCTCAAGTTTTCCTCTCAATATAGCCATTTTCCAAGGTTCCTCAAAGGCATGGCCGGCAATCTAGTGCAATTCTTCATTTCTGCAGGACCCCTGTGAAAAGCTGTATTAGGTCTATTAACAACACAACTAAAATCCTTTAGAGAGAGTTAACAGGTTATGAAAGCAAACAGATACTGCATGTTTTCATACAGCTCCCCTTCCACAGGACCAGATAAGCTCCCTCTTCACTAACCTCCCACTGCTCTGCCATTCCTGCGAGACTCCTTTTTAAATACATCTGAGATGTATCAGAAGTTGAATTATTAGCCCATAAACCAAAGTGGAAAACGTTTACCACAAACTGAAAGAAATTCAAACCATATTCTCCTGTGTCCCCTGTGGGACAAGTTCTCCACATTAAAGAAGAATAGAAAGTGAGATTAACAGTAGCTGAACAGCATAAAAAAATGGGGGAAGGAAACGAAAACATTCCCCTCTGCCCCTTCACTACTACGTGGCATGAAGGCTTGCAGTTGAATGCTACAAGAATGCCAGTGGTTGACATTATAT
The DNA here is from genome assembly GCF_964034855.1 of Anser brachyrhynchus. Taxonomy (NCBI): domain Eukaryota; kingdom Metazoa; phylum Chordata; class Aves; order Anseriformes; family Anatidae; genus Anser; species Anser brachyrhynchus. The sequence continues at coordinate 180,189,559 of NC_137694.1, read as the reverse complement.
GTGCAGAGAGAAGAAACAGGGAAAGTAGCTTGGGAGAATGTTTTTGTCTTCATTTTACTTACTGGTTCATAAGTCCATATAGCTACTTAAAACTAGTGTGAATACTAACATTCAACGTCTGCATATGGACAATAAAATACACCAAAAAATCACGGGAAATCTTCTGAAAATCTGAAATCCTATCACTCCACCAGTTGAAGGAAAAGCATTTCCATATCTGGGAAAAAAAAAAAAAAGATACAATTTTCTCTCTGTATACGTATTTTAAAAGTTTCTTAGATACTGGTTCTTGTGCTTCTGCCTTCCTTTACTGTGATGGACTTTTGTCTTGTAAATCCCTTTATCTCTTCTGCTAAATTTAAGACACTTTTCACCTAACTGGACAATATTCCCAACACTTAACCTACTTAATCTATTTCTCTGTTGTTTTTGTAGGTTTGCTTGTTTGTTTGTTTTTGATTTTGATTTTGATTAAAGTAACTTAAATGAAAAGTTTGCAAAAGTTTTATAATGGGGAAAGGATTTATTATTATTATTGTTGTTGTTGTTATTATTATTATTATTATTATTATTATTTGTTCCACTGCCTTTAAAATATCTTAAACTTCACGTTTGAAAATGCAACACCCACAGGAGAAAATAGCTAAGGATGAAAATTTTTAGAAGCAAATAAAAAATATAACTGGAGTAGAGCCACTTTGCCAGCCCAGTAGGCTGTAAATCAGTTGTTGCCATTATCACTTCTACTATGAAAACTATTCTCTAACATACTCAAACAAAAAAGCAAACACACAACCCTGAATATAAATGACAGGACAAATGGCCCCAAAATCAAATTCACAATATGGTTTGCCAAAATTTTCCAGGACAAAATTGCTTGATATAAATTTAACTTTCTTCAAAAGTATGCCAACACACAGAGAATCCCATGGCCATTGGATGGGTTGCTTTGGCTTTTATTTATCTTAATAAGTAATTCAGTCTATTAGTAGAGATTTTTTTTTTAAATGTTGCCTGTTTTAAGATGACCTTTTTGCCCTGAGCAGGGTATCCCAGATGGAGGTGACTTGGGTACAGGAGGAGAACTGGATCATATGATGCCAGTGCAATGCTGGAACACCTCAGTACTGGGCAGCCTGTAGGTACAGCACAAGGGAAGTCTCTGCAGAAAGGCTGTAAATATTTTTTTCATTCAATACCCTAGCTTCCAGAAGCAGGTGTAGAAGCACTCTATGGAGTACCCATACTATGGCACTGCTTTGAGTTTTCATTTGTCAGGCAGGGATCACAGACTGGACACCAATTTCTACCACCACTCACTGAGAAAGTGCACAGACAGGCTCTGAATTAATTTTTAGTAGCAAATACTTTTTTTCACCTCCCTAAGATGAATTGTCCAAAGTACTGAAAATTTGGTCTTCCTCAGAATCCAGGGAAAAAGGCCCATATGCTTCAAGTTGATTCAAATTCCTTCAAAATTCCTTTTCATTTAGCATGTGGTTTCCAGAACTGCCTGTTTCCGTATTCGTTCTGGTGAGAGCAGCCCTGAGGAGAAGGACCTTGGGGTGTTGGTTGATGAGAAACTCACCATGAGCTGGCAATGTGCACTTGTAGCCCAGAAACCACCTGTATCCTGGTCTGCATCAAAGAAGTGTGGCCAGCAGGGTGAGGGAGGGGATTCTCCCCCTCTACTCTGCTCTCTTGAGACCCCAGCTGGAGTTCTTCATGAAGATTTGGGGCCCTCAGCATAAGAAAGATGCGGACCTACTAGAGTGAGTCCAGAGGAGAGCCACAAAGATGATCAAGGGGCTGGAGCACCTCTCCTGTGAAGACAGGCTGAGGGAGTTGTTGTTGTTCAGCTTGGAGAAGAGAAGGCTCCGGGGAGACCTTACAGCGGCTTTCCAGTGCGAGAAGGGGGCCAACAGGAGAGCTGGGGAGGGACTCTTTGTCAGGGAGTGGAGTGATAGGACAAGTGGGAGATTTAGATTAGATGTTAGGAGGAAATTCTTCCCTCAGAGGGTGGTGAGGCATTGGCACAGGTTGCCCAGAGAAGCTGTGGCTGCCCCATCCCTGGAGGTGTTCAAGGCCAGGCTGGATGGGGCTTTGGGCAACCTGGTCTGGTGGGAGGTGTCCCTGCCCATGGCAGGGGGGTTACAACTAGATGATCTTTAAGGTCTTTTCCAAACCAAACCATTCCATGCTTCTATGATTCTAAAATACCACATGTAGCATTCAGCAAGGGAGACATTGATGCACTACTATTAAACTGGAAGATGAATGTGCACTCTGCGTATTTTGCTGCTTCTGTTTCAACACTCTGCTCATGCTTACTGAAAGTACGCAGATTTCTGCCTATATTTTCAAAATACTAAAAGCCTCATACAAGGATTTTGCATTTCATTTCTGACAATCGACTACCTAAGTGTGCATATCTGCCAGCACATTTTCCAGCACACAGATGCAAGCATGGACAATTAAATGTGTCTATGCCATGGGATACTGTCTCCTTTTGTACCTACAGAGAGGCCTCTAATTCTTCCTAGGAAATACTGATAAATATCTCAAATAATTTTTAGACATGCTTAAACCTATGAGAAAAAAACAGAAAATGAACAGGAAAAGCTTTCTAAGGAAACAGGATTTGAGTATTCTCAAGTATGTTGCATATTGCTTAGAAATATAACTTTTTATATTAAAAAAAAAAAAATCATTCAAAGCACCTCTGCTAATAGTTTGCTGCCTGGTTTGAGGCTGTTTAACCTTAAGGTGTGGCAGGCTCTGGAAACTTACTGTGACTCACTGAGTAATAACCAGCTACAACATAAAACATCAGCCTACACACAATTTTCCAACCTCATTCTGTAAATCTTTCACTTGAAAAGAAAAATAAAACAATTATCTCATTTAGTATGTTTTTAATCTTTATTACAAAAAGTAATATACTTAGGGATATTATTCTTTCTTGAAAGCACATTAAAATATTAAAGAAAATTGAATATATATCCTCAAAGAGCTTATTTGAAAATCTACAATCCATTTCTTCATCAAAAATGTATTTTAAAGTGACATATGACAGCTACAATATTACATGCAAGTATATACAGCTTGGAAAAAGAAACTTTGCAATATCTATTACATTATTATTAATAACAAAAAAAAATAATAAAAAAAAAGAAGTTGACACTGATTTTCAATATATATATAAACATATATGTATATATTATTTTCATCCTTCCAGACAGGATAAGAGTTATACTCAGCCTTCATGTGAATAATCTTTGTTCACAGAAATACTCCAAGTGACTCCAGATCATGGACCAAATGAAGGATGCTGTAAGTCCTTTATAGCCTCATCTCACCTAAGCTTCCTTTTCCCAAAAGAAAACCAAAATGTTTGAGAAGACAGAACAGCCACAGGAAAGGCTATATCCCACCCCCAAATGGAGTCAGAAAGTAGCTGGATGCACACCTGCATCTGGGAACAGCAAAATGCTCCTACAGTTCAAGACTTAGCATGGCTATACACATAGATACATATCCCTGAGTTAGTATGGATCCCAAGGCTAGCCACAGCTACAAGTGTTTCCTATCTACCAGAATGAAGTAAGATAGTTATGACCTTCAGGATGTGACCTTTTCCCTTGCACCTGCTCCAAATGCCTTTGCCAAGGAAGATAAGGTTGTTCAAAGGCAAGAGGAGATGGATCAGGTGGGGAACAGCTCTGTAGTTGATGGCACATGCACTCAAAAAGGACTAGAGAAATGATGAATGGATGTCTTCAAAACACAAAGCATTTTGGCAGCACTGAAGCAACCCATCCTCCTGAGGACTAAACTTTTAGGAGCAACTGTGAAGCTTTAATTTTGCTTTTCTCTGTGTCTTTGGCTACCACAAAATGTACTTATTTTGAAAGTCTTTGGTCTATAATACACTGTAGGATTCTTTAGTCTCTTTCCAGACACCAGGATGAATGATGAATTTCCAGTTCTCACCCTTTCCTCTCTCCTCTTCCATCATGCTAATCAAGGATGTAGATAAACAGGTGTGGTAAGAGAGCTTTCAGAGAGCAGCCATCCCTCTCTCAGCTCAGTGTTCTTGGCTGACAAGCCTGTGATTCTTCTGTTGGATGGCTTCTTCTGTCAGATAACACGAAATGAAAGGGATTCATCAGTGGCAGAGGAAAAATGCAGAGTTCACAAAGTTGAAGTTCTTTTAAAAAATAGGAGATTTTTAAGTCCAACATCAACTGCCTAATTTTGGTAGGAAGCATGAGGTTACTCCAAAGAGAAGAGGCAGTGAACCATGTATTTGTGGCATTCAGATTGGTGATATAAACATGTAACTCCAAAACAGGAATAATTTGCAGTGCCAAAAACTACAGAATTATGTGCAATCCAGACGATGGATGGAGGTGCCCAGGCACAGCAGGCTGATCATTTCTGGTGACTGCCCCATTATATGCCAAGTGTCCAGGTAAGGTTCTGTTGGAGTCTATCCATTTTTAGAATGAGGTGTGTATATATATATGTATGTATATGTTTATATATATGTATATGTTTATATACATATATATATATATATTTTGTTATACAAAGTTTGCCAATGTACAGAAGGGTAAGTATTAAACACACTACATAGTCATAGTGATCCTTTGATCCTTTCAGAATCAATGTTCTTTGGTTTTTGTTTCTGTCTCAAAAATCACCACGTTTTTTCCAGCTGTGTGCTAAAATCACAAGTGAAATTGCATGCCTAATTTAACAAAATAAGCAGTGCCTTTGCATGTGTGATCCCGGTGACTGCATGTGCAGAACCCCTAAAGCGGCTGCAAGGCCACAAAAGCAGTCAGCTTATGCCTGTAATTACTGCAACAACACAAACACGTTCTGTGCAAACCATATTTTGTCCTTTGGTATTTACTGTGTGAGTACTAAATGATAAAAGAAATGCAGAAACAGAAAACACAGTAGTTTTCCAAGCCTGTGGGATGATTCACATAAGGGTTTGGAGGATTGGACCCCAAATGCAGGAAACAATGTTCTGTTTTGTTTTTAAATTAAAAAAAAAAAAAAAAAAGTAAAAATTCTAAATTTATAGATAGCACGGGTTTTTTTCACTCTGCAGCATCTCACACAAATTTTGTTTGTGGCCATCTTGAACGCCCACAGCACCAGAGACACTGTAATTACCCCACCCCATGTGATGCAACATGTGCCTTCCTCTGCCAAATGATAAATGTCTCTTCCATACAACACTTTCCTGGCTCTATAATCCACATGCAGTAATGCCCATGCACTAGGAATACAACTGGCCAATCCAATGCGAAAGCAATTAATTTGGATGATCTGCATGCTTTTAATTTCCTAAGTATATTTAATATAAATCTTAGACAAGCGCCATAAGAAATAAAACTAATCTGTTCCTACATGTACCTATAAAATTCCTCATTTGTGCTTGCTAGAGGCAAGAACGTCACATAAACTGCACATTCAGTTACAACAGTATTAAAATAACACTATTAATACACTAAAAATAATTAAAAATTAACCTCCCTAGACTATAGGCAAGTGCTTAAGAGAATCAAACGTAGTCAAACCAAAAATTGCTTTGTCAAAACATGATGAGCTCCAAGGATTTAATGGCACTGATCACAAGGATGGGAAACAAGTCCCCAAGAGTCCTCCTTTCTTGAGCCAAGGAAAATACAGAAAACAACAAATTGCAGCTACAATACGAAATCAAGAAATATAAAAGAGACCACACAAATATTTACCACTGGGTTTGAAGGACAGCCCTTGGAGATGACTATCAAACAGGGAAAAGTCCGCCCCCAAAAATCCCTTGAGTCTGAATTCTCTAACTCAGCAAGATTTCCAGTTCAATAGTGTAAATATTTTTAAGTGTAGTTAAAATACAAATACTTTTTTTTTGATAAATGCCATATAAATATGGCTTGCAAAATTAATAAATACATGTCTAAAAAAAGAATATCGCTTATGGTAAATCTGTGCAGCATGCAGTAGATCACTTGGTATGTGTTGTTTGGATTTAGACATGCAATCTAAACTGGGCTCCACTGCCTACATAGATAAATTTTACTTAAGCATTTCAGACTATTCTTTATCAACATTTTAATTTAATGAAAAAATAAAAAGAGCTAAACAAAAATGTGAGTAATGTTACAGGCACATATTTGTGTTCCTAGCAATGGACAATGGGAGCAAAGTTATATCATGGATGTTAAATACATCTGTGCAGTCTCAGTCATGGAGCAATGAGGTGATATTTTGCACATCACTTTAAATTTGTGAGATGCAACCTGCAAAATATCAAGTGATATTTTTTAATAAAATAAAACTTTAAAATTTAAGAATAATTATATCACACTCATAACTGTACACACAAATACGTACAAACAGAGAAAATGCCCAGTTTAGGAACATGTAGTTGTATATCTTTGCTCGTATCTGAGAATATGATTTTTTCGAATACCCAGTTGCTGACTGAGAACTGGCAGAAACATTAACCATTTCTTTCACAACTTTTGAAACATTATATTGTATTTTTTTCTTTCTCAAAATGGCATCTTTCAAAATCTAGAAAGAAATTGTGTGACTATTTAGAAAGCAAAAAGTGTGTGTAGCGTATGAAACGTTCACATGGATGCCAAATTATTCATTTATTCAAATGTTTGTGTTTAACTGGTAAGCAAAAAAGAAGAACAAAAATGGCATTCTTTGCCCAAGCTGCCTCTGGATGCACATTCATGTTTCGAATGCTTGTTTTGAAAAGCTGTCCATAAATCCCGTCCAAGTGGCATTGTGGCTCAAGGGTTCCTAGAAGTAAGAGATAACAAAACACTCCTTAGATCACCCAGTTCATCTCACTGCTAATGTCAGACAAAATAACAACAAAATAACAACTCTTACTGCCAGGAAGTTTCTCTTCCCAGCGTCCAATGGCATTTTCCTCCACTGTTTCACTCCACTGCATCCGTCTCATGCAGTATCTTGAATTATCCTCTCCTTTTACGATATTCTACACTGTAGTCACGCTGCTCTCAGTGTAAAGCCACCAGGCACTAGGCACCCTTTGGTGAAATAAGGCTACTGTTAACCTCAGACATTCAAGAATCACAAGGCAGGACCCCAAAATAACAAAGCCTTTAAAAAAAAAAAAAAAATCAAATCTTTAAAATTATGCATCTGAGTTCTTTTTATTCAACCTTTTGGCTTTCAGGCTGTTGAGATTCACCGTCTAAAATGTTTGTTTTCTGCTGGGCTTTTCTATGTGTTTGTTTTCATCTTTATGTAAGTGAAAGCTTTGATTCTGTGCATTTATTTGGTTGAAGGACTAGAGTTAGAAGGGTAGAAAGAGATTTTGAGATCAGCAAAATAGTAGTGAGTTTTGGCAGTATCATACCCTTTTCCTGCATTGCCCCCAGTACTTCTGGATTTAATGAGAAATAATGCCCTGGCAGACAAAAGGACCAAGTTCCTGACTGCTGCCATAGACTCGCCCCCTTCCCCTGCATTTCGAAGACTCACAATTGCTGCAAACCTGATTTCCTGGGAGTTTTCTACATCTGAGGAGGGAGTGAGGAGGTGGCTGCCGATGAGCTGCTGGAGGCACCATCTAGGTCCTTCTCTGTGCAGTTCAGATTTCTCTAAACTGCAAGAGTCACTTAAGCCCACATCTGCCCCATCCCAAGCTCTGCATCAGCCACTGGTCTCTAGACCATAGCCAACCACCTCCCATTTTTAGGGAAGACTTTTATTTTCCTGTGAGTGCGGAATGGAAACAACAATTGAAACCTCAGAGGTTGCCACATCGTGAATTTCTCTGGCAGCTCTGGTCATATGGGAACTTTAAAAGAGCCTTTAATAATCTTGAATCCAAAAATATTCCCATGAATTCTGACTTTCATCTGCAATGGTCAATGGTTTCCATGAATTGCAGTGTAGGGGTTGTCTGTCCATAGAAAGATCACTTCCCGCTTTCCCAGACCTTTGAAGGAAGAACCAAAGGAGCTGCCTCTGAGGAGGTTTGCCATCTCTGCTGGTTTCCAATGAATGGAAATCCTATCCCACTGTCTCATTGAAGATGACTCTTCCCCCTTTTCCATGAGCCTTCCCAACACAGGGAGGAAAAGTTAGCAGAAAATCATGTCTGGATGCTATCTTGATCCAGGAGTGTTGGCTGGGTGGCAGAAAAGAGGAACAGAGAGGAGACAGGGAAATAGCTGGGTAAGAGGGAACAGGGCTGGTAGGGATGTGTGAAGCAAGAAAAGTGAGAGCAAGAGGGAAAGTGGCCGGAGCCCCAACAAGAAGCAAGAGGAACTGCTTGGTAGGGACGGTGCAGTGCAGCCACAGCAGCTGAGCAGTGAAAGAGCAATGTAGGAAGAAATGACAGATTTACAGTCATAATTACTAGCCGCGAATAAGGTCTTCTTTCCTAGAGAGCTGATGAGATGTCCAGACTGGTGTGGATGTGTTTCCCAAGCAATCTGTAGGTAGGGAGAACAACAGGATACTTTTGTTCATTTACTTCTAATACCCTGCATTTTTAGTTCATAATCCCTGAACATCTGCAGGAGGTAACAAGGTAATAACAAGACTGAGGATGCCTAAATGACAGTTTCAGTCTGTTTAAAATACCTGCATGCCAGCTGCTTGTCAGAAGAGCCCTCAAGTGTCCCAGAAGGAAATGTTTCTGAGTCAAGAAAGACAGAAGGAAAACAGGCATTTGTCTTAGTGGGGAATAAATGTATCTCAAACTTTTAGAACTACTATCTGGGTCCTGGGACAGGATGTTATGGTATCCCAGGGTCCAGAAAAGCTCTGTTATAAAAGACAATATAAAAGACAGTTCTATTTTAAAATACTAATCAGAGATACCCAATACAAAGAGGTGGCAAGGAACATATTTTGCTGAATGCAAAAAAACATCCTTTCTTCATAACCAAAAACTGAGTTTTGATAAACTGTCACTGAGAACAGGAAAAATCTACTGTGACTAGTATTTCACCTGGGAATTTCCTTAAGTCCAGAAAGAGAGTGACCACTGAGGCTCATGTAATGACTTTTTACTGTTTTCCACTTTTTGTTAGTTAGAATAGATTAAATCAAGCTAGGAAATTGCACTTCCTTGCATCAGAAAAACCTCACTCACATACCAAGATGTCAGAGTGCATCAGAAAACCCTAAATTGCGCAAAACCACAAGTGGCCTACTGCGTTTTGTATTTTTACTACGATGAATTAATACATCGTGGTTTTCTCTATTTGTTTCCTGTTCAGTATTGTCTTAAAAAAATACTAACTTGTTTACTTATATTATTGGAGGGAATGATCTTGATTCCACCCTCAACAGAATTTGAAGGGCAATAATAGCTTAGAGCATGTAGTCAAGCAGCAGTATCCTTCTCAAGCAAATCTATTCCTTTCACTTGCCTGCAGTTAAAGAAAGAAGCAAAAGAGTCAGAATTTTCCCCACCATTTTTTTTTTCTGTAGCATAAATCAGCCTTTCATGGCATTTGAATCCTTCTCAGGATTCAATTTAACTCAAGTTGATCCAGGGAGATCACTGAAAATATCTCAGCAAAGGTGGCTAGCTGTGGTTAGCTGCTGGTGTGCTCCAAGCTTCTAGAAACAATGAAATGTGAGTCATCAGTAAGTGATGTGGGACTTTTCCCCTCTTAGAATATCGGTTGTTATTCTGCAATTTGATTTATGCTCCTGTACTTCTAACATTAGGAACTACCCAAGCAATCAGAGGGCTTTCAAGAGAAGATGCCATTCTTAGCTGGTTGTCCTGTGTTAGAAAGCAGGTACAGTAAGATGGGATCACAAACTTTTCTGAGAAGAGGATTTATCCTCCTACATGCATGGAAAAAATGACTTTGTGAGAGCACATGCTCACCCTTCTCCATATTACAAGTAAAACTGCTTGTGAATGAGTGCATATGACATTGAGTCAGGAAGACACTTTTAACAAGGAACTGTGTATTTCTGGTTTTATAGCATCATTTTTCTAAGCTGAAGCACAATTTAAGTGTAATGACTTCCCATTTATTTGGAAATTCTGATTATTATTTTTTTCAGAATAATTTAAAAATATATATAAGGGAGGAGGAAATCAAGTAAAACCATCCCGCTGTTAAAGTACTGAGTGGTGCATTTTCATCTTCAAGTCTGAAAAGAGCTACCCTTATCATCCTTAGGTAGGCTGGGCTCACCGCTCAGCAACCAAGTTCAAATTTATCAGCAAAACCTATAAATTCATGGCCATGGGAGTCGTGTTTCTGTAGAATGTGGGAGGATTATGCTAAGTCCTAGATGAGTGGCAGATATCCCACTGCAGTGTCACAGCTGTGGTTTTGGACTTTTTGAAGCAGCGTGGAGTCCCACAGCTCCTGACTTACCCTCTGCTCAACCAGGGTGCCTCTGGAACCCTCACCCAAAGACTCCATCCCAATCCTAATTTCCTTTTGATAAAATGTTCTTTTAACTCTTAGAAGTGCATGGGTCACTTCAAACTATTCCTTCATATATGCAGAATTCAGAGGTATATCAGACATAAAGTTTTAAAAGCACAACAAAGTTTTAAATGGCCAGTCACTCAGACATCTGTACATCCTTCAGCCAAACGTCTGCTCTGGCACCACCAGATAACTCAGCTTTCGGCAAGCAGTGAGCAAACTGTTTCACATATGTAGCCATATTCATACTCTTCTTGCTATTATTCCTCTAATATCCAATCCACTGGTGACTGTTTAGTTCACCTACTTACTGTGTCTTACTGTGAGCAAAGTTTATAGGCTGAGGGCTGCTTTTTCATCTCACGTGTACAACGCACATGGCAAAATGAGGTCCTGTCTTGATGGCAGCTACCGTATGTTACAAATAATAGCAAAAATATAACTGTTGCTACTATTTGACATGACCTATTTCCAGATAGGAAATGGTCTATCATAGCATAATTGAGAAGATAACCCATTATTAACTCCTGTCTCCTAAAGTTCCAAGAAGGATGATTATATGGTTCACCGTGAAACACTGCAATTTCACTAACATATTTGTTGGAAGCAATTATAATCTATACAGTACTTCATAGATCTTGGACTACAATAGTTTTAAGTGGAGTAAATGGCTTGTATGCCCCAATCTCAAATGAAATGTGACACTATTATATCTTTGGAGGTTACCAGCAAATCTCTTTCTCCTGGGTAAACAAAGAAAATCATGACTAGGAGAGAAAAAGAAAATATTTTGAAAACTTGTGAGCTCAGATTCTCTCTGTCAACAGCTGTGCAGACACTGGGGTTGACTTGTTGCCAGAGTCAGCACACTAGCTAAAAGTCTCACGTTCTGCAGGCAGCAGCTTCATGATAAAAAAAATAAAAAAAATGCTTCCCTTCTTTGCTTCCTTCAGCAGACTACCCCAGCCTGCAAAGCAGCCAATCTGAGTGTTTGCAACAGCAATTTGCAAAGCTTTCACTCATTAAAAACTTTGCCAGAGCTTTATTCCATGACCTGAATGACTGGCTGCCTGCCTGCCTTTTCCCGGACTGGTGAGGGAAAGATGGAGGGGTGACACTCTGTTATCCTGGTGTCTTAAAAAGGCAAAATGAGAAGTTTTCACCTCTCAGCCAGACAAGGCTACAACAAGAACTGCTGACCTGGCACCTGGGTTCACTTCAGGAGGTGCCATTCCTGATGTAGCAGGCAGTGCAACCCCTGGCAATGGACACTGAGGAGCCTGGTGCTGCATGCCGAGGACACAAAAAAGAGCAGTGCTTGAGACAGCTGATGGTACTGGCTGTTTGTTGAGGCCCCAAGAGGAGGCTAAGCACCTGAAAGCAGGAGAGCTTCTCAGCCATGACCTTGGGGCAGCTTCTGAAAGTCTGCCCTGGGGTGTTGCACGAGCTGTTCTGCATGAACCCCCACCAGCTTAGTACACTCATGAGGCTACTTGGTTATATTTCTGTCCTCCCTCCTCTTGACATCTCTTTCCCCAACTTCCACAGTCCTGGCTGTGCACTAGCATTGACCAGGAGGTCTGGGAGAGCAGCAGGATCATGGTTTTGGCATGGCAAAGAGACGGTCTGGAAGCAAAGCACATGTCCTGACTTTCCACTCCTGGCTAGCACCAGGAAAAAAGAAAGGAGCGTGCCCAGCACAGCTCCCAGGAGAGAAGTTGGACCTCAGGAAAGGATTTATCACTGCACCCCAAGCACATGGAGCAGCCAATGCAATCAGTCGATACATGCTTGTTGAGATAAACAGGTTTCAAGGGTTATTGTTGTGCCTAGCTCATTGCCACCCAATTGAAGATCTGTTGGTTTAGCCATCCAACCAAGTACCTTCTGTTCATGTTAGGCAAAAGAATATGGCTTTATAAATAAAAACAAACATGACTGTGATTGAGGGGGTCTAAGGCACCCCAGCATCCTCAGACATTCCTCCTGACTAGGTGAAAATGGCTCCCCAAACATCATGTTTGTTCCTGGACCACAGGTGGAGGCCTGTAACTCCATAACACAGATGGAGGCACCCACCTCAGGATATGGATTCTTCTGAGGGCCAAAAGCTTACAGACATCTACATCCCTTTCTCCTTCCAGCTCTTAATGCCTCCCCAGCGAGGTGGCCTCCTTTTTTCCCCAGATGTTGGGAAGCTAGGGGTTTCTGCTAATAAGCCATGGATGGGGAAGAGGAAGTACCTAAAGAGATGACGTCTGCTCCTCTCTTGGTGTAAACAAATAAAAAATGTTCTTCTTTCTCCACCAGGTTACAATCTTGTAAACCATCTACAATCTTGTAGACCATTTCCCAAATGCAGCAAACAAAAGCCAAACAAAGTCACTTGTCATGCCTCTTCCCGCTTGTCCTCGGAAAGGCAAGCTGCGTGTGCACCATGGGGCAGAGCCGGCTAAGAGGAAGCACGGGGAGGATGTGATGTACCACAGAGAGACCAGGGAGTTTTGGTGGTTTAGATACACACCTCTGTCATCAGTTCTTAGCAGAAAATGATAGTCAGAAGACCAAAGTACCTGTCATTTAGAGAAACTGAAAGGTTCTCAAAATAACATAGGTTTTGTCTCTAATAATATTGTACTGAGGAAATCCATTATCTTATTTACAGCTTGTTTTTGGGGTCAGAGCAGACACTGTGCTATATATTGTGAAATACAGGGTGTAATGTTGTAACAGGTTGGGTCACCGCTGTGGGTTTGTCATATCTAGTTTATCTGTACTCACCAAGTATAACAATCAGCTTGTAGGTTAGTGGAAGCCAGGCCAATGACAACTGACTTGCAGTATTTTAATAGTTCACAAAACTCTTCCAAGAAAAGATCTTGGCTTTAACAGAACACTGGTTAGAATGTGTTTGGCATGTTTCATCTGGCAAGGTGAAGAGCTAACCAACTTTATTGAACATATCTGCAAGGAATGGGTTGAATCCGTATCGAAACAAGATTCTCACATCGTATCAACAGCTCTCGCCAGATATTGCCATTCACAAGCAAAGTGGCATTTTATAAGCACATCATCTCTGCCCAACAAACAAGGCAGTGTTCGTTACACCACACAAGCTATCCCTCACTTTCTCAATTGCTTTCAGAGAAGGAAAAACAGCCACTCAGTGTGCTCTGCATCTCACCTAACTTTAGGTCACTTCCATGTAGCAGTTAGCACTTAAGCTAGCCTCCTGCTAGTCATCCACCCCATTTTTCTGACCTACTTTACACATTACCGAGATGAGTATCTCCATAAAACTGCTTTTTCATTGACCGTAAAGGGAATCAGCAGTGACAAAGGTGGTGAAGATCAGCGTCAGATAGGAAATCTACTTAGAGCGACCAAGCCTCAACTGTTCAAAAGTTTGATGGCATCAGTTCTTGGCTATCTAATTTGTAGATAATACAAACAGAGAAAGTTCAGATGTTCTAATCCCAGCTTTTAATGGCAGTTTCTGAGTAGTCGGTTGGACATGAAATTAAGTGATCAGATCTTTTGAAACCAAGGGGTTCCTTTAATAAGAATAATGCTACATGTCTCAGGCAGGACCATAGTACCCATCAAAGGGCACAGGACTGTAGGTACAATAGCATAGGCAAAGTGGCACTGGTGGCACAAAGTGGCACTAGAGCTGGGTATGTAGCAGTAGGCTACACACGGGGTGAAAGAAGTCAGCCAAGTTAGAACAGACACTGCAAAGCCTTGAAACCTTTCACAGCCTTCCAATGATTGTGACCAAATAGCCATTTTTCCTGTTAAATTTTGTGTTTTTTTTCTTTTAACCAAAAGGCCCTTTTTTGTTGTTGCTGCTGCTATTTGACACTGTCTTGCTTTAAAAAACTCTAATGAGAAAAAAACAGACTACAAGAACATGCTGCAAACAGGCAAAAGGAAAAAGCATTGAATTGAAATTTCATGTGCAGTCTTCCTGACTGTTATGAATGAAAGTAGTTTTAAAGACTCTCTTAGGGACCATGTGGATAGCTGTTTTTATTTGCATGTCCAGGGAGAGAAAGAAAAATGAAGTCAGAATATATTCAATAACATCAAATTTTATATATTCATATATTCAATATATATTCAATATATATATTCTCTCTATATATAGAGAGAAAGTATATATATCAATATATATATTCAATATATATTCATATATTCAATAACATCATTTGTGGTTTGATGGTTGGGCCTAAATATATCTGTCTGGTTTTCTTCACGCTCTGGTCCCTAGAATGATGTTATCACCTGAGAAATTCACCTATTTCCATTTGAAAGCCCTTACATATACAGGGGGAGGAAAAACTATGAGGGAATGGAGAAAAAGGAAAAAGTGAGTATAAAGCATTTGAAAATGTGAAGCCTAAACATGAGAAAGAAAATAAATAGGAATTATTTGGGAAGCCTTATGATTTTTAAGCAAATGTCTTAATTTGCTGGAGGCTGACTCAGGTCTTGAGGACATGGAGCAATTGCTTGTCACTAATAGTTTGACTGGGTCTTCCAGTCCTGAGGATTTTGTGGCTCCAGCCTTCTGCCAGGCCAAAGCTGAAGGTGTGCAACCCTGAGAAACATCTTTCCACATTAGCCAGCTTTTCTTTAAAAGTGATATCCATCAATGCTGTTAACTCAGAATGATCCCTGTGCTTTTACCCATGGTTGCTTTTAGCAGGTAAGTGAAAATTGCTGTGAGCTTTCCTCATGCACTTAAAAAATGGGTACATCGAGGATGAAAAGTTTCCAGACTTCCTGTCACGTAGGACCACACACCAACACTGCCCTGAGGCGGCAGATACGTGGCATTTTGCTGAATTGCTGCCCACCTTCACCATTTGCTTTCAGTCTGAGCAAGTTTGACTGATATTGTGACTAGGCTGGTTTCAAGAAAAGGCAGAGCGGGACAAGACAGGCAGCTAGGATAGGAACTGAGATACCTAGATATTGAGTGTGAGAAGTCTGGTGGTAGCTCATGTCAAAGAAACCTTGTGGAGCCCATCTTTTGGATGCCACTTTGTGTTCCTCTGAACCCCCCATGCCTGGCTATAGCTGTTTGGCACAGAGGCATCCTGGCATGGATGGGATGTGTTGCAAAGTGAGAAAAGAGCAACAGTGTGTTTAATGGTTGGCTAAGCGATATATTCTTCCATCCATCTGGTTTACTGATAGCTGCCTCCAGGTGCATGGAAAAGTGCAGAACTATAAATCGCTGGTTTGTCACTCAGAACCTCAAGGAAAATAATAACCCAGCACTCTCTCCTGCAGATGTATCGCTATATGCTCTGAATAGACATCAATGCCTCAGATGGACTATCTGTCCTCAGAACTATGCTTTATTGGCAGCTTCACCTGATACAGAAGGACTAAGAGTTTATGCCTGGCCTTAAAAATACCTGCTTGAAAGTTTTCTGAGGAAAGTGAAAAACTCTGCCAGGCTGGTGGCTTGGGTTCCTGCTCTACTAACAGCAACTTTGCACTAGCACATTTAATTTAAACCAGTCTGCTAGCATTCTCTGTCATGGTAAATTAGGTTATTTTCAATTATTTTCACTAGATGAATTTTCCGGCTGCTGATTGGAACAACCAAGGGGACACAAGAGCTAGGGCCAGTGTAAAAGAAGGTGCAGGGATGCTGAGGTGGGTCTTGCAGGAAGAGCTAAGATAGGACAAAGGACCCATACATTTGCTTCTCTTAGGGTTCCCACACCACATTGCTAGGGTCTCTCGTGTCCTCACAGCCTGCTGGGGTGCAAAAGGTCCTGATAAAAGCTCATTGCCTTTCTTCTGAGCTATGAAACTGCTTTCTCCTCCTGCATCTGTTGACCTCGATGGCCTGATCCCATAGCCACATGCAATCAGTCTTTTTGGAGATGAGAATGTCTGTTCCTCTGTCTCCCTTTCCTCCTACTCAGCCAGCCTTTCACTACAGCTGCTGCCTGGGAAGGATGGGTGAGTGCACCTAGGTAGGTTCTGCCGTTGGGTGTGAAGTTGAGGCTGAAGCTGGGGTTGAAGCAAGGCCTTCCACTCTTGCCCAGGAAGACACAAGTAGGGAAAAGCTCTCTGGTAGCATACAGTGGCATGGACAGCAGGTTCCAGCTATCCACACCAGCACAACACAAGATGAGACAGGGCAATGTGTGCTGCGATGTTTGCTCGTAGAAGGGAAAGGCTGGGATCCAGTTGCTAGGGATCAGCCCTAAGTACCCGCACACCTGTCATCATTTTGCTTTAGTGATAAAATACACATTTATAAATCTTCCCTTGGATTGCCTGAGTGAAAAATATGCATTAAGGCTTCAATAGGATTTTCAGCTACTGCTGTGCGTGCTACAAATGATGCCAGTGCAGGGCCCAGAACTGAACTGGAGGCAGTAGTAAGAAAGTTGGAATTTGGCTACTGTAATTATTTGTGGCAGCTGTAATCTATGTAATAGTTTGTGGACTCCTTAATACGGTTGATGACTCTCTATAAAAGGCATCTTGAAAGAAAATGATTATCTTAAATTATAGGAAACTAATGGAAGTGCAAGATAATAAGAAAAAAGGGAAAACAGTTCTGAATCACAGAAGTTCCATAGGAGAAGAAAAGAGGAATCTCTCTCTTCAGACCTAGCAAAAGCACTGGCCAGCCTGAGTGTTAACTGTGTGGAAGGGCAAGAGGTTGTGCTTCCTCAGAGGGGGGAAAGAAAGAAAAATATCAGCAGCAACTCTGCAGTTGTGTTTTAATTCCTCTCACCTGGTTGAGATCCATGTACATACCTCTTTTTGTACAAAAAGTCCAAAAAAACTCATATCAATGAAAGTATAGGAGTGCACCTGGACCAAGACATGGCCCACAGCTTCCATTTAACATGCTAAGTAGCTTCTTCATCGTCTCCCCATTTAGTGAGTTTAAAAAACATGCTATACTGTGTACTGGCATTAGCAGATGCCTGCCGGCATCAGAGATTTAATTTGTTGGAGTCAAAAAGCACTAATAAATAACTGACTTTCATTGCCCGTGCCTCAAGGTAACAGGGTTTGTGCACATTTACAAGGCATCTTTACATAGCTTAAACATTATTTTTTTTTGGAGAGTTCTTTCAAATAAAAATAATACAAAGCTATAAACCATGAACCGAAAGGTCTCTGAAAGAAAACATAGAGCCCCACGGACAGCTTGCCTGGGCAGGGAGATGAGCTGCAAGTGACTGCCCGTCCTCCTGACAGCACGCCAGGACTGGCTGCGCATCGCAGGGCGGAAAACGTAACAGGAGACACGGGGAGGATGTCATGTACCGCAGACAGGGCACAGGGTTTTTAGTGGTTAAGATGACAACAAATGCGCACCTCTGTCATCAGTCCCTAGTAAAAAGCCATATCCACGGAGAAATTTAGAGAAACCAAAAAGGTCCTCAAAAACAACTGAGGTTTTGTTTTTTGAATAATGATAATGTACTGAGGAAATCCATTATCCTATTTCTGGTTTGTTGTTCAGACTCCCAGCCAACAGCGCACCATACTCAGTGAATATATACATTCTAATGACATGACAGGGCAGGACACAGATGTTACGAGTTTGTCACACAGTCCCGCATGGTTTGGCTTAAACAGCATATAATCACCAACTAGAGAAGCATTTGCAACTTTAACGAGTGCCAGGCCAGCATCTACTAATTGCTGCAAAATAATTGCAGAGGACAACAAGAGAGAGGAGTAAGAGATGGAGGGAAAGGTTTGGGGGAAGAGTCCAAGGGACAGAAAAACTGAATTCAAAACAATTCAAGTTGAAATCATGTAGCAATTTAATTCTGTTAAAGTGCGACTGTGACTAATTTGATTAATTTAAGGGTAAAGGTAGAGTTTTAATTTAAATATTGCCAAAGACCATCCACTGCTCTTCTCTAGGGATGGCCAGTGAGTAGGAAACCTGAAAGATTAGGTTTAACACTTCACCTCTTCCCAAGAGAACCCCAAGGTGCAGATGGGTTTTTTCTGAATCACTGTTCTTGTCCTTCTTTGCTTGTTTCCTTTTGCAGCCAAAGTTTTCTGAGATTTCCAAAATTTGGGCATTTTAAATGTAGCTACCTTGCCTCTCATGGCCACCCAGCATGTGACACCCTAAGCAGTGCTTTTAAAGATGGTAACTACTGAAGTTCTCCTTGACTTTGATTGTGCTTTCCTTTAAATTCTTGGTCTCTGGTCAGTCTTGAGTCCTTCAAATATTTATGCAGTGAAAATTAGAGGCCCCTGTTGTCAACTGATCTTTTTGTGAATAATCCAGGACTATACAACATGTTAAATTAGACACACTCAGAAGAGTTTGATTAGAAAACAAAGATGAACTGTCAGTATAACATAAGTAGGGATTCACTTGTATTTGTGGCTGGATTTACAAAGATGATTGAATTTTGCAACATTTCAATGCTAGATCCCCAGTTCTTCTGTACAATGTAGTGTCTTAACAGATAAACGAAGGAAGAACAGGTGCCTGATTTGGGATCTGAGGTCTGTGTCCTCACTGTACAAATCTAAGCTCCCTTTATAGCAGATTTTCCCTACAGACAACCTCTGAGGGATGCCAAAAAGAGCATTGTACATCAAGCCAACTCTTCGGCACTGTGCATGCTTGGGTCTCGCTGCTCAAGCTCCTTCTCCAGCCCTTTTCCATTTGGCAGCGTAGACATACCCTTAGATTACATTCATGATCTATGGAAATGGACAGGAACAACCAGAAGCCAATTCAAACTTTGAGAAAGTTGCCTTGTCTTCTAGAGATGTCTCTGTCTATCCCTTGGGAATAGTGAGAGCCAAAGTAATTTGGTGACAAAATAACTGGTCAGTTATGACAGAAAAGAACAAGCTGAGATTCCCGTGGCATTTTCTAAATTATTTTTCACAAATATTTGAAGAGCCATTACATATTTGTGAAGATATTAAAAAAGTCAGCAACATTTCAAGCACGTTGGGATATTTTAGCATATATGATATTACAACCAGAAATACATTATTTGTTTTATATTATTATCTGTTTCTAAGAGTTTCTAATGATATATGTATATGTGTGTGTGTATATATATATATATATATATGTAATATTGGTAACAAAACCCACATTGTGAATAAGCAAAATAAACCGTTTTTTCAACAATATATGAGCAGAAATGTCTTCATGCATACAGTTTCAATAGAACTTATAAACAGCTGAACAAGAAGGAATTTCTGTCCAGTGAGAAAACTGGGTATGTCTAAATCTCTTTGCCCTTCCAAATGAAACATGAAAATTGTGTCTTAGGGAAGTTACAGTTCAGGCACCTATCTATGCTATTGGGTTAGACTATAGCTCCCTGCTGTGTGACAGCCACAGACATCTGTGGTGCATCTCACAGAGAAGACAAACTGTGGCGTGCCATGAACCTTGAATGACCACTGGAAAGCTCTGCTCTTTGAAAACAGTGAGGCTCCAGGACCTCAAAATAATCCTTTTAGCATTTCAGAGGACTGGTGAATGAACGTTATTGACATTAAATTAATCAAATTGCTTTAATTTGTGTTCTGTTAAGCAACCTGCCAGTCATCCTGGTTTCTCCTAACCTGAAACAACAAATTTTATATATTGATGGAAACACTTCAGGAAAAAAAAAATGAACCATTTTCCTGTGGTTAATTTTGATTTTTACAAGAACCACATTTTCCGTTTTTAAGACTGAATTTCCAAGCAACTCTTAACTATGGCTAACAAACATATCCATAATCAGCAGGAACCACTGGTTAGCAATCGGAAAGAAATCTCAGGTTCAAAACAAACACCGTGGGTTTGCAACCTTCTGTGGTTTCATCATAGGTATCACGATAACTAGCCTTTTCCCCTGACACCAAATAACATGAATCCATTCACTGTCTCAAAATCTTACAAAGAAAACAAAAATGTGAGCGCTGAAAGCTCAACCACCAGCAAGCAAATAAAAACAACATAAAACACATTATTTGTACGTCTCTTTGGTTGGGGTCCTGACTCATGAGTGTCGAAAGTTTGGAGTTGCCAAAACTACTTTTGTTTGTCACTAATAACCACTCATCCCAAGGAACATGTGGTTTATTGTTTCATGCCAGGCCTTCGATGCTTAAGGGCTTGAGGTTCCTTGGTGAGACAACCTCTCATAGCTCCAAGACATGTTCTTCCGCATTATCGGAATACTTTATTATTTTTTTAAGCACCAAATGTAAAATCAATAGGTCTTTCCCTTGATAGACATTATGATTTTTTTTAAGAGTAACTTTGCTAGCCACAGAAGTTTTGCAATATTTCAAGACCACTGATAACTGAGCAGGATGGAAAAGAACACAAGTACATCCAAGTCTACTGTTTGTTTGTTTTTAATTACTTTCTCTGCTATGGCTAGAGACTTCTGGAATTGTCCTCTTGGTGGAAATAAAGTGAAGCACTTGGGCTTTTCTATCAAAATACTTAGCTGAGTCATAAGGGTTGGGGAAAAAGTAACACAGAATGAGCTGACAGTTATACTGAATTGCCTGGTAACCAAAGGTACATTTTTTGAAAGTGCCCAGATAAGTTCCATTTTCTAACAAAATTTCATTCTCTACCCTCTTCCTGCTAGAACAGCCCCAAGACTGGTCAACTAGCTTTTCTATTACAAACAGATACTGGTTGTCTATAAATAGCACCTGCCCCAGGAGAAGGCAATGCAGAGTTTGTCTATGGTAGCCAGTATAACAAGTAACTCTCAGAAGACAAGACTCCAGCCCTTTTTCCACTTGATAATATCTCTGCAAGCAAGTTCACTTCATGGAATCACAGAATAGTTTGGGTTGGAAGGGACATCAAAAACCACCCAGTTCCACCCTCCTGCCATGGGCAGGGACACCTCCCACCAGACCAGGCTGCCCAAAGCCCCATCCAGCCTGGCCTTGAGCACCTCCAGGGATGGGGCAGCCACAGCTTCTCTGGGCAGCCTGTCCCAACACCTCACCACCCTCTGAGTGAAGAATTTCTTCCTAACATCTAATCTAAATCTTCTCCTCTTTCAATTTAAAGCCATTATCCCTTGTCCTATCACTACATGACCTTGTAAAAAGTCCCTCTCCAGCTTTCTTGTAGGCCCCCTTCAAGTACTGGAAGGTTTCTCTAAGGTTTCCCCAGAGCTTTCTCTTCTCTAGGCTAAATAACCCCAACTATCTCAACCTGTCTTCATAGGAGACACTTCAACACTCTGATCCTCTTTGTGGCCCTACTCTGGACCTGCTCTAACAGGTTCATGTCTTTTTTATGCTTGGGTAGTACTACAGGTGGGATCTTATGACAGCAGAGCAGAGGGGGAGAATCACCTCCCTCATCCTGCTGGCCATGATTCTTTTGATGTAGCCCAGGATACAGTTGGCTTTCTGGTCTGCACGGGCACACCGCCGGCTCATCTTCAGTTTTTCATCCACTAGTATCCCAAGTCCTTTGCCGTAGGGCTTCTCTCTACCCACTTGTTGCTAGCCTGTATTCATGTTTGGGATTGCCCCAACACAGATTGCACTTGGCCTTGTTGAACTTCATGAGGTTCGCACAGGCCCACCTCTCAAGCCTGCCCAGGTCCTTCTGGATGGCACCTCTTCCCTCCAGCATGCCAACCACACCACTCAGCTTGGTATCATCCACAAAGTGCTGAGTCTGTTCACAATCCTACTGTCCATGTCACCAACAAAGATGTTAAATGATACAGGTCCCAACAGACCCCTGAGGAACACCACTTGTCACTGGTTTCCATTTGGACATCAAGCTGTTGACCGCACCTCTTTTTGTGCGACCACCCAGCCAATTCCTTATCCACTGAGTGGTCCATCCATCAAGTCCACATCTCTCCAATGTGGAAACAAGGATGTCACATGGGACAGTGTCAAATGTGCTGGCCATTACCCATGTTCATTCCCTCCTCCCAATTTCTTTCAGGAACATGGTCAACTCCTAACTCTAAAATTATTCCAACAAGCAGGTAATATAGAGAGACATTTAGTGCAAATTTCTTATGGGACTGAGCAATTGAGCCAAAGGGTCGGATTTCCTTTAGGTGTGGGCATTCATCTCTACTAATATTAAAATACTATTCTACAGACATGAACATGAGATAGTAATTCACACTCCTTCAGAGTCAAAAGAAAAGAATAGGTGTGCCTAGTGCCCAATTCATTTGACCTATTTTCAAATGTCTACATTAGGATGAGACAAATCATGCCCTAGAAGAGACCACTTTTTCCTTCGCTAACTACTATATGGAGCTTGTGGCAAGTAACTCCAACATATGCCGCGTCCCTCCAGCAAGGTGAACCCTTCCTTATGTGCCTACATTTCTCACATTCAGCTTTTTAGCTCTTGTAAGACTGTCCTTTCTAAGACAGAAATCTTCTATCACATTCCAGATTTTAGTCAGGACCTCAGCTACGGCCCAAATTTGTGCTGCAGTTCCATACCAGAGAGGGAAAGGCTCCAAAACCCTACCAACTTCACTAGGGAGACCAGATTCATCCTTTCAGAAGACCATTCAGATGCCTCCTGCTTTTTCATACTCTCTTCTTGGTATGTCTACTGACTACTTGGCCCGTCTCATCTGAGGGGACTTTAAAACCCCAGGGTCTTGCAGTCGAAGAGGTGGGCCTTATTGCCCCACTCTATAGTAAAATTAGACTAAACAGTTTTAACCAAAGCTCATCTACTTGCTGTAAAATATCCCAGGATTCATGGCATGAGCAATAGAAATAATAAATAAGAGCAAGCAGACTAACCCCATAAACTGGCATCTTCCCTAAAGACAGGGAATGTCTTGGTCTCTCCTCTAGGCAGGCTTAAGCAATTTTACACTTCCATTTAAGCTGCTTTAGACAAAAATGCACGAACCGTTGTGATAGGGCTGCCAAAAGAGGGTCTCCAGCCTACTTCTGAAAATGCAACTTAAATGCTTTGGAAAATGTCATTCCCTGTCCCTCCTAGCAAAAAGATCTTGGCCTGACTATTCATCTGGCTGCAGCTTTACTTTTGTCATCAATGCCAAAGCAAATTAAGGGGAAGTGTTATGAGAAAATAAAAACATTTATCAGCAGAACAGGTGTTTCAGGCTCTCTTCCCTTCAGAAATTCACTGCAGAAATTTTCAATGGGAACGTCCATCTGAAGAGACCTCCTGGCAGATCCTCAGCCTGTCCATCAACCGTCTCAAGCTGCCTTCGTACCTGAGGACAAATGCTAAACTGACAGAGACTGACAGAGATAGTCAACAGTATCCCTTGGGCTGGGATATGTCTGCCTTCCTCCAACAGGCTGATAATTCAATCTTCAGCACTAACCAGTGCATGCTACTATATTGTCAAATACTGATATTTATACACAGGGTAAGGACGTTGTCCTGCACATTTCTGGAAAACAATAATGAAGTGCTATAAAATCAGCATCAAGCAGAAGGAAAAGATCCTGTCTACATAAACATGCTGCTTGTAAATTCTTCTAATATATATATTCATAAAATAAATCTAATGGCACCTCTGTATGGTTATTTCTCACTAAGAACTTCAAAAGAGACAATAATCCAGTAAGAATTCATGGCTTTTTTTCTTTGGGTTTCTTGTCCATTAATGTACCAAAGTGGTCATTCCCTAAACATGCATTCATTTTAACAAATGCATTTTACTGTCCTCTCTTACAGATGTGAGATGTAGGAGGATAGATCAAATATTTCCAAAATTTCTGTAAAAAATTACCTCACTATTAATTAGTAAACACACTGGATGTCTCCATGTCAACCATACATGAGTCATCTTGTCAGATGCAATGACATTTAAGGAAGCTCAGGATAAGAATATCAAGATATTGAATTGAATGTAAGAATATCAAATTACGATTCATGGAATAATAAGCTGTGTCTTCTTCATTCTGATATGTTCTTGGCAACAGTCAACAACAGAGGTGTCATCCTCTCATAAGATTCTTGCAATTGCAAAAATCTTCCTCTATTTACATAAGGCCATTAGTCTTAAAAGATTTTTCCAATACTAAGAATGACCTGACAGCTTAATTGTCTAATTAAAACTCAGTACCAAAATTTTTAGCATCCAATTTTGTCTTTGAAATACATAGAATACGACCACCTGTGATGTCTACTCAAACTCATCTCAAGTAACTCCAAAGCTTTGTGAAACTGTGAACTTGAAAATTCTGTGTTTATCTTCTTTCTCTCTCCTCCTAAAAAAAAAAAAAAAACTACCAAAATCTGAAAAACTGGTGACACTGCACACGTTACCTAAAGATCTAAAACCTGTGGACTCCCAAGCTTCCTTCTATATGGTCTATATTGTAGAGTTAGATATGCAGAACCATGTTTACCCCATGTGCACATCTTCAGCTGGAATTAAGCCTGGGTATTTGCACATTCATAGCAATTCAGGTGTCTAAGCATAAACCTATGCTAATGACCAATCTGAAGAACAGAGATCAGACAGAGGTAAGCAAAATGATGCCATGTTTGATGACAATTGTTGCAATGTAACTGAAACAAGCATGTTCTTCTTTGAAGGTCCATTACAGGGTTTTACTAGGCCTGTAGTTTTAACTTAAAACATATATCTGTACTTTTAGTGCTGGTTCTGCAAACTACAACTTTTACTTCTTTCGTCGCCCTCCAGCTGGAGTTGTGCATGTACAAGTTGAAAGATCCATACTTTTCTCTGATGATTTGTTAGCATTACACCTTACAGCAAAACTGTCTGGTTTCATTTTTGCATTACAACTCTTAACATGTTATATTGTCTGTTTTTTTTGTTTGTTTTTTTTTGTTTGTTTGTTTTTTTGCAGTCACTTAGATTTCCACAGCTTCAACACCTTCCTGTCATACCAGTAATCTCCGCCTTTTTAGCGTCCCATACCCCCGCCATTTGGCACTCAGAGGCCCTATTAGGTGTGCCACTGGTGCCTGTGGGTAACCTCACCCACCTCTCAGCCAACTGCTCTTCGCGCTCCCTTGCAACACTAACCAAACCGGAAAATCCCCGTTGCAGAAACCCACCTGTGTCATCTTCACAGCTGGGTAAACGCGCATTTTCTCCTAAGTCTGGCATCGAAATCACCTCAGCCATAACATTCATAATAATTTCCTGTAATCTGGAGTTGCCACTCTTGATGCGGTGAAGGGAAGGATGACGGGGTTTTAAAGCAGGGATTTTAAAGGGAAACTTTATTTGCAGTTGCGAACCAGATTTTAGTGTCGTTTTGAGAGCAGAGTGATTAAAAGGAAGAGCAAAAGCACGTAAAGAACTAAAAGTAGGTCATTTTTAAGAGGATATGTGTTCCCTGAACATCGTTTATAGGATCTTGCTGAAACTGAGTCTCTCTGGTACAGTTTTGGTACAACAAATTTCTTTAAGGTCAAGCAGACTGTATGTAATCAGGGGTGGGAGGCAAGTGAAAGACACAAGATCACTTAAGGCTGCCCAGATACTGAAAATAAAGATGGTTCTTCCTCACAACCACGGTTCACATATAAGGATTTGATAGGAAGGGTTTGTTTCTTTACCTTAGACTTCCAAGGTGTATGTTCATCCTTAATGTAAGAGATATGTACTTTTGAAACTTTCTTCCTATTAAGAGATCACAACTCCAAGGAAAAATCTGAGTACAGACATTATTTCTATAGACTTTTAGAGTCTAACTTTGTGTAATTCCTCTCCTGAAATGGCTTTTGTAATTATCATTGGTTCATGCAAAGCTTAAAGTTGGAGCTGAAGAACTGATGTAAAGGCATATACAAGGTAGAGAGGTAAAGATAAAGAGAATAATTTAAAACAACAATAAAGGCCGGACCGGATGTACTCACTCATCACTAGACACATTACATGATTAATCACTTGTCCTCACTGTAACAACGAAGCCAGGAAATCCACAAAACCTCAGTATGTATGTAATAGTGCATTTCTAGCTAACAAATTACAGCTATCAAGCTACAGAAAGAAGCATGCACTACATTTACTATAATTTAACATACTGGCCTTCCCTGAAAACCTGGCAAGGTTTGCTAGGATGCAAGCCCATAGCATCAAACTCTGTATTTCAAGGAGGGTAAACATTTTAGTGTTTAGCATTTACATGAAATTCAGCCAAAAGACCAAGATGGCTCTGGGCAATTTGAACAAAGCAGCTCATCGTGAAGGTGCTTTTGATGGTCCAGCTAAGCCAGCACATCCACCGCTAACCATAAAAAACAGAGCAAATGTTATAAACAGGTTGTGGTGGCGTTACCTGGAGCCAAAGCGTGAGGCTGGCCGCATTTCATGTCAAACCACTGACCAGCTCTTCTGCCGCTTGGAAAGTATGGCTGACATCCGATTGCAGGCCGCCCTGCGAGGTTCACCAAACCACCAGCAGTAAAGTGGTTACGCTGCTTTCTTCAAAACATTTCTGTGGCTTTCTTAAGAACACTGTATTTGCCAGGTGAGCAGCACAGCCTGGATGGGTTTATCTCCTTGTCGCCATTACCTGTGCTTTACTACCATTTCAGGGCCCCCCTGCTACTCAATCCTGTAAAAAGTGTATGAAGAACCATTCTCTGGAGGGGCTGCAAGCATCCGAACTAATTTTTAGCCTAACTAGGAACATTTTCAGTCTGAACTCCCATGCAACAAGCAGGAGTTATTTATATAACTAATTATTTATATAATACACCTAGTTATTTATATAACTCTGCTGTAAGTACTTTTGATTTCAAACATAACTTAAATAGCATTTTCACCTTTTAAGCTGCAATTCTGTGGTAATCCATAACCAGTTTATGGGCTTTTAATGGGAGACGACTGCAATCCTGAAATGCTTACTTCAGCTCTTCACAAGAGGTAGTTAATTAGCTGTTGAATTAACTATGTGCACCCCAATTAATCCATGACCAACTCCTAACATGCCTGTTAGCAAACATCTGCTGCACATCAGCTTGTGCTCCTGTACTGTTTCCCTGGTGCATCAATCAAATTCAGCTTGGGAGGAGACTCCTTTAAGCGGAGAAGAGAGGGATACAATTCCCACTGGCTGACTGCACAAAGGTATTGGTCAGCTTCACAGAAAGCAAAACTAAGAAGCATAAGAGAGGAGACTCGGTCAAAAGATTTTTCCCGGGCCCCATGTCGGAGCTGAATAAGGAAATCCCTTAATCCAGCCAAAGCACAATGTTACAGGCATCATTCATCTTACTGCAGTCTTTACTGCTCTGGCTTTTATGCCAACGTTATGCCTTGGCAAATGGTACAAAAATAATATTATTATATGGCACTTCAGATCCTTGTATTTCTTGTGCTGTCTCTGGAAATTCCTAGGCTTTCTGGCCATATAGCCAGTGTTTGTGCTACCTTGAAGGTAATTCATGATCTAGAACAGAAGGAGAGACGTTTCATCCTTATCACCCACCACAGAATCATTTCCAAAACTGAGTCAGGTCCTTGTCCTAACAATGTGACCAGCTTCAAATTCCTGAGGGCTTTTCCACATGTAATCAGTTTGGGACTATCTCTGACTGATTTATGGATTTGTCGGAAGAGGCACACAATTTTCGAGCTTTATTAAAAGAGAAAAGAAACGGAAATTGTAAAATACTCATTTTGTTATATTTCAGAGCATAAGTAAAATGCTAACTGTTGTAAGATAGGGCAAAAACTCTTCAGAAGAGCTCAGGATCATTGTTCCACTTTATATAAAGAGGCAAAAACAAGGAACATCGAAGGGCACAGTTTGCCTCAGGTCAAAACAAGGCATGAGCAGAGCTAGGTACCAAACTCAAGTTCACAAGCAAACTGACAATAAAGCCCTCCAAGTCTCACATACCTTGTCTTTCTCTCCTCCTACACAGCAAGCTGGAAGGATTTTCATTATTTATGTGACTGATTTTTTCTGGTTGCATTTACTGTGCAGAGGGGAAGGCAGGCGGTTTGCCTTTTCCTGGCTGCTGTGCTCAGACTGCCTCTTCCCAGAGGAGAATTAACTTTCACTGAGGGTATCAGACCATCTTCAGGGTTGGAGCTGTTTCCAGAGTACACAGCCCGAGGTAGGGCAACCCTTACGAGCAGCAGAGAGCAGCATCGAAGCCAAGTCAGAGAAGAGAAAGACAGAAATTGCAGGAATCAGGTCCCAGGGTACCTTGTGGGGTCGGTCACTGCAATCCATAACCCGCTGGTGAAAGTTGCTAGACTGGGAAGGACTGGAGCAAGTCCTGCCCAGCAAGGACACCACAAAGAAGAAATCTTTGAAACCTTTACTCTTCTCAACATCACCAGATTGTTGAAATTGCTGAAAAATAAATAAATGCAAACAGAAGTTGGATTTATAACTTGCCAGTATTTGAAAATTGGACTTGCAAATGGAAGACTGCTGGTAGGAAATTAAGTTCAAATTAACTGAGCTGCCAGAGTTAGGACTACGTTATGACCAGGGACCATTCTCTTTCTTTTCCTCTTTGTTAATTAGACACAATTAGATGAGCTTTAGCTACCGTGCACTTCCAGTCTAGTTATCTAAAAAAGGTTCGTGTTTTAAGAAAGAAAATTAAAAGTGAATGGTGGTAACAAACAACCTTCTCATTGCTGATGTGTATTCAGATTAAGGGTTATATCCCTAATTAATCTAAAACACTCAGCCAGTGTAATTTGGATGACTTCAGCAATAAGGACTTCTTTACGTACTTACATTTTCTCTTTAAGTCATGGCCAACTGAAACAAAAACACAAAGAAAACCAAAGTAAATCAAATTTTGAAACACATACTACAGGACTGGCATATACCATAAACAGTGGCATTCCTACACTTTTAAAAGAAAAAAATCTCACAGAGTAATTTGAAACAGAAATCACCATTAATCCTTCTCTAAAACTGTGACTCTAAGAGCCTCTCAAGAGCATTTTGATCATGCTGATGAGGGCCCTCCAGACTCCTGGGGGAATTTCCAACACCCATCTCTTTATTTTCTCAGGCAGTCACAGGAAAAGAGGTTTTGCTGAAGATGCCAGCGCGTACTAGGCTAGTCAGGATGTCTTAGGCTTAACCCTTTCAGGACTCCGACCACCCTGAAGATACGATCTTCACATTGTGCTTTACAGCATTAACTTGGCTTATGTCCCAAGGCGCTAAGATCACAGCATCAAAAAATGTTTTTTTCCTGTTGCTACAAAAATGTTAGCTAAGCAATCCAAAGTCCTGCAACAGTTAGCCTGGAACCTCTCTTATCCTCAGTGCCTTATAACTCCAATACATTCAGTTAACTCTTAATTCTTCTCTGATATACATATGTATAGTATAATATACTGTACAGAGTTCTGCTTAAAAGGAGACCTGAGTATTAACATCTCTCTGGAAATAATTTCTCTAAACAATTAGGTTGTGATGAGCTTCTTCCAGTTTGTTTTCCATAGAGTCACCTTCCATTTTCCAAAAGACTCATCATGCATCTCCTCTAAAACTGTGACTTTCAGGGTAAGGAAATGCTCCTCTTTTTGGTTTCTGTCAAGCATGGGACAGAAGCATTGTTGTAGGAACGTGAGTAGTATGTCTGATTTTGTGTGGTTAATTAGTCCAATTGCAACTTCTGCTCATAGAACAAAATTACAGGGCAATAATTATAAACACACATTCTTCTCAGAAACAGATATATCAAGAGTTGCATCTGCTGTTTGTTATACAGCATTATCGTTTAAACTGAGGCGTGAGGTAGGTGGGTGAGACAACTTTTGCCAGTTTTCAAAAGGAATGCGTTTTGCCCTGCACCTGGAGGCTGCTGTTATGCAGCACACTGAATATACATCCATGTGAGTAACGTAGTACATTACATTTACACTATACTCCAGTATCAGCTTAAAAGTTGCTTTCAGATCAGCACAAAATCCACGGGTTTTGCAAGCAACAAGTTGGGTTCCAAACCAAAGCAACCACAGATTACTTTCCTACAGGAGTGAAAAACTCAGCCAAAAGCAAGTTTAGCTCTTCTTCACTGCTCGATGATTTCTGGTAGGCAGCCCTATTCCACAGCATCCCAGCTAAGGCTCTCCTTGCTGGTTTGTAACCACTTCCGCCGGCCAAGAATGAGAAGGCCAGAAGTCACATCAGGACAGCAGAGTAGGGTCAGGAGAAAAGCAGAGCACAACAGCCATACTACAAGACTGGACGAGGGTCAGAAATAAGTAGAGGCCAGCTACAGCCACAAGGAACGTGTGGGAGGAGACTTGGAGGTTATAGGAGGTGGAGACTACAAAATAGGAGATGGGTAGTAGTGGGCTACAGGTAGATGGCAGAAAAAAAATACCCCTTTTCTTTCTGGGTATCTGTCTCATTCCTGCCCAAAGCACTGAAACTTTGGGAACCCGAGTCAAGTGACCCAGCACATGTGTTTTTCTTTTGACCATTCTCAATTAAAACCAGAAACACCCACATACACACACACAAAGCTCCTTCACAGGCCTAGAAGCAGCAGCGGTCACTTTTGCAGGACTGAAGGCAAGACTGATTATACATTTTGACTACATTTCAGTCATTGTAATTCCCATGGAAAGGCGATGGACTAGATAGCCAGTACCTTGACCACAGACATGGTCTCATACTTGTCATGGTTAGTTCCCTTGCCCCGAGCAGTCACACGCTTCGTGGTTTGCCTTAACGGCAGGGGAAGAGACACTTGATTAATCTGGTGTCCAATAAATAACCAGTAAGGCTCAGGGCACATTTCTGCAGCCTTGGCATGACTCACTTTCCATAGCCACCTTCCAATCAGAGGCTTGGAGCAGTAACCACCAAGAAATCCAGTCACACCAAAAGCTCAGGCTGCAGAGCTAGAGGAAGGTACGAGCAAAGGCAGCAGGAGAAGGGAGTAGTGCACATATTGGGCAAAGACTATGGATTAGCTGGAGACTCAACTCTCTATTTAATAGACCAGGGTTAAACAAAGTGCATGGATACTGTTCTGTGGTTGAATAAAGCCAGCCAGAGCCAGACTGCTGAAAGAAAGAAAAATAAAGCCCAGGCAGGAAGAAAAAAGTGCAGACTGATCTTCAACATGAGTATCCTCTTCTTTCCCTTCACAAAATCTCTTTTTTTGTTCCCAAACTTGCCACCCATCTTTTGTGTGTGCATGCTTTTGTTTTTTGGCTGCACAGTATTTTAAGTTAAACATTTACTTGATTGAATTAACACGTATTTTCTACACAGTTGAACCTGAGCCATTACCTAAAGAGAAAAATCTTCCAAACACATATGGCAATGAAATAAAAGAAAGCTCCTTTTGGAATTAATCTTGTAAATACTGCACAAACTTCCTTTGAAGAACCATTGCAAAAACACAGAATCACAGACAGCTGTGCATGCTTACTGGTTTAAAAGTAACTTCAGCAGAAAATTCCTTACTCCTGAAATGAAACCCTGCTGGAAATTTAGATTTTTAACGCATAAAACAAAACAAAACAAAAAAACATTGTCGCCCATTTGCAGTAATAGCATCTTTAAAACTGTATCAGTGCACAACTTCGGTCAAAACTATTTTGGGGGTACGTGACAATATATTCTTCAGTAAATTTCATAAGATATCAAAACATTTGAGGATTTTGAATAAGCCTATGAAACCTTGCATTTCATACATCATACTCATTAACGGGACATTCCTGCATTTATCAACAAGATTCCAAAGCTGGTTTTTACACTCATTCTCCAAATCCTGTACAATGTGCCAAAGACCAACCTCAGCTCACGTGGAAATATCAAGCCAACCTCCCTGGCCTAGCTTTCAGGCAGGATGAGATCGAGGTAAGATAGGATATTGCACCCTACTTACATTGAGATATTACATTTGATTTCTTGCCTAATATCTCCTAACATAATCCATGCAACTGTACTTAATGTGACTGGAACTTTGCGCTTACCTTTCAACCCAAAGATGGTAAAACAGCATTCTCATATTCCTCCTGGACAGCAATTTAATTCTGTAAGAAGTATGCCACCTACTGATGCACTAGCACTATTTACTATGCTGTTCGTTCTTCAAGTGCCTTCACATAACCACTGACCAAGACCAATCTTAGCTACGTTAGCTGAAAAGTACTAATGAATTTACAAGGAATGACAGATCTCTTGAAGCCAGTGAAATGTTTTATTTTAAGCCACTGCTAAAACGAGAACAAATTTAGTGCAACCTGGAGTTCATAATCTGAAAACTGAATATAGTTATTAAAATGGCAAAACTCATCACCATTATACAGTACAAGACCTTCATATTCATTGAGTACAGTTACATAAACATTTATAGTTATTCAAACTGCTTTTGGTATACAATTGCATCACTAACTGGGCTGTGAATTACCTTAACACTGCACAAATATGCTGCAGTTCCAGCAAATTATAATAAATTTTAGTATTAAATACTATTCAGACATTACAACAGAACAAAGGCCCTCTAAAACTACAACCCCAGCTATACAACAGGAATGTACAAAGATGGTATAAAATAAAGTGTCTACAGTGGCTGGGCTCTGTACTTGCCTCTTCAGAGCTCAAGTAAAGCAAATGCTTGACAGTAGTGGCTCTTGCTGAAAAGCCGGAATTCTTGCACTAAAATCATTCCTTAATCTTTGCAAATCACCTGTGTAAAACTAATTTTTTTGCGCTGGTGACAGTGTTTAGTACTTACTGTGTTCCCATCTCCAACAATATGTGGCTCTTTATAGAAAAGGTCCCAGACAAGTAGCATTTGAAAATGTTTAAAATCTGGTACCGTTCTGGGGAGACCTAATTAGTCTCGGAATGTGGGTTGCTGGGTTTGTGTGTTTTTTTTTTTAATTTTATTATTTTTTAAAAAGTTTACACAATCTTTTTTAACTCAAGAACGAACATACTATGCAAACTATATTCAAGTATGTGGTATTGACTCCTTTTTCACATCCTCATTTTGAGACAGAAGATCTTTAAGCTTAGCATGTGGATTTGTCTTGTTTTCTATATTTAGGCTTTATGCATACTTTTGTATCATTTATGTACTCCATTCTGAATGTTTAAATTTATGTTAAATATGGCCACTTCTATATGCTAATTTATAGAGGGATGATTTTCAAAGTGCTTTTTCTATAGTATCCTATAAAACATCAAAAGTTCTATTTTTCAGAACACCAAATGTATTTAATGAAGTGTTTAAGAGAGAGTGCCTTATGGAACAGTAACACCATTGTATGTTTTCTTTAAATTTAAATTACTATGTCAGGTTTCCCATACAAAAAAATGCAAGAGGAAACAAACTATACTTCATTATGTGTTTATAAAGTACATTTGTCTGGTTTAAATGGACCAAAACGTGGTCCTCTATGTTTTTACAGTTTTCATTTACACTTCTCTATTTGTGGTCAGGAGTTTTAAATAAACTTAGTAATAGCATTAAGACTCACTTTAGCAAAGAACAGCTGTGTCACTAATATGACAGACAGCACCAGTTAGACACAATCAGAGTAAGGTTTCCCCAACGGTTATTAAAATGATTCAATTATAATAATTTAGCAAGGCTGTTTTAATGCTTTTTCCAATTTCAGTAGCCAAGAAAAGAAGTCAAGGCATCCAGAATACAAGTTTAAAACAATTTGTGTAGAAAATTGTGGGGGTTTTTTTGAAAGTAAAATATGAAGTATTTTGTAACTTCTCATGTGATTTGGAAGCTGTTACTTTCCTTGCAGGCTAATAAATCAACTTCTTCACTAACACCAATCAATAGAGTTATGCAATGTATTTGATCCAGTTTGAAAAGATGACTCAATTTACAACTATTTTTAGTGCAACTATTGTCTAATTAACTTCTGGAATAGTTTTAAGTTTTCAAATTTGCACAATCTTCTCCTACCTTTTCACCAGAAAAGGCAATTAAAAAGAAAAAACTTCACCAACTTTATAAAATCCAACATACTCAATAAATCAATTAAAAGATGGCTGTTCCTGTTTTTTGTTTGTTTAAGTCCACCTGGACAGCTTCGTACATTTACAATGTCTTCAATACAATTCTCAGCTTGGCTTTTTGAACAAGTACAGAAACACTGTACTAGCCCTATTGTATCCTCATGTCATGAAATTTCACTTCAATTGGAATACCAAAACCCAGAGCAAAAGTTAGTCCAGAGGAACTCTTTTTTTTTGTATTTGATCTTCTTGACATTTCGAATTTCAAGTCAAATTGATGCAAGTACATTAAAAGGGAAGATGTTACAGCCAGAGAATGGCTCCAAATTTTTGTCTACAACAAAGCTGAAAGTCAACATTGTCAAAGGCTACACCTGGAAAAAAAAAAAAAAGGAAAAGGAAAATTTGGGGGAGGGGGAAGAAACAAAGAAATAAATGTGCACAACCGTTCAAGTGTATTTGTCATTAGTCCCATCCTCCACATATAAAAATTAAAACATCTTTCCCCTCTGTGCTCTAGAGAAAACAGACTCCTGTCACTTAACATCAATTACCTATAACAAGGAAAAAGAGCACAATTTTGTGTTGGTTTTTTTTTTTTTGGTCTTTGTCATATGACATATATAGATCTTTCAATTAGTGAAATGATACATGAAGTGAGGTAATAAACTATACGAATAACATGGAATTTTAAGTTAGCAGTAAAAATTTATGTTGCAAGTTCATATAGGTGAGATCTAATACGTATACAGATACATACACATACCTATGCGTGTGCGCGCGCACATGTGTGAACACACATTTGCTTAATATAAATCTTTAACTCAGTTTGAAAGGTAAACTCTGAGATCCAAGACAGGGTCCCTTTTGAAATCCAGATGACAAATGAAGACTAAAACAAACCAGGTCTCTATAAAAAGACCTTCAATGACTAGCAGAATACCTTCCTGACACACAAAAACATTGCAAGAAAAGTGCTCTTGAGACTACCAGTTTGACACCTTAGAGTAATTTAGCAGGGCAGGAGGAATCAGTTGTCCACACTGCACTAAAATTCATGAACAGATTTAGAGACTTCATTTTTTTTCATTTAGGATCCAACCCTGAAACTCAGACAACATACCAACAGTGTATTTCCCTGTGACAAAACCATTAAGGTTCTGTTGCTCATCCAAAACAAGCAAAACTCCATGATTCTCTTGCAAGTGATTTGAATTTTGAGGTGGCAGCCTTGTAATTACTAGCATGTGTCTTTTTCTAAACAAAGGATGTATAAACAAACAAAACCCAAAAAGCACTTTCAAACCACAGGATAAAGATCCAGATTTTCCTTCAGATAGGAATGCAAGTCAGCAGCACTAGTAAGAAGCATGATTAGATTTGCTAAAATGACTTGATTAACAGTGCCTTGAAAAAAATCAGCAAAGGTAGTTAAGAAAAATGAAAAATCATTTTTCAACAAATTTCTCCTTTATGTTTTAATTAGCTTTCCTTGCTAACATTTAAGTGCTCAAAATGTAACAAGTCTCTTCATTACTGACAAGAAAACTCATATATGGAAGGTAAGAGATAAAGAATTAGACTGGTCAAATAGATGACCAAAATTCTCAGAGGAAAAAGATTCTATGTGCCACTTTTAACATATCTGTGTGTGAGGCTGTCCTGGTTTTGGCTTGGATAGAGTTAATTTTCTTCACAGAGTTTCACAGGGTGCTATGTTTTGGATTTGTGATGAAAACAATGTTGATAACACACTGATGTTTTTGTTGTTGCAGAGCAGTGCTTACACAGAGCCTAGAACTTTTCAGCCCCTCATGCTGCCCTGCCAGTGAGCAGGCTGGGGGTGCACAAGGAGCTGGGAGAGGACACAGCCAGGACAGCTGACCCCAGCTGGCCAGAGGGATATTCCATGCTCTATAGATGACATAACACTCAGGAATAAAGCTGGGGGAAAGGCAGCAAGGGGGGGATTTGGAGTCATGGCGTTTGTCCTCCCAAGCAACTATTACACACGATGGAACCCTGCTTTGTTGGAAACGGCTGAACACCTGCCTGCTGATGGGTAGTACTGAATGAATTCCTTATTTTGCTTTGTTTGCGAGTGCAACGTTTCTTTACTTTTTAAGCTGTCTTTATTTCAGCCCACAAGTTCTCACACTTTCACCTTTCCAATTCTCCCCACCATCCCGCTGAGGGGGAAGTGAGCAAGCAGCTGTGGGGTGCTTATCTGCCTACTGGGGCTAAACCACAACAGAGACCAACAAACAAATTCTTCAGACTCAAAATTAATGTCTGTTGAAGTGTTCACATACAAGAAGCTTCAGGAAGAAATTTAACAATTCAAACTTGATTGGCACAATTCGGGAAACTTTGCCGAAGTTTTTATGAAATTATGCTCAGCTGCCCACTCTGCCCTTCCACCACAAGTTATCAGTTCTCTGGTCAACAAAAGGGAACATGTATTTGCACCTCAATTTCAGAGCACACTCTCACATCTTTATATGCAGTTAAACCTGATAAAGGCAGCTATGAAGCCAGACTGTACTAAAGGTCTGCTTGGACAAGTCGCAATTTTCCTCCTGGTAATTCTGCCCTTGGGCACTAAACACCTGGCCAAGACTGGTAATTTTTACCGTTGTCTGCAGCAGGATTTTTTGGAACAGATTTTTCTAGAATATAGTCCTACTGCGAATACAGCACACACAAATGGGAAAGAGAGCTATCCTGGTACAGCAGGAATCCTGAATATCATGCCTGAGACTGTCTCCTCTGAACTAGTCATGGACAAGGTATTTTTTCGTAACTATTTCAATGGTCTGAACACAGCAGTAAATACAAGTTATGCGTGGGTGGACAATGTCGATTATGGACTGAATAAACATACCATGTGCACAGTATCACAAAGCACAGCACAGCTATTTTGACTTTCACCTCAGTCTTTTAAATGCTGACAATTACTTGAACATTCATTCATTAATTGGATTTTACATTACATATCTGTGTTCTTCCTATCTCCTTTTTAAAGAGGAATGAAGCGAAGAGCGTTGCATCTTTGTACTTCTTCAGGCATTTTCCAGTAGCCACCCAGCCAAAGATTTATTTAGAGCTTGCTCTCCATCAGACGCCTTCTCTATCATTTCACAGTACTTCAACACTGCTTGCAAGAGATCTCCCACTTTCCAATCCCTTTCTCGCAGTCTTCTGGAAAGCTAAAGGGGGACAGGGAACACAAAATATTTTGACCAGCACATCCTGATTAGCAGTTACAAAAGTTATTCTTGAAACATTAGCTCATAAGAGATCAGTTGTAGCAAGTTAATCATTATTCCCACATCTATAAAAACAAAAACTTCCTCAAGGATCAAGCACTTTACTTTTGGGCAGTTTTCACTAAAATTTCTTCTGGAGGGAGTGACATTTTCAAATGATGTGGTGCCACAGGTATGAGGGCTGTGGTTCATCAAGACTGCAGAAAACAGGAAATTCTGAACACAAGATTAAGACATTTGCCACCCCTCCCATGCCAATAACGCACATATAAAAAGACAAAACTCAGTCTTAATAAAAGGATGTGGATTTTCCTTTCACAACATATAGTGTGGTTTGGGTGGTACAGATGCTACCCTCAACGGAAACAGCGTCTTCAGAGCTGGGAAATTATAGCATCTTAGGGAAGAGGAAAAGGTGAGGGTTATGTTAAACTACCACTTGGGAACAGAGATCAGCGGAGCTGAAAACATTTTTTTCACCCAGGAATCCAAGCAAGAAACTTCCTTTACTGATGTGTCAAGATTAGCTATGTATGGAAGAAAGCCAATACTAAGACACAGTGAATTTGTCAGTTTGCCTAGAAGCAAAAAAAATCTGTTAGTTTAAAATATATACATTCTTGGTAGCTTTCAGCATAACTGTCAATGCTGCGTTTAATAAAGACAATTTAGACATTCACCTTACTTATTCTTTGGAACGGTAGGATTTTATTGCTTTTTACAGTCCTTACTATGATATTCTATAAATTACGTTTTCAAAAGTCATAAACAGTAGTCAGTGATATAGCTTCCACAGCTACCAAATGAAATATTCATAGTGTTGTTTTTTTCTTTTCTCCAAGACCTGTCAGACTGAAATATGTAAATTCTAGGAAAGAAGTGAAGAAGAAGACAACTTCTCCCTGCTTCTTCACCTAGGTGATATTCCGACCGCAACAAGGCAGGTGATGGAATTGGCAGGAATAGTGTGGACACTGAACATTTTAGTCTGTATTTTTAGTTATACATGCTTTCAGGACTGGCTTGCATACAAAACAGTTAGCTTCCTGAGCAAGCATTAATTTGAATGAGCAAAAAAGACTCCTCTAATCTTGAATATATCCTGAAAACAAACTTTTTTTCAGTTAAAAAACGCATTCTACATATAAATTCTATATAAAAAGAGACTGAACTCTGACGTTATTTCTGTGAATTATTTGTAAAAATTAAAATACAGCACAGGAAACAAGAGTTTAATAGTCTACAATGGGCAATTTTATAAATGGTTTATAGAAGGATAGTAATTTTTCTTATGCCAGAGAGGTTTGGCTAAAGTCCAAAGACCTCCTTAAGCAAATACAGCATAAAGTTTCTGCCTAAAGAAAAAGATATCATCATGGTAAGATGAGAGCTGGCACCTGGCTTCGCTTATCTTTCTGTTTTAATTGAAATCAAAGTTTAATCCCACTATTTCTTTTTGACTGATGTTTCCTACTGTCACACAAATGAAACAACTGAGTTTACTCAAAATGGACACCAGAAATCCTACAACAGCTAGATACACTCTGATTAAAAATTATGTGTTTTTGAGGCACTTGCATATCCATGCTGTTGAGGCTTCCTAAAAGGAAAAAAGAGACCTATGTACTCTAATTTACCAGCTTCTTGTGCTAGCTCCTGACCAATGTATTTTGTTTCACACACAGGTAATTAACTTTTCTGCCTTATTGAGCATAATATGAACCCTTAAGAGTTCATATCCAGTTTCAGCTAGTAATACCTTGCCTGATATATACTAGTAGTACTTTTATCTTTTACACAGCCACATCACATCAGTGGCTCATTATCCTGCTCTAATCAAACGTATGGCTTTCTTCCCTTCCAGAATCCCTCAACTGTTTATGGTGAAAATTATTTTCAATGTGATCTAAAAAGTCCAGGTTCATTCCTTATACAACTGAGGTACCTTACCAAAACAGCTATGAGATGATCAAAAAACCCCATAGCTGGGAAAGAGATTGTATGTAGAGGTCAGTTTAGTTTTCTGCTGGGCTGCAGTGCCCTCTGGAGGTTGCTGTCTAGCTTTACTAGTGACAGAACTGAGAATGACTACCAATTTAAGAACCTCAATTTGGGTCAAAGATCACCAGAATCAGCCTAGGGCTAACTATAAGACTTCTTATATTGTATTGCTAAATATCTCATTTTTATTATTATAACCCTGAAAGAACAGAGGGACCTTTCTAAAGGACCTTCTTATTAAAGTTACAAGCGTCCTTTCAGAAAGTTTTCATTATTTGAATTTATAAGCTGACAAATCTTTTAAATACGCTTTAATTTCAAAAACGGATCAAGTGATGTTGTATGCATCCTACTCTTTCCTATAACAGACTATTCAGAGACAGTGCTCTGAGAATTCTGTACTTTCCCTCAAACCCTATGAAACAGTGAAAGATGCTGAGCCTGACTGACAATAACAGGCAGTGTTCTGGGGTTTGGCAATTCAGCCCAGACATAAACAAGTCTGTAGACCGACAGCATTACACATTACAACTGGGAAATGGGACAGAATAAAAGCCAGGTAATCTTTCTCTGCCCCAAAAAGGAAAATCAGTATTTCAGTTCATTTTAACATAACTGCAGTTGGAGAACTAAAAATTAATATGTAAAACCAAGTGAATCAATTATTAAAAAGACAAACATTTTCAGGATTGCACTATTGCCTGCCTGAAGATCCTATGTTTTTATTTTTTAAGGGTTAATTCAGTATCATTTTATTACTTGTGTCAGGTAACAGAATATTACTACTTTTTTATTATTTTTTTTTAAAGGAGTATACACACAGCAGACACATATTTTCCAGAGCGCTCTTTTCAGTATATTCTCTTATGAGGGTAGCTAGAATGGTTTCCAAATACACAGCAAGCTACTTGTAGCATCTTTCCTAAGTGTTTTTAGAGGTTAGTTCAAATAGTGACTTGGCAGATTACAAAGTTACAATGCTAAGAGCTTGCAGAAGAATCAGAAATAGTTCTAAGCCAAACACACCAACCTCCAGAAAAGGAGTATAGGGGATGTACTTCACCTTGCCCAAAAATATCTCCCAGATTTCTGGGTTATTTTAAATAAGAATACAAAAGTTGGGCAGATTAGAACCTCATGAAGATCAGCAAGAAGAAGTGCAGAGCCCTGCAGCTGGGGAGGAGCAACCCAGGCACCAGGACAGGCTGGGAGCCACCCAGCTGGGAAGCAGCTCTGCAGCAAAGGACCTGGGTGGGGGTCCCTGGTGGACACCAAGCTCAGCGTGAGCCAGCAATGAGCCCTTCCTACAAAGAAGGCTGATGGCATCGTGGGCTGAGGTAGGCTAACTATTGCCAGCAGGTCGAGAGAGGTGAACATTGCCCTCTATCCACCGCTGGTGAGGGCCCCCCTGCAAGTTCCAGCCCACCCCCTATGATACAGACATGGACGTTCTGTAAGAAGTTCAACAGCCACCAAGATGAATAAAGGGATGGAATATCTCTTCTGTGAGGAGAGGCTGAGGGAGTTGGGACCATTCAGCCTGGAGAAGACAGGACTGGGGGTGGATCTATAAATCCCTGAAGGGAGGGTGCAAAGGGGCCACCTTCAGGCTCTTTTCAGTGGTGCCCAGTGGCAGGACAAGAGGCAACAAGCACAAAACTGGCAGACAGCAGGTTCCCTCTGAACATCAGGAAGCACTTCTGTGCTGTGCAGGTGACAGAGCACTTGCACAGGTTGCCCAGAGAGGTTGCAGAGCCTCCCTCCTTGGAGATCTTCAAAAGCCACCTGGATGTGGTCCTGTGTACCCTGCTCTGGGTGTCCCTGCTTGAGCAGAGAAGTTGGACCAGAAGGCCTCCAGAAGTCCCTGACAACCTCAGCCCTGATGTGGTTCTGTGCCTTAGCGCTCCCAGGATCACATGCATATACCACACAGTTACATACACAAAAAAGAAAGCCAGCATTATTTTCTGGACTTTCTAAAGCTAGAAAGGGAGAAGCCAGTCTTAGGAAAATTCAGCTCAGGTGTGATCTGGAATGACCTTTAGATACCTTTCACACTCTTAACACAAGTCTACAGTAACTAAGCATCATTGGTGCAAGCATTCACCTAAGGTTGGGAGCCTTTAGTATTCTGTAACATTGACCTCTACTTCCCTTCACACCCCATTTCTCCTGAAATACTGACCTGAGTTTTGGAAAGCACCAAGTTGAAGACTCAATAGCAAGTTTCTGAGCTCAGAATGAGCTTTTGTTTCCTTAGATACTGATACATGTTTGTTTGTTTTTGTCAAGGTATTCATTATTAAATACATACTAATGGCATCATGTTAACTTTTCCACACAGTACCAGGTCACAAAATAAAAACAGTTGGTAAGTTTTCGTTCCTATCAACCTCATGCAGGTATTGTCTCTAATGCTGTTTAGTTAGCCTTTCAGTAGCTGGGCAAAGTTGAATTAATTCCTTGGTAGAAGATTAAAGAAATAGGTAATACGTAGCAAATGCTGGATTATCATGCACAGTTTGGTTTGTTATCACATGAAGGAATAAATTTTATGATTCATAGGAATACAGTTTCTATCATGCTTATGATGGAAATATTCTCAGGTCAGTAGGTATGCCAAAATTTTGGCCTTTTCCTAAGAAATGCAAATTCCTGAAGCTTCTCTAATTCTTTTACCTTCAGCTTTCTCCTTGGTCACATAAAATTCAATCTCTAAAACCAAAACAAAGGCACCTAAAATGAAACAGTCTTACTGAGCCTTCTTAATAGCTTTGATTGCACCTGCTTCCAGAATAAAAACATACATAGTACTTAATTAGAATCTAAATTTCATTCTGGTAAGAAAATGTGCATTTGCTGGCATAAAACCTGAGACAGCACATCAGAACATAACATTACAAATCTATTTACATAAGCAAATTCTCAGAAGTGAGAAGTTTCAAATTAGAAGTTTCAATTTATAGTCATTTAAACGCTATGTTTAAAAAAGTGCTTGAAAAAGTACATTTTTGACTGAACAAAAATGCTCTAATTGTACCTTCCTCAGAGTAAGCCAAGGAAAACAACTTGTGAAACAAGATAACTCAGCTTTGATTAATGCTGTTTTATTTACGGTACATGCACAGACTAAACAGCCTGTTCCACTTTGACCTATCAGGATTTAGATAACGATTTTCCTCACCAGCAAATACCTCATTATTTTTGATTGGAAAAGCTCAATGGCTGATGTAGCAAATAAAAACGAAGCAAATCCTGCTTTCACCGCCTCTCACCTCTCCCCCATTGTCCACCAAACCAAAGTACTTACAAGGACAAATTCTCCTGTAGCAGTGTCATGAAAATGAAGATCGGACACGTCTGTTTCAGAAGCTGCCAGCCACTGGAGTGCTGCTCTGAGCTGAGGGTCCACTAGATTTGGTTCCAGATCAATATTTACTATGGCTAAAGTCTTTTTTACTTGCTCCAAACCTAACATTAAAAATAAAGTCATTAAATCTACAGGTTCAAATTGTTTCAAAAAGTCTCTGTAGTTCATTGATTAGACTATTATCTGAAATACATTAATACAGACAGACAGTATGAAGGGCAAAATTTTACAACTGAATACAAACATATGAGCATTAAAAGGAATCCAAGCTTTAATGCATGTTCCAAATGACAAGGAATTGAATTTAATACAGCCTTTCAAACTGAACAGTAGTAGTCTCACATCCTTCAGTTATTTTAGTTTTCCAGATGCTGTTTTTGCTCTGCCTTCATCTTATAAATTTTCTAGTTTGCATTTCACAAGTCCTTCCTGTATAAAGCTAATCAGATTGCCTGAGTTTTTCCAAACTATAGTGCTGTTCTAACTGTTCCAACCAAGTTCATACAGCTGAAGTACATACGGAATTCACTCCTAACCACGGAAGATAAGCAAAGTAACTGTCAACATAACTGTGTTTTTGGTGAACAACAAAGCATTTGTCTAGGAGTCCCAAAATCTAATACATTTATAGGAGAAAGAAACACAAAAAAAATTAGTGATACTTACTCCATGGGAAGCACGGCAGTAACATATCACTAGGAAATTTTGATATGTTTCTTAGTTTTATAAAATAAATGTACATTTGAGAATGACAAGACTTTGTGTCAAATCATTTGAGAAAGAAGATACAGTCAACTCTGACAAAGCCAGACCTTCTAGGTATTGACATGATTAGATATCAAGCCCTATTTTAAGCAATTTGATCATTTGAGATGCTTTTTTTTTTTTTAAATTAGTCAGGAACAAAAAAAAAAGCAATAGTATACTGACAGCCTAGATGAAACCTACAGAACAGAAAATATTAATTGTAATTAATTTTTGAGGATAGAGACACTCAATGATTCGGTTAAATTTCCTTAATACCTCACAGGAAGATCTAATTTACAGAAAAGAAGTCAAGAAACATGGTTTAAATCAGTACAGTCTTCCAGAAGCTTAAAATACACATATAATCACACACCTTTCTGCTTATGTCATAATCATTTGAAGACATGCAATGTGACTCAACAACCTCTGTAAACAGGTGGCAGAGGTTTCTTGAAACTATTTCATCCTCAGACTATACCAAAAACAATGAAAACCTCTGTAATAATTTACTTTAACATCAGCCTCATATTGAGAAACCAAAACACAGAAGGCACTGTGTATTCACTTGAGTTAACAACCTTTTGCACTTCACTCAGACTGGAACCAGTGCAAAGTTCTCTAAGAACAAAGAAGCTGTAACAGGAGTCCGGACAGACCCTATTTTGTATTTCACTAACAAAAAGATTCAATACATTTGCTAGAACACCTATTTTTTTGCATTGTTTCTCATAAACATTTTTCGAAGCTTAATATGGTCAGTTTGAACAACTTTTTCAATGTCTCAAACAGTCGTGCAGATGCATTGCCATCACTCCTTATCGTATTTCACAAAGAAGATATGCTGTGCATATAAATTTACACTTTCAAGAAACCAATCAATGTTCACTACCATACATTAAATACGTGTTATCTGAAAATGAGAGACTAGCATTTCTCAAAGGCTGAATTAACAAGTGCGTTAACAAGTGTTTGCAGAGTATTAGTCTATGAATATATTCCAACGCTTGACTGACATGTGATACGATCAATATGGATAATAGGGTTGTAATTTTGTTTTAAAGATTACAAAAGCAAAGAATAAACAAAAATAACTGATGTCAAGTGCACAGGCCAAGAACAGCAGTGTATGCTGGAATTGACAT
Source organism: Anser brachyrhynchus (assembly GCF_964034855.1). Classification (NCBI taxonomy): domain Eukaryota; kingdom Metazoa; phylum Chordata; class Aves; order Anseriformes; family Anatidae; genus Anser; species Anser brachyrhynchus. The sequence goes on along the minus strand of NC_137694.1, from coordinate 180,144,597 downwards.
TACCTTCTACAGCATCCTTGGTGTCTTCATCCTTATCGTCTGTTCCATCACTGTATTTTTAAAATATAACAAAAATATTAATATATGCACAATAAATATAGTCAATCTGAAGATTGTAATGAAGGTTAAACAGTAAAGGACAGGAAGATCATAGAAGAATTAAGAAATGACGATGAAAAGAAGCTTTGCTTCTCACACCATTTCATGTTGGAAATAGATTTGTCATCAAGTTCATGAGATTTGCTCTTAGGGGAAAAGAGGAAAGGAGAAACATGAGAAGAGACCTTTTAAAATAAGATGAAAACTTGTTGATTTTAATTAAGTAGGACAGTTTAGTTTTGCTTCATATGCAAAAAAGTTGAGCCATCTTATATCACAGGTATGAACAGCTATAGGTTATTCAAAGCTGCTGCATGGTAAGTGTTCTACAAAAATCATTCACCAAGCAATTTTGAAAGTTTCCACAAGGTAAAGGAAAAACAGAAATCCTGTAGGAAGCAAGCTCTAGTTTGCATGAAAAAGTAAATCTAAAAATTTGTAAAACCGCAAGCAAAAACATGCATAAATGGGACCTTTCATTTTGCAAGCAGATCACATTCATCAGTTTTGCACAGCCACATTTAACCATTCAGTATGGATTAATTAATGAAAAAAAATCATATAGTGATTAAGTGAGAGTGAATAATGTATAAGCATTAAAAAATGTGCCAGATTCTTATTTTCCAAAAATGATGATTACATGCATTAATTATGAGGAACCCATCTGGTTTATGTTTCTCAACTCAACCAACCTGTCTGATGTTGGAAAGGATAAATTCTCCTCATACATATCTCCTTCTAAACCAAGACTGCTCCAGCTACTGCTGTTACCATTACTGCCAGGAGAAGAAGAGAACACAGCTGAACTAGAAAAGAATAATAGCTCAGACTAGAACCTTTGCTTTCCTCAGAGCTGTTTTGACAAGACATTTAACACAAGAGCACTGAAACTTCCTAAACAGGTTTGCTGGAACTTCAGAGCAGCAATTTGCATACCAATGCAAAACCGGTAAGTTTCTGTACACAAGTGAAAGTATTAATTTTGTACTCATTAACTTTCCAGATCAGTGCTAACAGTAATTCTGTCCTCAGGCCTAAGCACACTGTTTGTCATTTACACAAGCTCAAAAAATTCAGTGCTATTACTCATAGGAATATGGATTACAAATATAATATTTGTTTAAAGGCTAGCTAAAAGTTCCTGATATTATATATTGTGAAGAAAACTGCACAAATTAAATCCTTCTGTCTCATTCCAAAAGCCCAGCAGTGATCTCCAACAGCTGGATGAGAAGGAATTCTTAGAATAAATCAAAAAAAGTTTTTTAAAAAAATGAATTCTGAATAGTGGTCTTTAAATTTTTATTTTTGTTTTACAAATCAATAAAACTAAGACTGAAAAGATTACTTCACTCCCAGTAAACAAGCATACTGCATTTATTCCATGACTGCATTCAAGTCAATGCAAAGAACTGAAAAACTTTACTGTGTCTTTACACTGGTGTATTTTAGATGCTACAGTTAACAATTTGCTAGCCCTGTGCTCATGTACAAGATTGTGTTACTCGTAGGATCAAATCTTCTGCTTTCCAATTTCATACCTCCCCCTAAGCATGTCTGGAAGTCTTCCAAGGATAGGATTGAGACAACCAGCATGTTGCAAAAAGTATGAATTATCTACTGTAGATGATATGACCAGCCACATTGCAATTCCAGGGAACTGCTGCAAGAAGACGCTTTCTTCAGCTCAATTTTGTGTACCTGCTAAAACTTTCTTCCCACTCATCCCACTCACAGCAAATAATCAAATTTAAAACAAGAAATGGTGGAAAGGAACATTTCAAGAGCCAGATACTAATTTCTTTCACGAAGCCGTCAGTGACAGCATCACCTATCAGTGTTTTTGCTTCCCCGTGTGCCTGCTTAGATACTCATTTCCACATAGTAACAGCAGGTTAGCAAGCTTGCAATATGAACACACCCTAACTGAGGGGAAAAAATAAAGAAAATTGAAGAGCAGAAGCTTCCAAATAAACCAAATTGGTCCTAGAACTGCAAGCCAACCTATTAAAATGCACAATTAAAAAAAAAAAGCACTAAAGGCAGTTATCAAGACTCTGCAATTACCGGTTTGATTTGCATGGAAAATGCAAATCTGGTCTTAAGAACATTTTTCAAGCTACTGTATTAAGAGTACCACAGTAATAATTAATATTGATTTTGTTTCTTAATTACATATATAGAAAAGAGATTTAACACAATCCATTGGTATCAATGCTTTGCACTCAGGCTCGCTCTTTGAAGGTTTTAGCTGCTTAGCAGAAGTGGAAATAAAAGCTGTCCCAGTTCTCAGACTAAAGGAAAAAGTATTTTCAATCTAACAGAATGACCTCACGCACAGTACTATTCTGATTAGATACATTAATCTATTTTACAGAGGTCAAACTTGGCCTGAAATTACATTATATTTAACCAGGAGATTATGATCGTATGGTTATGTATAGCAACATACGAAGGTTGTGGTGTTTTGTTGTTGGTTTTTTTTTGTAATGTGACCTTTAGTTCAGCATCTTACAACAAAATAAGTCTTGAAGATAAAGATCTGCAATGACAGAACAAGCAATAAACAGAAAAAGGCATTATAATGCTTCTATAATGCTTCATGCTGCTCTTCAAAATGAACCAGCAAAAGAAGTACCACAAAGAAAAGCTTTCAGTTATATATACAGATAAATATTCACACACACCCTATATACGGGATCATATATACTCAGTTTCATCTGCTTCAAGATTCTGTATTACGCGCATACAGCCAAAGGCTAGAGACGTCTGCTCTGAAGTATAACCTCATCTGGATGCACTGATTCATCTGCTGGAAAAGCCTGTGCCTATACCTGTATGTTAACTAAACAATAGTCTTGAGCTTCTTCCTATCTCTAACCTTAAGCTGCCAACATTAGACATGCAAAGCAGATGATACAAACTTTCCTTCTTGCTTCCATTCAAATAAAACTACTTCTCCAAGCTGTCTTGCTCCCTTGCTTACAGTTAGCTTAATCCTCTGTGAGGTTCAGAAGCACAATTTTTATATTGACCTGAGACCCAGAGAGCACGGACCTTGCCAACAGAGCTCCTACAAAAAATGTCTTTTTCCACCCCTCCGAGAGAAGTAAAGCAAAGCAAGTTAAATTGAACCGGACTGCTCCAGATTGTACTGGGTTGTTTTCTGAGAAGTCTGAGCATGTCTTCCACAAATTTCTAACTACCATTAATGGAATTTGTAAGTTTATTATGAAGGTAATTTAGAAAATGTTAGCTAAAGGAGTCTCAAGCACCAGTATCCCTTGAATACTGCAAATGGCCTTGAAAATATTGAGGGAAAAGGCAGGTCCTCTGCACAAATAAAACTTGATTCCTGTTCACTATGCTACTCAATTGTAATATACTGGCACTACAAACAAATCAGTCTAAAGCTACCTAGTATCTCAAGGATGGCACAAGATCGAGGACAGCTTCTTAGATACAAGAAAACAACTTGCATTAAGAAATGTTCCCTTTGCCAAGAGAGCAAAGCTAACTGAAGTAATTTAAATATTTCGAATTGACATGGGTTACATATAATCAGCGCAATATTTTAAAATAGATGGCCCTGACCACACACACACAAAAAACACACTTTCAACTATTGTAACTGCATGATGGATGGCAATGTTATTTTCCTGTTTAATAAAACAGTTAAAAAAAAGTGTAAAAGCAGTAAATCTTCATAACTGCCTGTAGCGGGTTTACGTGGCAAGGTTTTGGTAGCAGGGGGCCATAGGGGTTGCTTCTGTGAGAAGAATCCAGAAGCTGCCCCATGTTTGGTAAGGGCCCCACTGCTGACCAGAGCTGAGCCAATAAGTGATGTTGTTTGCGCCTCTGTGAGAGCATATTTAAGATGGGGGAAAAAAACACGCTGCGCCACACAGCAGCTGGGAGAGTGAGAGGAGTGAGGAACAGCCTTGCAGGCACCAAGGTCAGTGAAGGAGGAGGGGGAGAGGGGCTCCAGGCGCCGGAGCAGAAGTCCCCTGCGGCCTGTGGTGAGGACCATGGTGAAGCAGGCTGTCCCCCTGCAGCCCATGGTGTACCACGGCGGAGCAGGGTTCCACGCTGCAGCTCGTGGAGGAGACCACAGTGGAGCAGGTGGACCTGCACCGATGGAGGCTGCAGCCTGTGGAAGACCCTTGCTGGAGCAGATTCCGGGCAGGACCTGTAGCCTGTGGAGAGGAGCCCACGCAGGAGCAGGTGACCTGGCAGGAGCTGCTGCCCGTGGGGGATCCAGGCTGGAGCAGTTTGCTCCTGAGGGATGGATCCCGTAGTACGGAGCCATATCTGGAGCAGTTCTTGAAGAGCTGCTGCCTGTGGGCAGCCCACACCGGATCAGTTCAGCAAGGGCTGCATCCCGTGGGAGGGACCCCACGGCACAGGGGACAAGAGTGACTGAGAAGGAGCGGCGGCGAAGAAGCGCTATAGACTGACCATAACCCCCATTCCCCCATTCCCCTGCGCTGCCTGGGGGGGAGGAGGTGGAAGAGGGTGGATGGGGGGAAGGTGCTTTTGGTTTCTTTCCTTTGTTTCTCACTTCTCTAGCTTGTTAGTAAGATTTACTGCCTATTACTATCTCCCTATGCTGAGTCTGTTTTGCCTGTCACGATAATTACTGTGCGATCTCCTCATCCTTATCTCAACCCTTGAGCCCTTTTCATCGTATTTTCTCCCCGTTCCTCTCTGAGGAGGGGGAGTGAGAGAGCGGTTGTGGTGGAGCTCGGCCGCCCACCCGAGTAAAACCACCACACTGCCACACAATTCCTTATTTCCTGAGAAGATTATCAAGATACTACTGTTCCACAAATGGTATTATTAGTGAAGCTTGGTTTGTTACAGAAGGTCTCCCCCTCCATGTTTTTTTTGCTCAGGGCAATAACCCCAGATCCTCTCATTTCCTACTAAAACCTACTCTCACAAACACATGCATGCTGTTAACAATCCATGGCACATTTTCAAAAACTAGCGGGTCAATTTGTGCATGCCAGTTTCTTCTGCCAACAACTTGCTATCCAAATTATGTCCCCCCACTTCCTCAAGTTAAATGCCAGAATAGGTCATTCTTCTAATGAACAGATATTCTTTAAAGTTGTAGAAATTAAATTCTTTTAAAGATGTTTTGGGAATGATAATAAAAACACGATGGGTACTAAAGGTCCAGAGTATTTTTTTGCACTTTCTTTCCCCCACCGTTATTTAACCGATATCTACTCTGTTTCTAACTGCCAATACACTAGATCTTTTTTTCCTTACGGTCTGAATTCTATGACGTAAGTCAAATTTTTACTCATTCAACAGATAATGCATTATTAAAATAACTTTAAGGCAATGTATTCTTTCATAAAAGTATTTAGTTGTATGAGTGATAAGTTTTAGTATTGGTTTGATTACAATATTTGGTTAAGCAAAACAAAAATACTACAAACATTTGAGTAGTTTCACTTTGGTACCAAATATTCTTTTTTGTTTTCTTTTTCTTTTTTTTTTTTTTTAAAGAAAAAACCCTCTCCCATTTCTGCTGTTCTTCAAGAGAACACCTGGACATTCTATGTAAATGATATATACCTCATGCAAAACTGAACTTACTCATTCCTCATACCTTGCCTACGCAAAAGCTAGGGCCACAACTCACTATAGTTTCCTCTGGGAACAGATGTTGCAGATTTTTCAAGTTCTTGTTTTAATTTAGCTGGCTACCAACGAGCCACGGAAGTGCAGAAGAAGCTCTTGTGGAAAAAGTTACTATCCCAAGCAGGTAAGTTCCAGTACTATGCACCTATAAGTTCCTAGTTAGTAACACATCAATGCACAAGCAACATCAGTTACAACAGCTTAAGAAGTCAACCCCTAAAAATAGCTGTTTAAAATCCTCATGCAAACTAAGAGCACATTTCTTCTTTTCGAGAATAGATGAATTTACATAAAGCACATTAATTTTTAATTTCAGACCACAATAAACAACACTGCTTTCAAGTTATACTTTATACGTGGTGACAGTTTTTAAAATACCTGCATCTTTTGCTAATACTTAAGCTACACACAGTGTTATTTGATGCAACACCCTGACACAAGTGAAAATGCATATTCTACGTATTTTACACTCCATATAGTATTAACAGTCACGAACAAGAAGAAAAAACATTTGGTAAGAAAACACAGATTCAAACATATTAGAGTCATTTTTAACATAAAAGCCATTACTGAAGACAAAATAAGATCTTTTCCTTCATCCCCCTGGAGAAAACCACTTGATACCATGTTACGTGATGCCTAGATAAATGTTTAACTGTGCAAATATATTTATAGTTACCTGTCACTGAGATGAAGAAAACTGCTGCTCTCATCAAGATGTTCATCTTCAAAACTTAGATTGGACCAACTGCCAGTGCTATCATCACCGATACTAAGGCTCATCTGCTGGCTAACAATAGACTCAACAGAGTGAAATCCTTCTCTTCCAGCAGAGCTAAACAAAAATTTAAGACAAAAACATCACTACATTTCATGCCAATCCATGTTAATTCACTTACAGAAATTTAACACTATTTCAAAGATACTAAATTCCAAGGAGAATGAAAATAAAAGGGTGTAAGAGTATCCATTAATTTGTACCCTGTTCTCAAAGTAAGAAATGAAGCAATTAAATGAATCTGAAACTTCAACAGGCTTAGATCAGGGATTGCTATTTGTAACTCCTTTACTAGAAGGCAGAGGGAATGGCACACATAATTATCTCATTCTGAAGATTATTTGCTATAAAGCACTTTATAGTTTTACCATTTAGGCATTTTACAGACTGTAGATCAAGGTATGCTTTTCAAGCAGAAGAATTAACATTTTTTGGAATTGCTCACCAAAGGACTGTTCAACTCTTACCCCTCCTTGCTTTCATTGCTACAAGCAAGGTGGTCTGCTACTGTGGGCAAAATGCTTAAGAACACAATGATATTTAACGGCTTAGAATTTTTATTTCTGAAAAAGGGTCTTTCCACAGATAAAGATTTGTCTTCCTGTTTCAAGCATGTGCAGCAACACATAACTTTTTCCTCCCTCAGGAACTAAATTTACATTTTTAATCCAAAAAAGACAATCAAACAGGTATGTTCAATAAAGGTAGCCATTATAAGATCCTTCAAATGACCCAGTTTGATAACTTTAGAGAAGTTTGAACTCCTTACAATGAAGTTATAACATGAAAACATACAGTTGTGAGCTAATCTTCATGTGTAAACCGTGGTTATAGAGATGTAGATGAAGTGGTAGAAAGCTCAAGAAAAATGACCATCCTACTACCGCCACAGTCAGCAGTCACTGTAACATCCACAACTTACAAAGCCAGCCCTAATCACATCACTGTCAATGCTTCGCTCCAGTAAACATGAATTTTTGCATGCAAAGATATAGCTCAGAACAGTTTGACTGTTTGAATCGCAGCCCATCTGGGCAACGCGAAAGGTGACAGTTCAAGAAACATCAATGGGTGATGCTGTAAGAAGCATTTGTAAATTTTGTCATGTTAAAACCTTAACATCTCCTCCTTGTCACAGATATAACAACAAGCAATATTTATTCAAACCCTGCACTTTAGATGCTCTTGTCATATTCTAACTAAAAGTTTCAAGTAATATTTTTAAGAAGTGATTCAAAACCCAAGTGCCATCTCTGATACTGTGGGTATTAGAAAAAACATATTACTACTGTTACACACTGATTAAGGTTCCAAACTCCTCATATGCAGCACCACGCTATACAGTTTATTAGCATTTCTCAACTACTGGAATTTCTAATTGAATACTTTCACTAAAAGATCATAAAAACTAAAACAGAGTTTGTTTTCTGCAAAAGCTCTGTCCATCACTACTCCCAAAGAACAAAAACTTCCATTGCTGTTTACAGGCAGAAGCTTAGCATGAGTTTCATATCAAACCTTGAAAAAAAATGAATTCAGATCCACTGCAATCTTTAGCCATTGAACGTATAAAGGTCTATTTTATTATTCATCATGATGTCCCTCTAGAAACTGAAAGAAAAATCCTTTGCCACTATGAGGAATTCTGCACCCCCTATCCCCTACAAAGTAGGAAAATAAGTGTTACGATAAACTGGAATAACCAACAAGGTAAAAATTGTTCCTGGACCCAAAAGGTAGATTTCCAGTCATTCTGATCCCTGCAGTTTAAGAAAGAGTTGCTGTTTGCCCTAAAATTAGCAAAGGCTAATTTACCATTTCCACACTAAGCATACAAAAATCAGAAAATCAGTTTCTCGTCTACTTTATTACTGTTTTATAAGTGTCTTAAGATTTTTTTTTCTTCCAATAATAAGGATACTATTTTAAGTCATAAGCAAAGTAAACAACCCTTTGTACTTTAAAGCAATGTCCAGTCTGGACAGTACCAAAAGTTGGTTCTACTGATAATCCAAAATAAATTACATTTATTTTTCAGTACAGAAAATGAAATACAGGTAGGGAACAAATTTGGATTCAGTCATGGCTCATACAGCAACAAAACCTGTAAGGTCTACTATTCTCTAATGTAGGTAAAAAATAACAGCATTTCAAGTTGAAATATTAAGTTCCAATGATTAGTTAGCTACTGGAACATATGCAAGCTGATATACATAGAAACCTTGGTTTAAAGCTCCCACAGGTGGAAAAAGACTTTTCTACCTATGAATCATTTATATATCACCGTAAGAATAAAAAGAAAGTACTCTGAACATAAAATTTGTACTTAGGAATTTTTTCTTCTAGAAATACATTATGTCTGTATTAACAATCCTCTTTTTTCTGGTACAGAATGCATCAAGAAAAAATTATTATTACCTTATGTTAACTGCCTGACCAATATTAGTCATAGCTGAGGTCATTATTTCAGTAGTAAGGCTTTCAGCAAAACTGACTCCATCTTGTCCAAAACCACTGTCAGCTGTCACGCTTGTGTAACTCAGCTCTCCCTCTGCTTTCTCAGCAGCCGCAGGAGCCACCTTGTCAGGAAACACTGTCTTCTGTTCTACATCAACGTGAATTTTGGGAATATCAAGATGAAAGACTCTTGGTTTTTGGCAGACACCACCCAATCTAGGTTGAAGAAAATGCCTCACTGGAATGGAGGAACTCTGCACAGGTAAGTGATGAGATGCACTTTCGGTACAGTACTGATGTTCCTTCATACTGCAGCACCTACAGACAGTTCCAGAAAAAGGAGACAGTTTGTCCGTATAGGAAAGCCTATCTCCATTCTTTCTGTTTTCAGCCACCTGGAGAACAGCAGATTCTAAACTCATTTCTAGAGTATCATCTGCTACCTTCCTAGCATATTGTTCTATAGCTTGAATTATGCCTTCACGGTAGCCATTTTCATTTAAACTGCCCGTACTATGATACAGTTTACGACTGGGGGAGAAAGGAAGAAGTGTCCTAGAAACTCTTGTTTTAATGAGATCTCCTGTGACTTCCTCAAGTTCAGTCTTTTCATATAGACAGGAATCTGTCAGAGATTTTGGTAAACATGCTCCTGAAATTTTCAATTTCTTCCTGACATCACTAGTTATGTTGCAAGCAAGGGATTCTGAAAAGTGTAACAATTCCGCGCAATCTGTTCTCTGTGTGCTGATACTCCTTTCGTAAGTTTCTTCTTCACAGTGATGAATGCTGCTTTTCACTTGCTGTGCTGCATCTTTATTCACTGTTTTGATCAGCTCCAGTTTACCATTTACCTGTACATTTTGCCCAGGAAACGTCGTTCTGTTGCATCTCAATTTCGTTTTATGAGCGGCTTGCCGTAGGCCTGACTTGATGGACCTGTAAGCAAGTCTGCTAGCATACTGATCCATCAACAGCTCAGGGTTACCACCTTCTCTTTTCAAAATACGAATAATATGATCTGCATATTCATCCGTCACACTTTCACAGCTTGGGTACTTGGAAGTCAAACCCATCGTGCCTGAACCTTGTGGTAAAGAAAGTACAGAGGAATCTCTCTCACCAAGACACTGGTCCCTCACCGGACCACACCACTCCTTTGAACTAGAATCTTTATCATCTTTTCTCACATAAAGACAATCCACTTGACAGTTAACCCGCTTCAACCTCAGCAGTTTACAATGCCTTGATTTCACCATTTTCTTGGCTTCGCTGATTACTTTTCCTGCCATATCACCTGCATAATTCCATAAAGAGCTGCATGTTTCTTCTGGGGTGTTCACAAACGCAGGATATCCACATGGTTTGTTTTGCGTACTTAACTGAACCTGTCTATCAGCTTCTTTTTCATTTGTTTTATCATCTAAATGGGAAGCAGCCATTTCAGTTGCTACTGAAATTATCTGACTAGCTAAGTTATCAGCATACTGAATAGTTTTTTCTGAATGTTCCTCATTCTCAATGACCTTTTCAGAATGATCTTCATCTTCACTACTTTCTACTTCTTCAGAAAGTGACCGCATGAGTTTCAGCATAAATTCCTCCTTTTCCAAAGAGCTGTGTTCCGTTTCAGACAAACCTGCAACAGATGGATTGTATGGTGTAGAAGGTGGCGTCGCAGGTGCAAATTCCTTTGCTAATTCTCCCTTGAGTTTCTTTGATAGTTTTCTCAGGTTTCTTTCTGAACTAGCTTGACACGGTACTAAAGGAGTTGGTGGGGGCGTGTCAGGCATTACACTGGTATTTCCATCTTTGATACTTGACTTATCAGCCATCTGCAAAGCATCTTCACTGCCAAACATCACTGAAGAAAAGCTGTTTGCACGTGGAAAGCAATCAGCTTGCCTGTAAGTCAAAGGTCCTGATGGTGGTTTTTGAATATCGTGATTTTTTGAGGGCTTGTTTAAGAGTGTCATTGAGCAGCTTCCTGCATCAGTAAAGTCCTCTAGAACATGCCTAGCAAAAGTCACAGTGGAACAAGGCGGTGGCGATTTTGAAAACCTGTGTCCTTTTTGTTCCTGCCAACAATCTTTAGATTCTGAAACGCACTGAACAGAATTAGCTGGAGTAAGAAGAAATTTAGAGGGATTATTCGAAGGCATCTGTTGTTGTCCAACAACTATAGAAACATTACTTGGTTTCTCAGCATCTTGCTTCTTTATCACACATTGTTCTTTTCTACTGGTATCTGCATAAGTCTGTGAGCCCACATTACATGCAGAATTCTCACCAGTGTTGCATAACACAGTTTTACTTTCATCCACAGATTGTTTTATGATATATTTGGCCAAGTGATCTGCAAACATATTATTGGGGACATCTTCACCAGTACATTGCACATGTGGTTTTTTATCTATTTTTCTTGACAAAAACTCTGTGTACTCTTCTACTGCTTTTGTTACCCGAGATGAGGTTATGGCTTCATAAGCCTCATTTACTATCATATCTACCATAGTTCCAGAGAAACTATTAATGCTTTTTGACCCACTCGTTAATTCTGAATTACTGCTTATTCCAGACATGTTAGTCACTTGTTTGGTATTGTTTTGGTTATGTAGGAGCAATGGATTATTTTCAGTACTTTGATTCTGATCTGAAGTTAGGTATATATTTCTGAAAGAAGAGACTTCCTCCTCTCTCTTTCTGCTTGTGAAAAATGGATGAGAGCAGTCTTTGTATACTTTCATGTTGTTATCAGAATTCAGAGCAGTGCATACTTTTGCTTTATAAGCATCAGAGGAAAACTGATGTTGACAAAGAGCTCTTCCAGCTAAGGGCACAGGTACTGAACTTACAACACCGGAGGTACAAAACAGTGCTTGTTGTACTGTATATTCTTTCTTGGAATCTTGGATTGGATTCAGTGCTACCCTGTCATTAAAATCAGGCAAATACATAGAAGTCCGTGTTGACTCTAACGTACTTTCTGCACTCACATATTTAATGTTGTCCATGGAAACACTGATGGCTGCTTGTGTCGTGAAGGTCACATCAACCTGGGATAGCTCAATAAAAGCCTCCTGAATGACAGATTCAGACAGATCTCTGGCATAGGATCTTACTACTTTGTCTTCATAATCAAATGAAGAAGGCTGTGCAACTGTAGGTGTCGAGGGGTATGAAAACTGGCATACTTCCATGATTCCTTCAAACACAAGTTCTTCGGCAAGGTCTGCGGCAAACCGTGCAACGGTATTGGTAAATATTTGCTTCTTCACATGCCGCAGTTCTTTCAAAGCACCAGTTATAGCTTCGCTCACCAAAAAGTTTGCTAGCCCATTAATGGCACGCTCCTTCAGGGAGATTGCTCTACGTCTTCCAATCTCATAGAAAGCCATTTGAAAGACCGAAGAAGTCAACCTAGCAGCCAAGTGACAAAGTGCATTGGTGCATGAAGAAACGCCTTTTTGCAGGTCCTTAAAAGCACTGCCAAAACTTTTTTCAACTAATTCAGCTGCAAATTTTTGAATGCTATCTCGAATTATTGATGATTTATGCTTAGATTTTGCTTGTTTGTCTGGCTCTTTGCTAGTTTTAATTTTGAGATCTGTAGCTTGACCTTCTTTCATAGCAATCCTGTTGCATTTGGAATCATTTCCTGCACATATTTGTTCTGATGAAGAGTCAGAATGAAAAACAGAACCCAGTATTTCAAATGAAACACTATCAGCATATTCTGAATAAGTATTATAAAGTGCATCAGGGTGGTTTTGACCTGTCTCATCTCCGCCAAGATTCATACGACATAAGCATTCAGAAGAACCACAGCTCCCTAGCGGACTGAAAGCCGATGACCTAATAGGGCTGAACAAACCTCCGTTCTCTTCCCCTGATGTTTTAACTGGGCGAGGGGAATCTGGGACATCAAAAACGCTGCTGTACGGTGATTCTGGTTTGCGAGGAGTTGGTTTCTTTACATTGGCTGGGAGAGTAGGACGATCAAACTTGAATTTCTGAGGATTCATTGTAATGCTTGTAGAACACAGTTTTTCATGGGCAGTCCTCCTTTTCTGGGGGGGATTCCCTAGGATAGGATCCCTAATAGCTTTACCAGACTTTTCCAGGGTTTGTTCTAATTCATCAAACTGATCAAAACTATCAAAAAATTCACTAACTTCTGAGTCTGAATCCTCTATACCATCTTTCACTACTGGAATTTTTGGCAGCTGGAGCTTTGCCTTCAAGCTCTTCTGATATCCTTCTTCATCTAAGAAGATAATGGGGCTTGGGCTGGAGCAATCTGACTCAGAGGATTCAGCTGGAGAAGAGGAAAACAATGTTTTACATAACAAATTAACACCTTGATCAGAAGGATTATATGGCTTATAGAAACTCCTTTGTATCCAGGGGTCAGAAATTGAGGTTGTAACTGAATTTTTTACTGAAGACAGTTCCTTAAGTCCCAAAATATCAATCAAAGCAGAAGATCTTGCAGATGACTTCCGACGTACAGAACCCACAGAGATCTTTGAGTCAACAGCTTCTAAACATCGAGCAGGGATGGTCTGTGAAGCAGCATCTCGATGGTTTCGAGAAGTAAAGCTGCATGTACCTGAAAAGGAAAAAACAACAGCTTCAAAAACAAGAATTTATACAGAAAAGCAGAACACTTTGGACAGATTTTGATAGCAATGGCTGGACTTACTATTGTTACAATACACTAACTCATCTTTCATAATTAAAGCAATATTTTTTTCCAAATCTTATTATACTAACAACTGAAATTCGTGCATTTCTTTTTTTAGAACAAGGTAGAACAAGATGCTATTTTATCTGCATATCAGATATGGAGGCTAGAATTTTTGGTTTATGATTTGATAAACTGTTGTGAAAAGAACAGTCTCAAAAATTCAACTTACAGTTGCATTACACCCCTTTACAAAATGCAAAGGTAAAAAAAACATCATGTATTTACATGTATTTTCTCATAACATCCCGACAGCCTAAATTTCAATTAACAATTCCTACAAGTCAACAGCATGCAAGAACTTACCAACACTTTGCATCTTTGAAGGCTCATCTTCATCTAACTGCTCAAAAGCAGTGACAAAATCATCTTCAATTGAAGAGACTGACTGATTAGTATCATCATCTTCTGTACAGGATGTCTCTGGTCGATGTTTTTGCAATGACTTTTTTTCAACTGCGTATCTTACACCTGTGGTATACTTGCTCAGCAAGGTAAATACATAATCTGCTTTGATTCTTGGGAATGAAGGAGACAGTCGCATCACACAAAGCACTTCAGGAAGCTGATTCTTGAAAAAGAGCAACAAGAAAACCAATATAACAATCTTTGAATAATTGCAACTGTAGGAATAACAATGGATTCCCTCAACACATTTTATGAACAGTAAACAATTTACAAGTATTTTAAAGATAAAAAAATAAATGTGTGAAGTGATATTTAAAATCATTTAGCATTTTAATGACCTCTATATTCTGAATAAGTCGTTGCAATAAGACAAAAGAGGTTGTGTGATACAACCCTGATAATACGCAGTCATGAATCTATTTGAAGAACACACGTGTTAAAAAATCCATAAAGACAGAATTTCAAAGCGTGTGTGTGCTTAACATTATTTCAGTTTATACATTATTTGTTTCAATATATAAAAAAACTTGTATGCAACATGATTTAATTTACCATGCAAGGCAACATTGCATAAAGTTGCTTTAACAACGTGTGACTGGAGAAGAAAAGAACCCACTGAGTTTCATAAAGACCTGACACTAATAATTTCTTGGCATCTCTGTTTCAAGGAGGGAAGTCTGGAGAAGATGGAAGGCAGAGCAGAGCAGAGCAGAGATGGGCAATTTGACAAGTTTCACCTTCTTTCCAAGTTGGCAGTAAAAGGGACTATACTTCAGCAAAAGGACTGGATCAGCATCGTAATATTTGTTAGATATTTTGAGTTAGTAATACAGGTACTTAACTGTACATGAGAACAACAAGTTTATTTTGAGATTTTCTAACGCACATTTTAAACAAAAACCACAGAAATGTAACGTTAATACTATCGTGGCCCAAAAATACAAACAAAACAAGGTGTGATATTATTAAACTCTTTAAGAGGCCAAACAATGCCTCGTTAAGGCAATTCTGTACTTCAGACATGCAAGACAAAAAAAATATTTACCTGATGTTTTGTGACACACGGTTTTGCCAAGGTCTTCCTAACATCTTTTAGAAAAACAACCTCATTTTCTTTTAGTTTGCACAACTGAAGCGATTTCAGAACATCTGGAAGATCTGCAGAAACAGCTGCCACCTCCTGATTTTAATGTATGAAAATATTGAGAACAAAAAGTGAAAAAAAATAAGTGAAAAGCAATGAAGAGGTTTTGATCTCATATCCCCCCCAAATATTAACAGCGGCTACTTCTGGTAAAGCTTCTCTTTTATCCACTATTTATTATCCTTTTCTCTACTTACTCTCCTGAGCTCTGACATAAAACTCTTTTCCACGAGTAATTCAATCCACAAATCTTTAACTCACTCTCCTACCAAAAGAAGAATTTCCACTGTTTCTCATGGGACAGAAAAGGCTTAAACATCACAAAGAAGAATCTTGGAAGCACCGAAAAGCAACTGCACATTGTACAAAGTACCCAGCTACATACAGCAGACTGATCTCATCTAATAACTGTTCTCAGTGGATCTCTACATGCTCTTAGCATGCTTTATTGGAATGGTGCTATAGCCCGCTATTATAGGAAAAGGAACATTGGCTTTTTCTTTTTCAGCATTATCTCAGGTAACTTTATATTTATTGAAAACACAGAAAAGGCCTGTGAAGGATTTATGATGTTTTCTTTAAAGCAATCTAAACATTATGCATCTATATTCTATGAAGCAAGTCTTCATAAACCTACTCAGCCTAATTTTTGTATAAATGTCATCTAACTCTATACAATCAAATAGCTCTCACCCATACTTGGATGAATATTTAGCAGGACTATAATTTTATTAATTAGCAACAAAGGTACAATTCTGAACACAAATGGATTCATACGTTTCTATTGTTTAATAGATGTTTTAAACATCAGCAAATCATTACAGCAATCCCTACTGAGTTCTAGACAAAGTGTGGAGTAGCACTACAAACATGTTATGGTGTTATACTGACATACAAGTTGCAGGAGAGAAATAAATCCTTAAACTTCTTAAAATTGTATGACAACCCCACAAATTGGCTACGCTTCCCTCTTTAGATATTTCCTCATCTAGCTCTCCAGAAATAATAGCAATTGCATGGCTAGCAGTCAATTCAGAGAACTTCTAGCTTTGCACACTGCGACTGCACTACATTAATAAGCACAAATATTAAGAAGGTCACAAGCAAAAATATTGATACATACAGTTTTTAACAAAACAAACAAACTACAACTTAAGTATGCAATTTCAGACCATTCCAATACAAAGACTGCTTCAGACTGTATTTAAAATAGATACAGAAACACTAGTGATGACGTTAAAATAATTATATTAAACCTCTCAACAATGTTTAAGACTGTTGTGCTTTTAAATGCTGAATGCAAATATATTTCATTTCCCAAAAATCAAAACTCCTCTATCCAACAAACTGTGTAATACTTAGAAGAAAGCACCAGTGCTGAAGAACATTGTTTTCCAATCCAGACAGACATACCATACCTGCCAATGTGCAGTACCCATCTCTTCAGCAAAACCTATAAATGTAATCTGTAGAATAAACACATTAACAATATTAAAGAAACAGAACAGAATTTTGTAGGTTTTCTATAGAAATTTAAAAGTTTAGCAGATTTTATCATAAAGCTTCATTCTACCACCACAAAAACCATACATTTGGGTAGCATAACTTGCCTGAACAGTAGTGCAGAGTCTTACATATAAACAGTAACATTATAATATTTGACTTGTAAATATCAGCTCAGACTAAAGGGCACATACAACATATAAAACCCACTACACAGAAAATTTTCTAATGGCCTATTCTCTGGTATAAATTTATCAACACATACATGTCCCATTCAGTCTGTTAAAATAAACATGATTTTGCAAAGATCAGCGCTTTAAGCTGGACACGTATAAACCAGTTCCGATCTGAAATCTGTCCATGCTAACAAACTACAACACATTTGGATATACTGAAGAGAGCACAGTGCTAACACCTAGACTATCTACCACGTAAACTGATTAGCCTCAGGCCAAAAGACAGCAGATGTGTTTTAATCCACTTGTTTGCACGCAATATCCAAGTAGACGAACCCCTAAAGTAAAAGGATTAAAATATTCAACCTCAAAAAAACCTTGTCAGACTCAAGAACCTGGTATATGTCAGAAATGTCAACCGTACCTCCGGTTTTTGGTCTTGTAGACAGGGGTGATATTTTACTATACTCTCCTTCTATTCTGCCTACAGGCATCTTGTATCATTCAACACTATCAGATCAAAGGCAGAAAATATTTTGTATTATCTTCATTCTTCAGTGCCAGCTCATGATCTATGTTACACACACCTATTCAAACTTTGTTTCCAATGTCAGATTTCCTCAGTTCTCATTTAATATTTCCCTAATGACTCATCAATAGGGTAACTGCATACTACTAAAAACCCAAAGCATTTATTTTCAAAACAAGGTTGTAATAACTGGTACACAAAGATTAAATGCTTCCACTGATGTTTGCCGTTAAACGTGATATGGCTTGTATTCAATTATTTTAGAGCACTACGCAATAGAATGGATTTTTCATATTCAAGTCACAGCTCACATAGAATCACAGAATGATTTGGGTTGGAAGGGACCATAAGGATCATCTAATTCCAACCCCCGGCCATGGGCAGGGACACCTCCCACCAGACCAGGTTGCCCAGAGCCCCATCCAGCCTGTTCTTGAACACCTCTGGGGATGGGGCATCCACAACTTCTCACATTAAATTTGTGACACCTACTCCCTGTTTATATAAAGTAGTCAAATGGTTCTCACATCTAAAATTAGCAAAGAACACCTCTGTGCTTATCATCACTTACTGTTTCAGCAACTTGCCTGTGCGTATAAAGAAACTATGAAAGAACTAGAAAAAGAAATGGCTGAAAAACAATTGCTTTGTAGTGTATTTGAGTTTCGAGTAAGCGGTACGTTTTGTCACACGTTGAAATGATAAGCCACCTTTCAAACTGAAATCATACTAAAATACTAAAAATTCTGACTTATTTCATGTGGTGTCATGTTAGGAAATTACTTTGCCCCCAGAAAGCATCTTCCTGTTTACATTCACTCATCCTTATTTCAGTTATGACAAATCCTAAATGAAACACTTTGTAGTAACATTCCAAAGAGCTCTTGGCAAATTACATTTCTCCAGCACCACGCTCACTGTGCTAACTATGAAACAATCCTTTTCAAGTGATACATCCTTCAGCTCCGACTTTTTTTTTTAATCCATACAGTATCTGCAAGACACCTTTCAATTCCTTCGTCTTTTACCTGCACAATACCAACAATATGAACTGAATTCCTCCACAGAAGAGGCATAAGAGAATACCAAGCAATTTAAGGACTTGGAGGAAAACCAGTTCTCTGAAGATATTTTGGGAGGCTTTAGGGTCTGTTGATGCTCGTACACCCATTTGATGCTGGTACACCATTTCTGAGCAGGTATATGCTCTTCTGTCTTCTTACATGTCCTTTCCTCTTCCTCAAAATAGTAATTCCAATCCCTTCCCTCTCCCACAGAATACTTCATTGTGCAAGACAGGGCAGCACGCAGGAGCTGCAGCTTTGCACAGATGAGGACTAACAGGTCAGTATGAACACTGATTAGCCAGCAAACTGCCATCAAAGAGACCACACCACTGCTGAGTCTGCCTATTTCTGCCTCAGTGACAACATTAATTTAGATTTATTATGTCTAAGCTCCAGTCTTCACAGAAACATAATCAATCACCTTTAAGATCACAAACATATCTGAAAATAGCGCAGCCATTCAGAAGTTGTTGGGGAGCAGGCCAGGGAAACAGAAAGGCCAACAATCAGTAATACAAGCCTATGTTTTAAACTATATGTGACACTGGATTTGAAGGTTATCAAAATCCATGGGCACAGAGGTGCTTGACTGAAATGGCACAGGAAGCCTAAATCTGGTTTTCATAAATCTAAGCAATTACCTTCACAGTCCTAATAATTTCTTTTAACAACATTCTATATATAAAAATACAGAGAAAGACATCTATAAGAAAAAACACCTGTTCTGTGGTCCTTCTATCAACCCTCTTACATTTCAACCACAGGGCTCTTAATTGTTTGAGCTAATAAGGTAACTAAACATAGGAAGCTATCTTTGTCCATAGGGACCATCGTTATAGACACATCAACTGTTGCCAGCTGTTTGCTGTTCGGCAATTTTTGCTAAAAAAAAAAAAAAGGGGGTGTGTAGGGTGGAGGGTTCATCTTTCACAAGAATAGCTCCTTGCCTGCTCCCCAAACACTTTACCCAGTCACCAACCTCACTATCCAGCCAGTTCCCAACACCCTGGAGACATCCAGGCAATCCTCCCTCCCCTCTGCTGGTCACACAATCTGCCTCTTCCCTTTCTCCTACTACTCCTTACCTAACTACCAGTCTTCCTTAATGATTTTCTGAGCTTTTTTTTACTTCATTTCCACTTCTCTCTGACCAGTTCAGGTCACCATCCCCTTCCATAAGCTCCTTTGTCAAGCCTGTCAACTACTCAGTAGCCTTCTAAAGCTCTTAATACGAGATACACAGTACATGCTGCTTCTTAGCTTTTTGTTTTCCCTTAGAGCAGCTTCTCCAGTCTTATAACTTAAACAGTTCTAGTCATCCTCCTCACAGCTCAAGATTTACCTGTATAGTCCTGATTTCTGTCCAGGCCTACTGTTTTTTATTGTTTGTTCATTTGTTTTTTAACCCTTTTTCCACCACCAGACCTTGTTTAATTTTTGGCCTAAATATTCATATACGAGAAGCCCTGATCCACTGTACTGGATCTGCTTTTAGTGCGGATATTCACAAGGTAAATATGAGTAATCCACAAACGTTTATCTTCAGACCTGGATCAAAATGCTCCGCTACTTTTGCTAGGGTACTGTCCATACAACCTGATCACAGTAGTGCTCACAAATGCAGTACACCCAGTTACACAATTCTTACAAAGTCCACACGTTTTGTTATTTAGTTTCACAATTCCCACAAAGCAGAGAAACGTCATCTTGAAATGTCACTGCTGTTTTCAACACTAGAGTGGCTGAATTCAAGAATGACAATTTGGGGTAGAGAGTTACCAGCCAGTAAGTTGCAATATTGCTCACATTTGCTATTCCCATTCTGCTGTAAACTATATAATCTTCTACCGTAACCAAAAATATATATATATAAATAGTAAGGTTAAGCCAAACCTCAATAAAATGATCTTGTTCTTCCCGATTTACACATTCATCTTCTGATATACTGCATAACTCTTTCCTGCTGTGCAGCAGTGACTTCATAGACTGCAGAACACCTTCACCAAAACTCTGAAAAAGAATGGAAAAAAAAGGACAAATGTATTTTCAGTTTTCAATACAGGGTCTATCCCTTACACTCCCATAGGTGTCCTTACTATAAGTATTGCTTCAAACAATTTTGTATATAAACCACCAGTTTTAACTACTAAATTCCACATCTTGAGTTTAAACAGATAAGGTCTTTTCTTCAAGAAAATTTTATTGCAAAATAAGTTGTCTGTACTTAAAAAAAATAATAATAATATGGTGAGAACATGTGGACTTGGGAAAAAGAAACAGATGAATCCAAGAAGAAACCCAAGCCCCACCCATTCCATTCCTTGGAGCCTGTACATGGAACTTTCCATCAGCTTTTCCTTAAAGAGAATGAAAAGCAAGTTTAGCCAAGAAATGTTATAGAGGTGGCTTCACCAGTCAGAGTGGAAGAAAACAAACAAAAGAATTCAAGAACCACCCTACACATTCTTCTTCCCCATTCTGTGAAAAAATAATGAACTTAATTCTATGTAATTATTTCTTTTAACATTTATTTAAATGTATGGTGACATGCAAGCATGGCTAAAAAAGGTTTGAAAATATAGGAATTTCTCCCAGTGTAACAAAATGCAGCAAAACAGAAGCGTTATTATCACTGCTATCTGAAATCAAATAAAACAAGATGACAGAAAAACTGAAGGTGTCCTCAACTTGTAAGAAAACCAACCTACGATATCCTCTCACTTTATTTTTTGAAAGTCAGCCACCTTTTTTCTTCAATTTTGTTTTTAAAATTGTCTTCTCTAGCAAGTAGAAAGGTTAAGAAGTGAAAATAAGACCACAATGTGGTTATAAATTGTCAATCTAGTTATTTATTCTCCATATGATTGCCCTGATAAAAGTTAAGTGAGAAATGCATCAAGTTTACAAGTTATTTCAAACCTGCATAGCTTCGTCAACAACAGTACAAGTACTAGAAAGTGAAATTTAGTCAGAGAAGGCTTTGCATTTCTGACAATCCCACAACAAATGCAATCCCTTTATGGTAAAAACTGATCTTACGTATCAAAATTAAACCTCAGGAAAGATGATTCTACTCTGAAAAAAACAAAGTGCTTCTGCACTAGATTCTACTCTGAAAAAAACAAAGTGCTTCTGCACTAGAAGCCCAATTAGCATGGCCAGTGTTACCACACTTGTGTTCATCGTAATGCAAAACTAGGAAAGCATTTCTAGAATGGATAGACAAAAGCAAAAATTCAGGATCCCTGAAATTACCAAAACATATTTCAGAACACTAGCAAACAAGGCTAGGACAGCAATGGCCAAGTGACATTAAAGCAGTCAAAACAGGCATTTTTATGGAAAAGTAAGAGATGGCAATGCAACTGAAGTACTTTGGAGTGCATTTAAGGCAGTTTGGGGGTATTTGAAATAAATTTTAAATTAATTCAAATAATTCTGACTTCCATCTACTCCTTTGTCTCCCTATGTTTAGCTGCAATTTTCCTCTCACACGTTGCATAAATATCTCCATACTTTCCAAAATATGTAGACAATATGCGGACTCTGACTCTCTAAATCATTCAAATTTACAAGTGGCTGCAATGCCAATACTGCTCAGAGACTCTCCCCCAATAAATCTAGAAGCACTAACTCTCTCCCCCACTCATCCCACAGAAAAGTAATTTCTGAAGTCAAACCAACATGTTGAAATGTCTCATTTTCAGCTTATACAATAACTTAATCAGTCACAGCACTCAAAACATTAATAAAAAAGTCAAACATGACCTGCTAATTCTCTGCAGGCCAGAAGTAATCCAGTCTGACAAGTGCTGAAGATTATTCTCTAGTTATTGGGTTTTCTAAGTCAACAAAGTATCAACATACATCTTAATTATATGTAAGTATTTTCTTCCTTAATAAGTTTAATATTTTGAAAGAAAAGGCAGGATGGAAAACTGAACAAAAGTATGGTATTAATAATCACTATAGTTCAAGTTACTAAACTCAAATGTTTGGAGAATGCTAGGCTGAAGTACATAAGAAAGAAATGTGCAACAATCTGAAAAAAAATCTCCCTCAGGTCTGGAAGAACTGTCAAACAATACTACATGAAGGTCTGTCAGACCCCCCGCTACCAAACCCTTGCCACGCAAACACAATACACACACTGACAGAGGCCCTACATGACTGAAGAGATAAAATATACTGACTTAAGAAGGAGTGGAAGGAGGTGATGTGTGTTTTTAAGTTCATATGAATGAATATAAAAGAGCTTAGAACATGGAACGAATAAACAGATATGGAAATTACCAGGCAGAAGATAGATCTCATCTACCTCGACCACATTACCTTCCATAGTTTACTGACACTGAACCAAAGGGAGAGTTAAAAAACAGAGAGCTTGTAGAAGAGCTGCTTCTGGAAAAGAACTGGCCTAGACAGAGCCATGAAAGGGTTTTTTTGATAGGATAACAGATGTGGGCCAGTATCTAAAAATCAACTTCTTCCAACTTGAGACTGAGGTCAAGTATCATCAGCATGAATAAGTGTTAAAAAAAAAAAAGAGTAAATGTACAGATGAACCTGGTAACTCAAAGCAAGCAGGTATCACCAATTAAGAGAGGTGGCATATACAGGAAGAAATTCCTCAAGGTGATAATAGTTTGAAATGCAAACGTATGAAGCACAAGGTTATGTCCTTAAAAAACTAATAGCAAGCATTTAAATAGAATTCTGAATTCACGAGCTGGGAAACAAGAGACCTGACTTTGTCTCTCGATCACGATATAGCAGTGAATAATCAATATGATGCAGCACTGAAAATAGCAAACTTGACCCTTACAGCATCCTTTACCAGAACTGACATCATTCCAGTCCTCTGTAATTGCACATACCATATCATCCACATGTAAAAAGAAGATTAACTTGCAACAAGCACAGAAAGGAGGACTATGAAGGATAATCACTGGAATGCAGAGGCTTTCATACAAAAGCACACTAAAACCTTGGCTTACAGTTTCCAAAAAATCGAGGTTAACGGAGAACAGACTTATGACTGTAAATACACCACGACGGTGAACATCAGCAAAAGGAAAAAAAAATACTGCTTAAGCTGAATACTGACACCTATGAACAGGTATAAATTTGCTGTGAATAGTTTGTGTGAAATTCATAAAGTTTTTAATCATTACAGCAGTGTGGTTCAAAAAGGCTTAAAATCAGTAGTAGGGGATTTTGGAGTTCAGGGTTTTTTGTTTGTTTTGGTTTTGTGTTTTTGTTTTAATCTCCTTCATTAACAGTGAGACTGTATTTGAAAACTTATTCATATTACCACAACTCTGCTTTTGACAGCAGAGGACTGGACTCAATTTCAGGGAAAACCTCTTATCCAACAGGCACTGAAAGCTAATTCCCTCAACTCCAGCCTGTGAGACACTCAGCTAAATTAAAAATTGAAAATCTGATAGTCTCAGGGCCTCGCTGATCAGCATAGGTAAAGACAAGGTCATCTTCAGCAGAAAGATCTTCATTTGTTCTTTTAAGTAGTACAGCTACTACCAATATGCATCTACATATGGGCAAAAAACCAAGCTACCTAGCTACTTGCTAGGTCTGTGTACTCCTTCCTCACAGCAATCTCGAATTCACATGTGTGACAGGAAACCCTACTTCAATAGTAGGTTTGAAATCTGCATTCACTAAGTTATAGTAGGGGAAAATACAAATATCCTAAATTGCATGCAGAGCAAGACAGACCTCAACAATCAAAAATCCTTATCACTTCTCCAGCTTAAAAGAACAATGCAGAGTTTTGCATTGTTCACTTTGTAGACCGCAGATCAAGAAGTCATTAGCTACAGATCCTTCACTGTATGACTAGCATACAGTTTCTACCAGTAATCTCAGAACTGTTTTATACAACTGCTTCCTAAAAATTTCAAGCAACCAAACAAGCCTGCATTATGTCTGTAACACTGGAAAAAACAACTTTGGCAAGGCTAGCAGAAGGAAATTTCCAGGAACACTAACGGTATCAGAAAAAAATCTCATTTTTCCTTCCATTATTTGCCAAGAAATCAAGTCCAATGCTGGCAAGTCACATTTACTCTGCTCTTAAGTAACAAAAGAGCTTTTCTTGACTTCTTCTGCTGTAAGATTTAAATGGGCTTATTATTTTGAAGTTACTTTGTAAAAATGGAAACCTGAACTTTCAATGTGCATACCACAACCACGCACCGACTTCTACAGCTACTTGAAGATTTCCTTTTGAAGTATTATGGAGACAGGACTCAGACTGCAAGCTGTGAATCAACAGCAGATGAAATACAGTGCAATTCTGACCACCCTACTGCCTGGCTCTGTGAGAAAGAACGGAAGCTCTCCACCATTTCTTAAGTAGCTGCCCCTCAGGGAAAAATCAAGAGGAGGCCGCTACAAATCAAAACAGCAGAGTCAGGCTGGATGAAAACAGAGTTCTGTGAGACACCTGGGAAGGGTGGAATTCATGTCACTGGAACCACACAGTCCTGACTGCTTAATGGCAATTCATAGAACTAGCATTTTAGGCAACCGTTATTATCTGTGAGGAATCACTAGTCACTGTCATTGTTAGAGAGATGTTTCTGCAATGCAAAGGCCTAAAACCCTAGGGGATTTTTGTCTGTTTTTATGTTGGGGCTGTGCATGTTCAAATTGAAGAGGAAATAAAAAGGGCAGATTAAAAACATCCTCTAAAATTCACTCTATGCTCAAGCGTAAAATGACCTGAATGTTGTTAAAACAAATAATTTAACTGTAGTTTATTCGTAAACCTGTAAAAAGAGTTGTATATACATTGTGTCTTAAAGTGAAAGAATATCACCCATAATTAGAAATTGCTTAATGCATGGCAGTTACCAGAAACTGGAAGATAACAGATTATCAGAAGATGGCAGTTATCACAAACATGGCAGACAGCAGAAACTGGAACAAGTGATTCTCTGCCTGGCAATTCCGTAATGCTCATATTTGCTCTCAAGCTGTTCCTACAGGACCTATACTACATACCCGGACTTTAAAAAAAAAAATCTGTTTTATGGAACAAAACAATGCAGTTTCCAGGTGACAAAATTCTTTCTTGCTCAGTTTCTCTTCTTTAGCACCATACACGGTTTTAAGTCAAAAGTCAAGGAAGATCCAGAAAAATACTCATCTGCATTCAACTACTTTGAGAAATATCATTGGATAAATCAATTTGTTCCTTCAGGATAAACTGCCGTGTAATACTTTCATTTGAGGAAGCTGTAGTTTATTTCTCTAAACCGAAGGGACAAAATAAAAAGAATAAATAAATACTGTTCAAAAAATAATCTTTCACAAGTGTTAGGCAGATTTTACTTTTCTCCAAAGCACCACACAGAAGTTCACGTAAACAATAAAGATAAGCCAGGATGGAAACAAAGGTCTAAAGATACTACAGTAAGCCCTAACACAGATTTCACATAACAGTTTTCAATGAACACTATTTATTTTAATTTCATATAAATGTGAACCAACACTCAAAATAAAATAAAAGAGTTATATTCCATAAACAAGGCAAATTTTAACACACAAATACATCACAGTTATATCACATCACCTCAAAACAAAAAAGGAAGACAAGAGGCAAAAGCCTTCTTGTAATTATTCTTTCTCACAGTTCTACTATGCTAAATATGCCAATGCATAAAGCAAGGACAGTTTTTTGCCTCTTTGAAACATTAGTCTACCAAAGTTAAAACTTAAAAAGCAACAAACACAAACAAAAAATCCTTAACGTTCACTTCGTTTATTATTAGACTGCTGCAAAAAAAGATGCAAAATCTATGAATTATTTTTTTTTAAATGAGTTACCTTTTTCACAGACGTTCTTGGTTTCATTTGACTGCCCTGAGCCCTTGCGTACGTATCCATGATTTTACCAATCTTAGTATCCAATGAAAGTCAGCTCAAAATACCTACAAAAACATTTACACTTGATTATTTTTATGGTTCCCCGCTTAGTTAGTAATACACTTTGAAAACACAAGTAGACAAAACAAGAGCCAACAGAAAGAAAATACATTTTGAAACTAAGATGAAGCAGCACACCATCCAGCTTGTTGCCCTTGGAAAATATACCGCCTTAACTTAAAATGATGCAGAAAATGTAAAATTAATGGTAACAATAACCCCCCCCACACGTATTACAGCTAGTTCACAAATGTTTATTTAACTACATTTCAATGGTGCCTTGGTGGAAGACAACATTCCGTGAAACACTGTTTCACTATTGTTGAGCCTTGGGTGAAGCTCATCAGCAGGCTCTTGTACCACAGAAGGCACCAGAACAACGCTTCAGCAATCCGGAGGGGAAACGTAGCTCTTACCCACTTGACCAACTGGCCCGATTATCTCTGTCACCTACGTACAAACAGCACACGACCCCTGTTTAGGATAACACACATCCACAGGCTTCTCGCACTGCTCTGAGCAGTCCTGCCTCAGCTGGCAAAACTCAGGGGACCAAGGACGCATTCACCAGTGCTTCATCACGATCGGTCAAAAGAGCTTCTGCTTAAGCCAGCTACCCTTACTGACCTCAAGCCCAACTCTAACAAGAAATACATGTATCTGGGAATGAAATCTAAACGGGTTTCACAATTTTCTCTGTTTAATTCACAGCAATAGAAAGAAACAAAATAATCTAGTTTCACTCATCCCTATATCCCCCCAAAACAGTGATGAATAAAAGGCATTAATAAAAACAGAAAGCGTATGCTGGCCTTTTAAGTCGTATAAAAGTTTTGATACTTCATCTTTCTCGATGGTCACAGAATTTAGCCAAGAAAAGACTCCTGGTAAAACAAACCAGGTAAGGAACATATCAAATTGACTGCAAAATAAAAAATAAATACATATCAATACATCAGAGCGTAGGTCTCCTTTGCATAGCTAACCAGCTTGGTTTTCTTGACATCACCTCAAGCACACACACACTCTTTATACAGGAACAAGCATGGGTTTGTCCTTGAGTAGGTGTAATTTAAATAATAAAAGTAGTACTGACATAAAGTTATCGTATTCTTCATCTTCTCGCCCCCATCAGCAACTATACAAACAAAGCTTCCTCATAGGTATAATAATAATGATGATTACAGATATCTATTCACATTCCACCTTGATTTCTGCTTTTCTTCATAAAGATGAACTTGCCAGAATCTTCAAAAAAAAGTTACACCTACATGAACAGCACCATTTCCATTCCTGGAGCACAGTATCTCACTTAACTAGCTCTCTCTCAAGTTTGGAAAATTAAGACAATGACATGAAACAGATAGGCAGACAGAATATAATCTGTATATAATAAATTCAAATCTAAATTATAGAAAACTTCTGTGGATAGAAGATTAAAACCATAATGATGCTTCTGTTTAGACTCGCGTGTTAAAAAAAATGCCATGAAATAATAACAAGCAAGAAAAAGACGCCCACCTCCCTCGTCCCTGCTGCTCTACCTGAAGTGGCTAACCCACTCACTGGGTTAATCTCATCACACCAGGGAACCACTCTTAACACATCCTTGTGCTCAGAACAGCCACCTCTGGGACAGCTGGTCTCTCACCTAGGCTCGAGTGCTACTGCTCCAGCTCTGCCATCCACAGACCGACCGTTCTTTGCAGCAATTCTAACAACGCCCGACACAAAAATCACGGAGATGACTTCATAGCGACACGGGTTCCAACAGCATCTACTCAGGTACAGCGCTCCACAGCTTCACCACCTTCAGACAGCAGGTTAAGCATTATCCTAGGGTGTCAGCGAGCACACACTGGAGACCCACGCGCCCACGCTGAACCCCGTGCAGCATCACATACCTCGTGGAACTGGCAGCCTTGTAAAGCACCATGCAAAGATGCTGGAGAATAACTCTACTGGCTTACCCCTGGTGGTGGTTTTACTCGGGTGGGTGGCCGAGATCCACCACAACCGCTCTCTCACTCCCCCTTCCTCTAAGATGAGCGGGGAGAAAATACGATGAAAAGGGCTCAAGGGTTGAGATTAGGACAGGGAGATCGCACAGTAATTATCGTGACAGGCAAAACAGACTCAGCATAGGGAGAGAGTAAGATTTACTGCCTATTACTAACAAGCTAGAGAAGTGAGAAACAAAGGAAAGAAACCAAAAGCACCTTCCCCCCTTCCACCCTCTTCCACCTCCTCCCCCCAGGCAGCGCAGGGGAACGGGGGGAATGGGGGTTGTGGTCAGTCTATAGCGCTTCTTCTCCACCGCTCCTTCTCAGTCACTCTCGTCCCCTGTGCTGTGGAGTCCCTCCCACGGGATGCAGCCCTTGCTGAACTGATCTGGCATGGGCTGCCCACAGGCAGCAGCTCTTCAAGAACTGCTCCCACATGGCTCCGTACCACGGGGTCCATCCCTCAGGAGCAAACTGCTCCAACCTGGGTCCCCCATGGGCAGCAGCTCCTGCCAGGTCACCTGCTCCTGCGTGGGCTCCTCTCCACAGGCTACAGGTCCGGCCCAGAATCTGCTCTGGCAGGGGTCTTCCACAGGCCGCAGGGTACTTCTCCTCTGGCGCCTGGAGGTCCACCTGCTCCACCGTGGTCCACGTAAACCCACTACACCCCTGCCTCAACTCGACACCACAGCCATTTCTTCTTGTCTGCATCCTGCCCTATACAGGTTCCCTCCATCACCGAGGGTATCCCAGGTCTGTCACTCATTTCAGAGAAATCTCAGGGGTCCCGCTTGTCCAGGAATACAACACAGAACAAAAATTGAAGATGAATAAAATTATTATCTGTTTTCTACAGTACCCAAACTTTCAGACTAACTGGAAAGGAAGCAAAAATACTCACAAACAAGACAGCCTGGAAATAGTTTGTACCTTGTTTAAAGTAAAACCCAACATTTATGGTAACTTCTACTTCTTCACACTGTATTTGACTATTAGATTACATTTCCTCCTACTGTAAACTCAACAAAAAAGGGGAATAAATGGCACAAATACCAGATGGAAGAGGAACAAAACTTTCCTGGTACTGAAAAGCTATCAGCATTCATTAAACAAACACGGGAATAACTGACAAAAGCCCATTTAAGCATCTCTGTCTTTCTAGCAATTTTATTATGTTTTCTTTAGCAAACCATTGGCAAAATGATTTTAAGCTTTCTCATCAAACCACATAATGAGCATTCAGCTAGCTTTCCCAATCTTGTTTGAGTGCCTGTAACCGGCAAAATTCAGGACTGAAATCAGCTTAAGTGCATTCAAGAGGAATTTTGCCATGAACTCTAACTCTGTATACAAATTTACCCCACACAACTTCACTGAAAGTCAGCGTGCACTGACAATCATTAGCAAACAAAAAGGAAATCTTTTTTGTCAGTAAGCACAAGCGTGCGGAGCAAATCTTTTAAGTAGCTATATGGACACGTACACGTGTCTTATGTTGCATGGACGTGTACACGTGCACGTCTATGTTACAGGTATACAAGGTCTTGAGGCGTTTGAACTGTACATGCAATAAATCTGAACTATACACAATAAGTTCTTATTAAGTTTCCTTTATGCTTTTTTATTTCTCTTTTCTAATAATTTATCACTTTCATTAATTGGGTTGGCAGTCTTGAAACAGCCTATTTATAAAAATGACAGACTGTCCTGACCACAGCCACATCCACACTAAGCAGGGTAGGTAAATACACCTGTGTTAGAAGTGCTGTATTCTTTTGTTCTTGCTTGAATCTGTGTCATTTTTTTCCCCCCTATTTCACAGAGATATGACATGGATACCAAGCTTCACCAACTTCAAGAGAATCCTTCCTTTTCTCTGGCTAGATCACTGTTAAAAATCATTGCCCTTGCCTTTCCCCAGGACTGGACCTGAATTCTCAAAATACAGCCTTGGAAAAAAAACATTACTCCGAGTACCAGAAATATCCATTAGTCTAGATTTCGGGGGGACCGTGCAATTAAGTTTCTGTACTTTATTCTGTCACGTGTTTCATGCATAACTAAACCATTTAAGGGGGGTGATGTTGTTTTCCAAGCAGCAGCATTTTTTTAAGCGAACTTACTCCCTCTTAGAAAGACCTTCACCAGAGAACACCTTGTTTAGGAGGCATTTTTTTCATTTTATAATCACACCAAATGATTAACAGGAAGAGGGAATAATCTAATTCACATTATTACGCTTCCACACTGAGTAACACGTTCCATCAATGTACTTTTTCAACTGCCCACAGATTTTAAAGAATCCACAAGGGGTAAGAAATTACATCAACCAAGATGGTATAATTCAATTATCACACCTCAAAAACTCACCTTGCCTGTGGGCCTAGAAATCCACCTGGACAAATGGAACCAAACCCTCTCTAAAAACACTTGATTTCCAAAGGATTTAATATTGGCAGTACTGATGCCTTGATTCAATTGGACAATTCTGAAATACCCTTGCCAACATGAAGTGATGTAAGGCTGTTTCCTAGTGTAAGGGCACAGAATGGGGTTATTTAAGAAATATTAATTTTAATACCACTGATCACGTCCAGGTACAACAGGAAGCTTTATTTTTCGATGCCTCTCTCTGGTAACATCCCCGAGCTTCAATAACCCCGTTATAATACCAGATCTATAGTTCATAGTTACCTTATTTTCCATTCGACACGCAAGGGAACCAGCGAGCCCTACAGAAACCACTTCAGGTGTAATAAAACCCCCCAAAATCCCCTCAGCGAGAGCCGGGAAAGCCAACAAGCAGCACTCGCCGCTCCCCCTCCCACCTGTGGCAGCGGGCGAGGAGGAGGAGGAGGAGGAGGAGGAGGAGGAGGAGGAGGAGGAGGGGAGCGGCCGGCCCGTACCTGTCGGTCTCCCTCAGCGCCCGCCGCCATTTCGCCTCCTCCAGCGCCGGCCCCGCCACCGCCGCCGCCGCCACCGCCGCCGCCGCCACCCCCGTTACGGCCGCGCGGCCCCGCCCCCCGCGCGCGACGCTCTCGCGACGCTTCCCCCTCCCCCCCCCCCCCAGCCTCACCGGGGAGTCGGGCGGGGGTCACGTGGGGCTCCCTCCGCCTTTCCCATTGGCTGCGGTCGGGCACCTCGGAGGGAGGGAGGGGCTGTGAGGGGGCGCGCGCCGCCTCCGGGCCTTGGGGCCGTTACGGCCGTTACCCGCCCGTAGGGGGCGGGGCTGTGCCCGGTGAGGAGACGGAGGGGCGCTAGTCTCCTGCCGGGAGGGCACTAATGGGGAGGTTCCTCGAGCAGTACACAATGGTTAATGTTCCTCGAACGATGCACAATGGTTAATCCGACACTAATGACGCTGTCCCTCCCCAAAAGGCTCCCAGTGCCCAGCCAGGTTTAGCTGAGGCTTGGCGTACCAGGGTGCCACTGTGTCTACAGTGGCAAGTTGGTTGTGACAACCTCTGGAAGACGTGAAGGAAACAGTCCCCAGACTTGTTCTCAGCAAGAATCCAAAACTTAGACAGTGCAGGCAGGAGGTGGAAAAGAAAATATTAATTAAAAAAAAAAAATAGCCCTGTAGCTTTTTTATTGAGGATTTCAAAGTGTGACTTACAGACAGAGACTGCCTTGAGTTCTTATCATCTGCATTTCTTTCTTCTTTCCAGCACCATCTGAGCCCTATGGAAGGACTGTGGGAATTTTTGCTAGTAGATCTCCATAGCTTTTCCACATAATTCCTGTTTCTAGTTTTACTTAAGCTGTTACCTTCCTATTTAGTCCTTGATCACAGGCCATTTCGGGTTGTATAATCG
The DNA here is from genome assembly GCF_964034855.1 of Anser brachyrhynchus. Classification (NCBI taxonomy): domain Eukaryota; kingdom Metazoa; phylum Chordata; class Aves; order Anseriformes; family Anatidae; genus Anser; species Anser brachyrhynchus. Next base: position 180,112,263 of record NC_137694.1, on the reverse strand, counting down.
TTTTTAGACACTTTAGAAGTCAGAGGATACATATTCAATTGCTCATTTTGCCAACAGATAGAGCAACTACATTTTAATTTACCCTGAAAACTAATAAGCTATGGGGCAAAGCCTGCAAACCATGCACAAATGAGGATAAAAGAAACAAAGAACTACTGGTCCTAAAGTATGTCACAGTGTTAGCTAAGTGGGACAAATAAAAGGTCTCTCATATTCCCAGCAACTGCACGTCCCTGTGGGGTGGGGAAAAAGTAAATGAATAATTGAATCAAATTTAACTCAAGTTTGTCATCATTTCAATGTCCATCGAGACCATCCTGGTTTGGAAATGTATTCTTTTGAGTAAAGAAATTGTTACAGTTTTGCAGATCTTTGGTTAACCCAAAAATACCTCTTTTTGACCAACAATCCAAATACCCTTCAGTTTTCATGAAAAGTAAATGGTCTGTAAGAGGGGTTTGTTGTTCTTCGTATATCAAGACTTACAGTTGGTAAACATTTACCAAAACAAAATATATCTGGAAGTAATGTAAACATGAGAAAGCAGGCTTTAAAAATAAATTCAAGCTTTTTATTCCCTTTGTTCTATAATTCCCCTTAGACTATTCAGAATAATGAGTTCCTATGGCTTCCTGCCAAACCCTTAAAAAACATCAAGATTTACCCTCATCAGGAAACTATGAAACAAAACCCACAGCACGCCATTGTTGGTCAGAAAAAAAAAATGTTTTTTATACAATAATAAAAATGGAGATAGCTTTGAAATTATCTTTTCTTTTTTTCAACTGATTTAAGGTCTGCCTATGTAAATGCACAGGAAACTTGGCTGGTCAGCCAACGCTTCTTAAATGTAGATTAATTATGAAGAAATAGAGTATTTCTGGGCTCCAATATTTTGTGTCCTGTACAGCACATTTTGTACAGCTTAGTTTTATGTTTTTCAGAGCTGGGCCTCCCCAGCGGGGGCCTGTCCCATTGCCCCCAGCCAGGAGGATGGGCAAGCTGGGAACAGCCCCAGCCCAGAGCATCAGGCTCTTCTGTGGGGACAGAAATGGGTCGAGGCCATGCAGGATGTCAGTCCATACATGGGGGACAGGATCAGGCCTGGGGAGGGGAATCACAGCCAGCCACAGCCCCAGGACATCAGCCCACAGGTTAGGATCAGGCCCAGAAAGGAGCTAGCATCAGGTGAAGCTGGCTGGAGAGAGCAATGCATCTGTAGTGTCTTCTGTCTGCTCTTCCTGTATCAACAACATGTATCTGTAGAATGTTTTTGTCAGAAATATTATGTCATTGGCACTATCCTAAGTCACCATCTAAACCTGTCTTTTAAGCTTGATGTTTTCAAGATCACTGGCTTGGAGCGACTTTTTGAAGGACCGTCTCAGACTGACTTGTATGTCATCCTGCAAAGGTATTCAAGGTGAGTTTTGTAAAAGGAGATGAAGGATTAGTTGGTGATTTTATGGTAGTTTTTCATCTGTTTTCTTACTAGTCCCTTACTAAGATTTCTTCCTCTGTACATGACTTCTACACAGCTGCATAATTGTATCAGTGGCTTGTTAGTTTTTGTTGTTGTTTGGTTTTGGATGATACTACCTGTAAAACATGTCCCTCTATAACTAAAGCTTTTTTAAGTCCAGGCAAGACATTAAATTACATCCTATAAACTATGCTGATGTAATTAATAATAAGAAGAATTTCTTTCTCAAAGGCAGATAGATAATTTATAGTCTTGCTATTCCTACTTTAATTTGAGATAGAAGCACTTTTAGTCTGAAAACCTGGGTAAGCCTTTCCACTGATGCCCTTGCAGTAGGCTGGGAAGGATCTGCCGTTCTTGATACTACTCTCAAAATAAATAAATAAATAATAAAATAAAATCTAAGGCTTATTTAATGTGAACTAATGATATAATTTCATGAATGATTTTGGGTGGCTTATCTGTTTATAACATAAGTTTCTGCTTCCCAGCCCAGCTACCTAACTGCTTTTACATCTGAACTGCTTCTGGACTGTGCCAGCATGAACATTTGTGAAATCAAGCAGTAAATGAGATTGAACTGAGAAGACTAAAAAACAACCTGCTTTCCTTCCTTTTTGCTGATCCAGTTCACCAACATAATAAATGTGTCAGCATCGCACTGGGGATAGCACAGAGACGACCGCGTACAGAAACAGCTTAAATTGGCTTGTTCTGCCACCAAGTGCATACCCATGTGATGACTTGCATTGCCCTTTAAACCCTGCTCGATGTCGCCTTGAAAACACTCTTGACACACCTACCAACTCCAAAACTGGAACTCTTCATCTGAGTGCGTTGTTTCATTACTCATCCTGTCAGGAATCTTTCACGTGTGCTGTGCCATGGCATTTGTCTCTGACAAATGGTTCAGTTTCGGGCATTATGGCATAATGGTTTCTTTAGGCTGTCTCACTAATCTGTTGTTTCCAGTGACATCTCTGAGAAGTAATTTTTATTTGCATGTTTTTAGATTTTTTTTATGTCTTTTTTTTTTAACAGTGAAACTAATAATCTTTATATATAACTATGTTGCACTATTATTATTTTTTTTCTTTCCCAGGAGTTTGAGCTGTAACTTACATAAATCATCTCCCAAAACAATTTGCATGAAAGACATAATCCACAGACTATATTCAGAATTCATCACTCAGTTCACCAGTTATGTCCTGCTGACAAATGGCTTCTCAGAGCCAACCTATTAGGCCTTTTAATACAAAATGGAAAGCGTTGCAAAATAACTTTATAAAGAGATGTATTGTGCTGCATAAAGACGGCTTCAGATGCTATGAGATTCTTATCCAAGGACTCTCTGGAGTCACATCCTTTCTGTGCATTGTGTTTACTTAAAGGATGCGATAACACCGTCACTACGTTACACAAGGGTGTACAATAATAACGAGAGCTGGCTGGGAAGTGAAATTTTTATTCTACAGGAAATTCCAGCTTGTCAATATTTTGTTTCATCGAGCACTGCAACAAAACACGTTGGCTCTGCAGCCTTTCTGGCAAAAATGGAACAATCTATTTCTTTGCCTGCTGACGTGCCTGGGGAGCCAAGAAACCAACTGAGCAGTCGGCGTATTGCCAGGGAGAGAGAGGGCCAGTCAGCTGAGCTAAAGTAAACAGCCCTCTTGGGTGGACTTCTGTCCAGCTGCCACAGCCATGTCATGGCTTTAGCTTCTCTCAAAAGCTGTGATGGAACCAGTACTATCCAACTTTTCCAGTGCCAATCCGTTCAATCAGAAAGTGCACAAACACCCTCCCAAAAACTGACTGCTGTCAGAAAGGAATGAAACTGTACTTCACTTTGGATTCCTTATGGACTTCTTCAGCTTTGTCTTGTGATTTATGCACCTGTTGTTTGTTTGCTTGTTTGTTTTCCCCACTAGTGTGAGTTTATGACATCAACAAATCTTTCCTTAGAGATCACAGATGATACTTGAGCCCAGAAGGGAGTTTTTAGGGTGTCCTTCATTGCTAGTTTTGTGACTATTGTTACTCAAATGTTGTTATCTGCCAGGAATACCTAATAATATCTGTTTGCATATGCCCACTATCCAGAAGGTACTGTTATGATAGACCATTAGATTGAAATCAACTCTTGTCTGTTATCAAATATATGTCTCAATGTCTTCAGTCTATATTTATGGATGAATCTAAGTTACAATGAGCTTGTCAAAGTGCAGTCATGAGGCAAATACATCTGAACTAGGTAAAAGATTGTGATCTTTACACCATACTGTGTAATTGGTAATGTCAAGGTCAACACTAATACAGAGAGCCCTCTTCGTTTTCTGAACCAGCAGTGCATAAGTGCTAAGTTTGCTGAAGACAGCCTTAGAAGTTATTGCAGAATCCTGGAATTGTTGGAATTACCTTTCTGTTTCAATGTTTTTGGAAAAGGTATTGGAAAAGTTTGTTAACAAGTACATCTTTGCCTTCCTGCAGTTTAAGATTATAGTATCAGCATAGAAGTCATAAGCTGCTTTTTAAAATGTTTGTATCATCTCTGTTTGAGAATAAATCTCATCATTTTTAAAATCTGCAGATACTGTATACGCTGCAAGAAGGTTTCTACAAGAAATCTCTCAGTTATTGCCAACCACTTGCTGCATATATTTGCTCTTTAAAGCCAAGAGATGTCATATACCATCATTATTTCAGCTGTGGTAACACCAGGGGATAATGAATTCCCTCGTAAAAGTTTAGCGATAATTAAATTTTCTGCAACTTCATCTATTTAAGTAGTCTCTTACATTCTGCTGTGAAATCAGAGGAACAACAGATGCTTTGCTGAGTTACATTTCAAATCTTTTCCTTCTACTTGTAAATAAACCTGACTCTTATTTTTGTGTCCTCTCATTCAACTACAGTGGAGGTGCTACAGCATTCGTGGTGAATCCCATCCTGTTACCATCTGGTTTCCAAATTATTTTTATGGTGGTTGCTTTGCTTTTCATTGACCTTTGTCCTTTGTCTTTCCTATGCATGTCCCACTTTATTGCTGTTTTTACAGAGTATATGCTCAAACTGGAAATAATTTGTGTTGTGAGCCTTTTCCCACGCTGAAGATAGTCTAATGTGCAGTTCATGGTGTATTTTCTTCTTCATTCCTGGTGGATTTGTTATGCAGTTTGCTGTGCACTGCTGCAACATATGTTAAAATGTGCTCTTTCTCTCAGATGGTACAATAACTTCAGCATAAGTTTAAGGTTTAAGTCAGTCTCAGTCAATATGTCCATTTGGATTGCCCAATTTTATATTCCATGCACAAATAAGTGCTGCTGTGAATCATTTAAGTCTCTCTGATTCTTAACTTCCTCAATTGTACCACGTACTCAGAAATTGTTTCATTTCCTCCCTCATTTGATACATAAAAGAAGAAATGCTCTTTAAACATCAGTGCATTTAAATGCATTTTACTGTCTTCTCTGTCAAAATATTGAAGGGAAACTGACATGTTCTCACACTGCTTGGTGACACCTTTTCAGCAATAACAGGAGTATCGGTAGCTTCTCAAAAAATCATTTTCACTTCTCTTAAAAAAAAAAAAAAGAAACTAGGAGTGACAAGGAAGAAATCAGACAATCTAGGAGTGTCATGACTAGGAGTGTCAGACTAAGAGTGTCACGCTCCTGCATGTATGTGGTTGTATAAAAGCTCATCATGATGCAAAGAATCCCTAAATCTTTATGCCACAGAAAGGCAATTATTATCCCAACGGCTGCCGTTGTGAAAATTGGCCACTGAAAGCTCTGGTCCAAGGACCTCTTTGCAAATCATGGTTTGGAGACCAAAAATCTCGGCCAGAATGAGACAAAGAATAGAAATGCCTGAAAGAAATACTGATAGTTGTTCCCTACTGTAGTAAGATTCCTGAGTGACTGTTTCTGAGCTACGTTTACTGAATGCTATGTCATTTTCCCAATGAAGATTTCCCAGGAAAATTTCTGAGCTCAGAAATGCTACATTTACACAGCCTATTTAGAGTCAAATACATTTAATTTTTCAACTGTCACAGGAGCAGATCAGAGCAGAAATGTGGAATGTAAACAAGTAAGACTGAAATGTATTTCCAGAACAAATCTAGTTTACCTACAGAATTGGAGTGATGGTTACCGCATGTACTCCTGATATCTAAAAATGGCTTTGTCGTACACAGTAACTGTGGGCTAAAAACTGTAAGGAAGACAGGATCTGAAGTCTATTGTGCCAGTGATGCAATGGGCAGGGTAATGTTAAACTATGCCAAAGTAAATAGGAATGACTTTAAAATTTTCTGCATCTAGAGACATAAAGATAATGACCACAGTAATGTCTATAATATTCTGTCATTGAGTCAAGGTGCAGCTTGACAAAGAGCAAAGAAGCAGCTCCATGATTTTAGTTTGGCCAGGAAGACTGCAGGTGAATGGAACAAACTAGAATCTAAGAACAAGTCTCTGCATTTCTTTGTGGCTAAAATGTGATATGCAGAAAATAGAGTATCAGCTGCAGAGCAGCAAAAATATTCAGAAGCATTTTCAGTAGTTTCTCTTATTGCTCAGTTGACTGTGACAGTAAATTGAGTTTTCTGAGATTCAGAAATAGTGTAAAATTATACATCCTAGTAAGGCCATTTGTTGTTATATTGGACATTGTACTAATGATGTATTAGTCATTCTTTTAATTTAAAAAATATTTTCTAAAAAATGTTTTTCATTGGTTGAAAGGGGAATAAGCAATGATCTCTTTGGTCATTTGCAAGAAACTGTGTTAGGAATATTTGGAAATGTAAACAATAATAATCATAAAAGTATATTAAAATCAACTTGTTTGAACTTTAACAGTGTATCATCATTTTCATCTGATAAGACACTGTTCTATCTATAAGTGAATAGAAAATGAGAAATGGTATTTGCTTTCAAATGATTGCCCAGGCCACATGCTGCATAATAAAACAGATGTGCTATAGATAAGTCATACTTTGATCCTGAAAGCTGTGTTGTAAAAAGCATTGCATCATTTTTTTCCTTATCTGCAGAAAAGTTTCCAGAATTACCAGCAGCTTTTCCTTTCATTGGCTTTGAAGATGTGGAAATATTGAGGCTTGTCCCTGCAAGATGGTTATCAGGAAAGACTGCAGTCAGAAGGTTTCCTAATAATTTTCCTGCTACTAGAAGTGAAATAACGATTGACAAATTGCAATTTTGGGGGTTTTAGGGGCAATAAAGTTGTGGTACAGGAAATAAATTAGTGGCTGAAGCCTCTATAATACTCGTGTTTATTCCCCTTTATGCTAAAAAGTATACAGTAGTCATAAACAGAATTATGTGATCCTTCATGAGGATTGTATATTTGTATAATAAAGTCACTGAAAGGTAAGTTATAATAATGTACAGATGATGGATTCTGTAGTAATATAACATTTAAATGCATCATACTAAAGGAGGAAAAAAAAAAAAAAGAGAAGAAAAAAGAAATGGATTTCATTTCTCCTACAGGCCTAACTTTACCATTTTTATATCCAAAAGCAAAGTTACGTTAATCTAATTTAGTTACTTCATTGGCAAAATTATGTTGATTTTCCAGGGCTTTGAAAACATTTTTTGTTTCTGAAAATTGATTGATAAGAATAGCTTGTGTGAAGAATGCTGAGAACATCAAGGTTTGGGAAGAATCATTGCAGAGTTTGCACACATCCTTTGTCAGGAAATAGCCAAATGTTTTGTCTTCGGATCCTAATTCTCTCAGGCTCTGGCAAGGCAGGTTTGCCTGAAGATATACTTTCTCATCCTGCCTCCTTCGTCATTCACAGAAAGGAAACCCTTTGGAGCATTGCAGTTCCTCCTATTCTGGCTGGCTGATTTTCCTTATCACAGAAAATAGAGGATATTTAATGAGGTACAGCATTAGAACACACAAGTCCAGTCCTCGTAGTTGGTATGTGGTGCAGGAAGAGCCAAACCTGAGAAATGGAAAATGTGCCAGGATCCATTGTAGAGATTATAGCCTTGTTTGCCTGTTTGTTTGTTTTTAATTCAGGGCATTTATTTTGTCCCCTTGTACCTAAGATGTCCAAGGAAAGGATAATTTTCTACATAGCTGCACTTGAAAAGAGAGAAGAAACCTGATCTGTATTGATTGTGTTAAGGCTGAGTTTCTAGGCAAAATGAATGTCAGTTTTATAGCTGACAAGTTTTAAGATATCATTTAAAAATTCGAATTACAGTTGTTTCTGTAACAGTGTTCTCTGTAGCAATCCTGAAGTGCTCTATGGCTCTTTGTAAAATATGTCTTGATTCATGATTCTATGATTCTATAATTAGAAAGAAAAACCTAATTTAAAATATTAATGTGCTGTGTGTACATAAAGACTGTCATTTCTTGGACTACATTCATTACATAAAAATCTCTCTGACATTCAGCTGAAGTGTGATCGTGCACACCTCTTTTTTCATTCAACAGTCTTTCACCATTCAAAATTAATGAGCAGTGAACCCAAGTCAAAAGTAAAATTCTGCGAAAGGGAAAAAAAAAATGAGGAGCACTGTTACAGAACTGATGTCCATCTATGCACATACTATTTTACCAAGGACAAAATATTCAGTCAATTTGATATAACAGATTTCCTTTGACATAGCTGACAAACAGCTGCACAAAGTATGCATGCAGTACTGTATCATACAGATCATCTTGCCCCATCTCTCTTGAAGAACAGTCTTCTTTACAATTCAGAATGTTTCTGTAATTTTCTGAAATTTATGACCAAAAGAAGCTCATTTAGACTTGATCTCCTGTTAAATTTCCTATCACAGCAGAAATGGCATAATCTCCATGTCAGATCCAAGAACCCAGTCTATACACCAGTAATTAACAAAAGACGTGTTAAATGAAGGTGCAGTAAGTCCATTATTTGATTTAGGTCAAATATAGAAAGCATTTGTTTATAACTTCTGACATTTAATCATTTTTTTGAAGCATTACACTCTGAGACATAGGATTTCTACAAATGTTCTTGTTAGTAATATGGATCTGATCCCCTAACTAGTGGTTGTGTTGTTTTTTTGTTTGTTTGTTTTGTTGTTGCTGTTTGTTTAAGTAAAAGCTTTGTACTTCTTCAAAAGGCAACCAGAGTGAGGAATTTCTGATCTTTCACAAAATGGAAACAGAATTGTACCTGAAAGGCTGAACTTACGAAAAAAAGGAGAATGTTGTCAAATGCATTGGCAGCCACATAGGGCTGACTTTAGCTATGCTATACCATGTGCAAGGCTGAATAGTTCAGTATTTACAGTTCTTACACATGCATTAAAAAAAAAAAAATAATAATAATAATAACAACTCACCTCTCACTTGAGATCACTGAGATAATTTTGCTAAGGTGGAGAAGATTTATCCAACGTGAAAATCGGATTGACCATTACCAGAATTCAGACACAACATGGAAAGGACCATGGCATCTTAAATGACCACAAATGGTTGTTTTTTTTTCTGCTTCTGTTTCACTGGGAGGAGGAAGGAAAGCTCCAGCAAAATGCTGGCTTGAAGTCTCTTCCCTGGACGCTGGTTACAACAGTAACTATCATCAGCAACTAATCAGGCAGCTACAGAATTAGCAACATCATTTCAAGCTATGCTTTTCACCTTTCTTTGGAGATGTCACATTCCAGTATGGAAACTGCTTAGCTCATGATTTTTTAATAGCACTTGTAAAGGACTGGGGCCTTCTTCCTCGCCTCTAATAGCAGCTCGGTGACATTCTGGAGAAGAAGGAGTTGTCAGTGTTTCTGCTGTAATTTGATTTAGCTCATTAACCCAGCAGATCCCTACCGTGTTGTTATGGTCATTGCCTGTTCTTGACCATGTTAGGGAGTTACACTAGTTGGCAAAGAGGCCTGACAGAAAACAGTGCTGGGCCTCAGAAAATAGCAGAGAGCAAGGCAGGGAACGGGCAAGATCCGTTGATGTGAAATCACAACCCAAAATGTCCGCTCTTTAAATTTTGTTATAACGTAACTCATAGTATGTGTTGAAAAGGAGCAAGCAGCTTCGTGGTTTAAATGGAGTGCAAAACAGTGAGTAAAACAAGCTGTTTGCAGTGGGTTTTTCACTGTGATGTAGCTCTGTAGGCACTAGGTGGCCTACTTTTAAAGGAAATTACAAATCACCTCTAGTTCAGTAGGCAAGAGAAGATTAAAAAGTGCAATTTGCTCAAGTTATGTAAGTATTTTATAAATCACGTTATTCTGTGAAGAATTCAGGGAATATTAGTTGCTATTTATTGCAGTGCAGTGGAATCACAGAATATTGTACTCCATAAATATTTGAGGTGATTTATCAGATTGTTTAGACACAGGATCAAGTTAATAAATGAAAATATCTGTATGCAGGCTCTTGCTGTACCTTAGTTTAAATTTCTTTCACAGAGGATGAAGTTGAATTACTTCTAACTTGCTGCGACAGATGCAGAGTTACCACAACTCAGCTGAGGTCATTTCCTGTGACATAATCACAAGCATGAGCCATTGGAGACCATACTTACAACTCAACAAACAGCAATGACAGCAATTAAGGAAGAATTCTGTACACTAAAACAACATCATTTGTATTTTCAGAGGTGTATTTCCCCGTTCCCGGACTCCATCCAATAAAAAGTCTTCAACTCCTCTGTAAAAGGATACTCATATGCTTGAAGGAAGAGTCACCACCAATGTTGGTGTTAGACACCTTCAAAGCTACCAACGGGCAAAGGAGAAGGGAAGGTGGGAAATGCAGCTGCCCTGCAAAGTGTGGTGTTGCCAACTGTCTTTTTGCTCCAGTTTTATATTTGACTGTCAGAAAGGAAGCATGAGAGAAAAAGTAAAGATGTGATTCAAAAAGAGAAACTGCATTTTGGCTGAGGTACATGAATGTCTTCTGGGAAAGCCCACAGAATGGGTCTTGATAGGAGATGTAACTTGTGTACCTCTAAAAGAGAGTATCTTCTACTCTAGGGCAGTTAAAAAAAAAAATCATCGCAAAGAAACAATTCACCTTTTTTTGTAGATGTCTTGAACCACTAAGTATATATATATATTTTTTTTCAGTGAAAATCAAAAGCAGACCAAGCTGTGAGGAAACAGTAAAGGACTCTAACAAGAAGTTGCAGTAGAGTCATTATACATCCCTCATGTTCAAGGATGTTGTAGGTACCAGGATCACCTCATACTCAAGGCAAGGCTGCAGCAGCTTCTAGCATGTCATGGACCTTAACACTCTCATTTTTATCTGTTTAATATAGGAGGTGGGAACCTGACAGCAGCAACAAGTGAGTCTGGCATCTGCAATAGGTACGTTAACAGCTTGGTGAAATGTCATGTAACAGCTTTCCAGGGGTGCTTCCTGGGGTTTCTCCCAGACAGACCTCTACCACCGACACAGAGATAGCTTAAGGGCCAAGTTGCTACAAGTCATGAAGCAAGTAGGTCTACTGAGGCTAGGTGTGCTCCTTAAATTAATGAGAAATATTTTCTCTTTCCACCTCCCCAGGAGTTAGTCTGGATATCAAAAACTAGGTACTAGATTAACAGATATAAAAGAATCACAAAGGTTGATGTTACAGATTTTTCTCCATTTAATCCATCAAGGGAAAAAATCTTTAATAATATTCTAGATTGACTGGCGACCTAGGAAAACACAGTACATTGAATCTTGTTTTCGAAATACATACATTTTGAGACAGAATTCATGTTGAGTAAATAAGACGACCTATTGTTTATCCTGCTGGCAAATAATATGGGTTAATTTAACTTCTATTTAAAAGAATGTACTTCATCAAACCTTAACTGAGCTTAGTCAGCCATTAGCTATGGTTCTTATTGACTGAGAAATAAATGGTGATTGATTGTCCTGACATAATTAATGGTTATTGTATTTTTCAGGAATTTAGGCTCATTTGCCCAGGCTACTCTTTCTATAGTGTTTGGAAGATTTAATTAATATTCCTATCAATATTTTAAATAGGCTTAAGATTCTGGGAATTACACAGTAATCATTTTCATGGCTGAGTGGCCACAGGGAGATGCAATTATATTGAAAATGTAATACTGAAGACATTTGATTTGTAAAGCACTATTTACCTTCCTAATACAATTTAGGGAAGGTTTTGTACTAAAACTGTAAAACTTACACTGTTCATTTCTAGGTGCTGTGGTGGAGCAGGGCTGGCACAAGTATTGTCTACTCCATCTCCCCTTGTTTAGCTAATTCCTTTATAAATTCTTTAAGAAACATATTTGATTTTTATTCATATATAAACTTGTTTATTTTCTTCTGGTAAGTAAGAAAACAAATGACAGATGTGACTAACTGCCATCTGGAAAAACGTTTTCAGATTTCAACTGGATTTTATGAGGCAGTCAATGCTGTCTGATGCTCTTCTATCTCTTATGTCCAGTATTCCATACGTGCAAACATTTCCTTGGGTTTATGGCATTCTCCAAACTTGAACTATGGATCAAATGTGGGTTTGACCCCAGAACTCACCTGCTCCTTTCAGTGTTTGTAAAAGCTGGGAAAGACTGGCTAGAAAGCATTACCTACTGAGCTCTTTTTGCAGATATTCTGAAGTCACTTGTGAACCTACTGTGCTTAAATTTGCAGCTTCCCCTAGTCCAAACAGCGTTTTGGAAACAGCTCCATGACGTCTTCAACCACTTCCAAACTTCCTTCCTTCTTATTCATCTGAAAATACTAACCTAATGTTTCTGGTTGATTGACTGAATACACGCTTTTAGACAAACAGTTATCAGGGAAGTAAGTCATCAAGCATAAATTAGAAGGACGTACTCTGATACTGTGTGAGATTCACCAGCTGCTTGCAGGCTCCTGTGCAAAAACTTGCTGACTTGACCTCCAGAGAACTGAATGCTCCCACAGAGGGTCAAAGAAGCTGATCCCAGAAAATCACAGCAAAGCGAAGTTCCCTCAGCATGCGAGAAAACATGTTGTTTGTTACAATATTAGCAGGTTATTATTACCAGGGACAGTGTGTTAGGGATTCAGAGGTGTTAAATGTTTGATTTTTTATTAATGAACTGAGTTACTCAGAGGACAGCATGATTGCCAGGAGAATGTATATCTGCTGTCACACTGAAGTAGACAGTCAGCAGACAGATTTTTTTTTGAATGAAATTGAAGAAAGGAAATTGCACTTGGCAAACCTAAATTGGGAAATGACAGTAGGTACCTGAGAACAACTGAAAGCTTTGAGACATGGGAGAAGCAAATAACAGCTAAAGGTCAGAGTGGAGGCATGAGTTCAGAGGGGTAACTGCAGGCACAGCTCTGGGCTGCTGCCAGGAGAAAAAAAGAAAAAAAAAGGAAATGGAAAGTAAAGCCCCAGCAGAAATCCTGACGTTCCAGGATGTCCCATTTCATCACTGTGAAATCTGTGAGCCTCTCCCCCTATAAAAGTAAGATGAACTTCCGTGTAGATCCTCTTAGTTCTTATCTAAAAGAAGAGGACCTGGGTCAGCTGCTGCTCTCACTCATATGTTGTGCACTTGCCTGGGTCAGAAAATACTGCGTCTCCTTTATGTTCTCATGCCTAGCATACAAGTTTGATCCATGAAGTCTTCCTGCCATTAGATGACTGTGGGGTGAACAAGGCCATAGTTCTCTTGCCCTGGATTATTTTATTTCCTAAACACGTGCTTATAAATATGATCTGAACTGCAATTATGTAATTCAAAACCAACTTGTAGTAACTCCAAAGGAAACAGTACGACTCAACCAGACAGTTTGGGCTAACACCATACTCCTACCTCTGTTTCCAGGACAAGGGCAGATTTTAATCTAAACACAGACTTCCAGTGGCTTAAATGGCATCATCTTAAAATAGCTTTCTTTTCCACTTTTTACCACATGCATCTATGTGCATGACTAACAGACTAACGTGAAGTGAGGGAGCTGTTGATGATAGCTGCTGAGTTTTACTTTTCCTTCTGTAGCCTGTCACTCCATGCCCACTAAAACTCTTCAAAAAGAATCATAGAATCACTTAGGTTGGAAAAGACCCTTAAGATCATCAAAGCCAACCACCACCTTACACGATGAAGTCCACTGCTGAACCATGTCCCTAAGCACCACGTCCATACACCTCTTAAATACATTGAGGGGTGGCAACACCACCACTTCCCTGGGCAGGCTGTTCCACTGCCTAACCACTCTTCCAATGAAGAAATATTTCATAATGTCCGATCTAAACCTCCCCTGGCACAACTTGAGACCATCTCCTCATGTTCTATCACGTGTTACCTGAGAAAAGAGATCAACACCTTCCTCACTGCAAACTTCTTTCAGGTAGTTGTAGAGAGTGATGATGTCTCCCCTCAGCCTCCAGACTAAACAACCTCAGTTCCCTCAGCCGCTCCTCATAAGTCTCAGTTTCTGGTCCCTTCACCAGCTTTATTGCACTTGTCTGCACACACCTGAACAGTTCGATATTCTTCTTGTAGGGAGGGGCCCAAATATGAACACAATATTTGAGGTGCAGTCTCATCAGTGCTGCACACAAAGGGACAATCACTTCCCTAGTCGATTTCTGATGCAGACCAGGATATCTTTGGTCTTCTTGGCCACCTGGGCATACTGAGGGCTCATGTTAAACCAGTTGTTGACCTGCAGTCCCAAGTCCTTTTTTGCTGGGCAGCTTCCCAGATGCACTTTCCCAAGCCACTGCATTGGGTAGTTGACCCACACGCAGCACCTGACATTTAGCCTTGCTGAATGCCATACAAGTGGATGCGGCCCATTGATCTAACCCATTCAGATTCCTCTGCAGAGCTCTACTACCCGCAAGCAGATCAACAGTCACAGCTAACTCGGTGTCACCTGCAAACCTACTGAGGGTGCGCTCGATCCCCTCATCCAGATCATTGATAAAGATACTGAAGAGAAGTGGCCCCAGTACTGAGCCCTGGGGGACTAGTGACCGGCCTCCAGCTGGATTTAACTCCATTCACCACGACTCTTTGGGCGCAGCCATCCAGCCAGTTTTCACTCAGTGAACAGTGCATCCAAGCCATTAGCAGCCAGTTTCTCCAGGTGAATGCTGTGGCAAACAGTATCAAATCCTTTGCTAAAATCCAAGTAAACAACGCCCACAGCCTTTCCATCATCTACTAAGCATGACATCTTATCGCAGAAGGGGATCAGGTTAGTCAGGCAGGACCTGCCTTTGATAAACCCATACTGACTGGGCCTGATCACCTGGTTGCCCTGTATGTGCTGTGTGCTGGCAGTCAAGATGATCTGCTTCATGATATTCCCTGGCATCAAGGGAATCTCTATTTGATTTCACGTTTTAGACATGACATCTATATGGCCCTTTTTGATAAATTTTCCAGGCAAGAATTCTATTAGATTTGCTTCTAGGAGTTTCATGCCTTCAGGAGTTCTGATTTAAACTCTGACATGTCTATCACCTCTTGTTCTCAGAGGTGATAGACATGTCAGATAAATTCTGTCATGGGGGTTAAAAGCCCAGTTTCAAAGAATTTATCATCAGGTATTCAGTGTCATTGGCATTAACAAATTGATTAAACACATGTACTAAAATATACATTGTGGTAGGAAGTTCATCCATTTAACCAGAATCTTTTTAATGTAATTAAAAACTTCCTTAAGTACATATCCCAAGTTAAAGTTTATAACAAAACCACTTTTTCAACACTTTGAATTCTTAGTCACATAAATCTAACATACAGACACGATGAACTACATGAAACCTATTTGTGTTGTATCTTATTGCCAGAAGCAATTCTAGAGAATTCATGGTGTCAATGCACCATCATGTTCAGTCTCCTCATACACTGCAGAGCCACCCCAGAAGCATCCCCTACTTTAGCTCATTGGCTATTTTTCCTAATACAGCCTGTCATTTATTCCATGGCTGTGATTATCACAACCAACCATTTAGGATTTATTAAAGAAATGGAATACGCACAAAACACCCCTAAAATTAAAGTACAAGCTTTGATCCTACAAGATTTATAAGCACCTGGAGTTCACTGTTTGCTAAAACCACCAGCTCTGACCTTTAAACAATACAGGTTATCCATAAAAATGCCTCTCACATATACACTCACATCAGGACAACAGGAACCTGGCTCCCTAATCAACTGGCTTGAGCTCACGTACACTGTACTTTGTCTTCTGCATATGCCATTGATCGTAGTTACTTTCACATCACGTCTTGTGTTAAGCGCTAGCCTAGTAGCTCACTGACCCACAACACAGCAGATGATCGTTGCCTGCAGAATTGCCCTCTGTCTTCAGCTCTTGGCATGGAATCAGCTCCAGTGACTGTTTACCTGGGTTGGAGTTATAGAGGTTCAGCATATACTACCAGGAAAAAATGTGTTTGTTTTACTGCCACTGACCTCGGAGAAATGTATATTATGTTTTAACAACTGTTGTTACTATGGATGCAAGTGTAAATCTATTTTTACAGTTAATACGCTGTATGCCGGCAAGACCTAGCGGAAGATCCCTGCAAATGTAAACACCTACATGCACAGTGACCTACTTACTAGTTACATGGGGACTCGCACGTAGCCATATAAAGGATTTTCAAAAGCTGCATTCAAAGCCTGCAATTTAAAACAATTTTAGTGCAACGTTTGGCAGACTGAATAGAAATGATGCTTGATAGTCATTCATCCACATTTTATTTAGCTTTAACATACAGAGTTTTCTTTTAAATTACAAAGGCTTACAGCGTGCCAAGAACTTAATATTGTATTGATTTCAATGGGGAATTTTGTTTTAGATTTGATGACATTGCTACCAGCCCACATTTTGAGTGGATAACATCTAAAATTCAGTGTAATGGTGTTGAAGGATCTCCATCAATTTCCAGACACAGAAAGAATTCAAGGACTTACATACATCGAATGTATTCTGTTTATTTGAGAAGGAAGATCTCATATGAGCGCCCATTATACAAGGCATCTCTTATCATGTACAATAAAATCAACCATTGCTTCCAGCAGAATACAAAAATACACATCTCAGTGACTTCCATACAATAATAAATATGTAATCATGCATTCAACAATAAAAAGGCACGGAAAACTGGTCACTTAGTAGTCATAAAAATTACTAACTATATTAACAAAGCCACCCAAATTATCTGTACAAGGAAATGTAACAATATATTCCAAAGGTGAAAACACATAAAACATCTTTAAAATAGTATATGCAATAAATACCTCAATTGTTTTAATATATTAAAAATAAAACTGTGCCATTGTAAACAGTATGTAAACAAACAAAATTCACTGTTCCTTACCATTATTACAAGTAAATAAAGCCAAAAGTTACACCCCTGCTCTGTTAGATATACTTCATTGGCAAGTTTTGTCAGGCAGTTTAAAGTTTTACTCTTTTCTGCAGCAAACAGAGCCCACTATGTGTGTAATTGTAAGTACAATAGCAATTGCTAAGCTTCAAAACTGACTACCCAGAATGTAGTAGGTCATTAAATAGTCAGAACAGAAACCAGAAAAAGCAATTATTTTTTTTTTTTTTGCAGTGTTACGGACAAATTAATTTATTTATACTACATACAACAGTGTCAGTAAAACTTAGCCACTCGTAGACCACCACTCATCTATAGGTCTCGGGGGCTGTTCAGGCTGGTAAGCATCCTTCCTGCCCCAGGCAGAGCCAGCAAGGCATACCGAGGGTAACCAACTTGCCCCCAGTCCTATCAACCTAGCATCAGGAAACCAAAAGCAGAACCCTGACCTCCAGCCCCTGCCTCCTCATTTCCTCTGATATCCTGTACTCGTCATGGCCTTTCAGACAAATAACATCGAGTCCTGAACCCCATTCCTGATTACAATTACAGAAAGACAACGCACATGCAAAAGGAAAGCTATCTGCTCACTTGGGCACCCACCTGCTCCCACTAATAACCATGGAGACTGACCACAGAGGGAGCACAATGGGAGCTTTTATCCCAAATCTGCAATCAGATCCCCATTACCAGACCAGCGAGCCCAGGCAGAGCCCTGTGTATCCTTCGTAAGCCACTGCTGATCATTCTTTTGAGGTTTCTATAGCCAACAGAGACAAAATCCTGGAAAGTTCAACCAGCGTGCGTACTTCCTTCCTTATTAGCAAGGGGAAGAGTGTGAATCGGAATATTATCCTTTCTTAAACAAAGTTACAGCAAAAGAAGCCTAGGGGTGGGCATTCTGTACAGATGTCTTCAGAAAGAGCCTCACAGGGGAATAAGGCTGGCTCCCTACTTCTTCAGCTTCTGATAACATTTGGTAACATTGCTGATAACTACCTCATTTTGCAAGTCCTGCTGTATCCCCAGAATGGCTACCTACAATGAATGCAAACTTACCTGTTCCAGACACATATATTTCAAAGTGCACAATAGCTCTTGTTTGAAAACAAAATTTTTAGCCTCAGATGAAAAAAAAATAATAATAATTTGTATTTATTAGGCTGTTACACAGCCTTCTGTCTCTTTACAGGAAGAATATACTTGGAGCATACAGAATTAAAAGATACCCTGGAAGGGGATTTAGGAAGCACTGCATTACAGTATTTTTCCTCCCTGGTGCTAGAAGAACTGATCCTTCTGTCTCTTAATAAGTGCTTTCTTTAATGTCAAGCAGTTGTCTAACTTACCCTACCACTTAGTATTTGCATAATTGTATTCACTCATGAAATATTAAAAGAATAATTCTACAGACTGGCTCTGAAGATACCTCCATGTCTTGATTAGAAGTTTAAAACACTATATAATATACAGTTGGGTTGTTTTTTTGTTTGTTTAGATAAGGTACTTTTGGACAAGGTTCTTTATGTTTCATTCCAGATCAGCAGAGCCAGGTGAACTGTATAAATAATTCTTCACCTTCACTTACTACACTGCATGCCATCTTTGTGGAGAAAGATATGAAAAATGATCTATTTTAGAAGATTCTATATTAAATCTTACAAAAGTTATTTTAGAAGCTATTTTCTTAGACATATTCAAGGACCAGAACAATGAAAAAGTCTGTACATTCAATGAGGCATGTATTCCCACCTGTGTTGTATTTTGCAGGTTCTGTAAAAAAAATCCAAATAGCAACTGCAGATTTCACATTGGGAAAAATAAATACATTTCAATCATTCAAAAAAAAAAAATCACAGTAGGAAAATAGCCAGTAAACAATAGATTCAGAGGGGTTTAATCTTGGCCCCAGCGAGATCAATAGGAGTTTTGCCAAGGATTTCAACAAAGCCAAAATTTCACCCAGAATCTTGTACAATTCTTTAGCTGACAACAATCAAACATCCTGCCACTCCATTGTATAAGTTAAATATTAATAAGCATCTGTAAACATCCTGCAATTCATCTGATATAAAAATATTATAATAAAAACAATGCAGCATCTCAAGCATTGTATATATTTAAGTTTTTTGGCTCTACACATAAGTTGGCGTCATTATACTGGGCAAAACCAGGGTATATATATACATATATATGTACAGGTGTGCGTGCACACGCTACCAACTAGATACTGCATATATACACACATGCACACGCAAATACTGGCAAGAGAACAACATTCATAGGTATGGCATTCAGAAGTCTACCAATGATCAGTCTGATGATGACTTTCATGTGAAGAACAATTTCTACCTATCCAAATCTCTTGTAGGCTTACACGTCAATGCTAAAACTAAAATACATGAGCAATCTCGAAGGGGGACTAAAGTGCTGTTTGAAGCCAAGCACACGTGTAAGTGCCAACAGTCTGTGGCCTTAGTCTGCATATTTGCAAAGACAACGAATTTCCCTGTGGGGTAAGCAGGACCAAGGGGAAATGAACAGCAGAAGCTACTGAGCACACAGGTTGGACAAGATGACCTCCACAGCTCCTTTACAACCTAAACTATCCTTTGATTCTGTGATTTTTATTTTTTTTTCCACCTGACTAGAACAGTACAAACTACGTTATGTATTTTCATCTTCTAATCGATGAAAGTAGAAAAAAAAAGCAGAAAAGCAGAAATTGCTTATTTCAGCTTTTTGCTTCAGAATATATTCAGACCCAAACATATGAGCTATGTAGAAAACTATAGTGTCACATCTCTGAATGGGATGCATCCAGCAACATTTACATGTGTACTTTACGCATTTACTCAAGCAAATAAGTGAATGTTATTGCAGAACTAATGGCTGCACTTGGCTGGAATACTACTTTAAGAGACAAGCCTGGCTAATAAGAGAAACCTCATGTTGTGCTAGGATCCTCTCAGTACCTCTGGAATACCCTTAGAAGAAATTAGCTTTTTGAAAATGCCAGAACATCCACAGCAATTCCATAGCACTCAGATTTAAAGATAACCTACTCTGGACATCCTATGGAAACTTTCTACCCTTCCCAAATGAAGAATACCAATGAATGTATTCTGAAAAAAATAACTGTCAGTGGAGAGAGAGAAAGCAAGTGCTTACTTATACTCTGAATTTTACTGGTATTTAAGACACTATATGTTTATTCTTTGGATTTTACTGGTATGTAAGACACTATTTGTTTATTAAGATAGTTGATATGCATGTGAGTTATGGTACAACATAAAGAATATTGAAATACCTACTTCAATAGAGAGAGAGATGGCATCTTGTGAGAGGACAGTGCCACTGGAAACCTTCTGGGAGAGTGTTTCCACATCTATGTACTCATCATAAACATTCACAAATCATCTCAGAAGAAGCTCTGATATCTTAAAAATCTCACTAAGACCCCCCCATGTCATATCTTGTCAGCACGTGTATTCTCCCTCACAGAAGAAACAAAACCAAGCAGCTTCTAAGAGTTTTCCTCAACCTCTATATTCACATAATAATCGACCACAGCTGCAATAAGAAGCAGTCCCATGCCAAGCTTACTGCAACTAATGCAGGGAGGGAGAAAAACATAGTATTACCTATAACCCTTTCCCTGTTAAAGTCATTATCGGGTTATTAATAACTAAAAAGTTTCCAATCTAATTATTCTAGTTGACTAAAAGTAGGATTTACAATGCTAATTCCCTTCAAATGTTCATAGTTGGGAATTGGAGCATTGTGGAGGTCTTTATTTGGTAAAAAATAAATAAAATGGCTTTAAGCTTTGTACCATATTTTACTTTCAGTTTCTTTTCAATCCTATCACTAATCTTTCAGTCATACTACAGTATTTTTCCAAAGTATTTGTTCTGTAGAATTATCAGTTGCATACCTGTCCTACTAATAGCTATCGTAAATTTTAGTAGTTTCAAAAATCTGACAGAGTTGATGAAGTTACCCAAGCACTTCTCTTTCAAAGGGCATTCTAGTAGATAGTGTTAATTGTTAGCGCGATGGCAAACCAAATCACGCTTTCAGCAGAGATTGCAGGAGTACAACCTGGAGGATTTTAGCTCACTATGGCTATAGGAGACTTAGAGGCCTGAAGCCTTGGTTAGTCTAGGAGACGTCCTGGAGCATCCTGCAGATCTTTCCTAGCCTGCCTGTCCAGCTATTCTGAATGGAAAGTGGGGGAGACGTGTGAGGGTCTCATCTTGCCAAGCAGCCGGGAAGTTATCCAGGCACAGGAGCTGGGAAGCAGTGCGGGAACATGAGTACAGACACGACCTGTGTTAAACACAAATTACACACCAGCTTCTTCTGCCCTTGCTAATATAAGCAAAAGGTTACATGAACATGAACTCAAAATCCCACCCAAATGCTTACATAAAAAGTGTGTGTCAACTGGGAAACAATGTCTTCAACTATTGGAATGAGATTTTTATCGTTCTACCATGTAAATATAAGAATTTTCCCTTGGCTGCTCTGAAGGTGGTAGCTCTTTAAGCACTGCAGCTAAATTCATTACAGTTTGTTCAGGGATACCCCCAGGTCGGTAATTGCCAGCATTTTGCTAGTTTGCTAAAGTGTTAACAGTGCTAATATATATATACATACATACATATATATATATATATATACACACGCACTTTTACAGATAATGAAAGGATCACGTTTTGAGTTTAGTTCTACATATTTAAAGAAAAATTCAAATGAATTTTTTTGATTATAAAATTGCGGGCAATCAATTTAAGCCTACAAAAGTTACTGTGAATGGTGGTATTAGCTCCAACTGGCAGCAGGAATACTCTTGGAACAATCCAGATGGTTTCCAAATGGAATACAATTTCTGAGAAACAGACTGGGCTTCTGTATGGCAGAAATGAGCATTTCAAGTACATAAGCTAACCATTAACAGAGCTATTAAACCTAATGCAACAGTAGTAGAAAAGAACTAGAAAATTTTTTTTTCTTTTTGTAGAAAAGATCAAGTTCCACACTATGCTCTATATATAAATACATGAATTTATACAACCAGTAAAGATCTTCTATTGATAATTACCACATGATGCTTTATCAATCCTACTGACACTATCATTCAGCTCTGAAGAGGCAGCAGACAGATTTAAAGTCCTGTCCAAACTCCTCAGCTTCCTTGCGTCATCAAAAACTCCTCCTTTTACCTAAGACAGCAATACAGTCATTTACAGTTCCTGCAAACATCAAATCTTTGCAGTTAGCATAAGCAGCATCAAACCTTGATGATATGAAAATCATACCACAAAACATACAATCTATGAAAACAATCAAAAAATGGGAGAGCCCATGGTATAAATGCAACACTCAGGACATGGCAGTTGAGAGGTATGTTGGGGTGAAAAAATAAAAACAAAATTAATACAGTTTTCTGGGGCTCTCAGTGACAAGATGATTTCCTGGTTGTACACTAAATATATTGCTCCAGCTCAGTTATCCTTAACAACATACATTGCTTGCAACTTTCACAAATACACTTTACACTGCTAATTATTAGTTACCAGAACTCTCAAACTTGTATTCAAGAACTTAATACTCAGGGGCACAGATAGAGCAATGGAGAAAAAGCAGCAAACATTAGTAATGCAATCATTAATAGCAAGCATCAAGCAAAACGGAATCACTGTGGGTTTTGTTGTTGTTGTTTTTCTTGTATGTCCTTTGTGAAATTATCTATATATAATATGTAGTTTTAAATTTATTTTAAAAGTAACACTGCTATACTTCCTCTCCTAGTTGGTTTAAATATTACTTTTCCATTACATGTGAAGGTTTCCTGTCTAGATGCAATGAAAAATGCTGATTATTTTAGCCTTGCAACAAGATCTGTGCATTATCAGGGCATAATGAAATTTTCATTAACTGAATAAGCATCACTGAGTTCAACTAAAAAGTAAAAACTGTCAGGTTTTGTATTTCTCTACAAAAAAAAAAAAAAAGGAATATATGAAATAGGACATTATAAAAAATAAAATAAAATAAAATAAATAAATTCCTCTTACTTGAATTACTGTTACAAACATTACAGCCTGAATTTCCTTGGGCAGGGATGGAGATAGAAAGATGTTTTCTATTTATTATTTATAGGGCCAAGGATATTTACTCCAGTCCCAAAGTAAGAAATACTGGATTAAAATTGTCTGGGAAGGGTTTTGATCACATGCTTTATCTTTTACTGTTCTTCCAGAGGTTTAAAATATTTTTCTTTGAAAGAAAGAGGTGTTTAGGAGAAGAAATAAAACATACTGAAATGAGAAATACACAAAAACGTATCATAAAGAAAATTTGCAGTTGCCATCATAGTAAAAAAATCATTTTTGAACAAGTTTTTTTCTTTGAAGTATTGTAAAAAATAAATAAATAAAACCATGAGCTTGCCTGACTTCATTCAGTTTCTAAAAAGATAAAAAGAAGGCGTTACGTATTACCAAGGCAATACATGCATCACCCAAATCAGAGGCTGCTATAACAATTGAACACAAAAAGCCGGAAAAAAAATCTACTTGAAAATGACAAAACATAAACACGTGCTAAGAGATCTACTGTCATTTAAAAACCTTCTCTTCCACTTTCTGAAGCATAGCACATTAATCTACATGAATACCATCCACTTCAAAAAATGTTGATTGCTTGGCATTGCCTTCACAGATTTTAAGGTATGCTGACTGACCACAGAGGTTAAGTATATTGGACTATTGGGAAAAGAAAAATTAATCCAGTAAACACTATACAGTGTTTTTTGTCTTCATGAATCTAGCATGTTGAAGCAGGCTCCACAAAAGCTACTGGGATTAACTAGTTTTCTAGAAAATTAACTACTTCTAGGGAATTGGCTTATCTTATTTGTAATGAAATATTAGGAAGTATGCTTTAAAGCCCTTTAAACATTGGGATTAAATTATAAAGAATTCTGTTTGCGAACATACAATCTATGTATGTCTTTCAGTTCTAGGAGCTGAGATTTTGACAGTGCTAAGGAAAAAAACAATACTTGGAAATCTGCAATAATCATGAGATAGTTAACACTGTGTTCAAAAATCTTTCCTTAGAAAAGCCACGTCACATAAGACAGTTATAACCCATGACCTCAGTAGCAAAATCCCATAAAATATTTTGAGTCTCCTTATCAAATGCATTTGGAATTGATATTCAAAACTATTCTAAGGCATAGAGCTGCATAAAACGTGCTCTCCTGGGCATACAGATCATGCTATTAAATATAGCATAACTGATGCTTAAAATACTTTTTCTATTTGCACGTTTTAAAAAAAAACCTTTGCTTTAGGACAATCAAAGTTGAATTCTTTGGTGGTCACTTAAAAAAATGGAACTTTGCAAAGACAAGTTGTCCTATACTGAGGTAATCTAAGAGTGTCATAAGAAAATCGCATTACAAAACAACACTTGGTCATTCTCCCTGCCTAAAAGCACCTCTGATTTTTTAATATACTCATTTTGGCCTCTATAGCCATCATCATGTTGCCTTAAGATATTCTGCTCTGTAGCCCATCTTACCACATTGCATATAGCAAGACTGAAAGTTGTGGAGAGGGTGAATCCTACAATCAGGAAAGCAAAGAAGGTTCTTTTATGAATTATATCCTTGACTTCACCAGGAATACTAACTACATCGTCTACCATAACATCGACATATTAGAATGCTGCTGCACATTAAAACATGTCACAGCTTACAGAGAAAGAAAAAAAAAAAAAAGAGTAAAGGAAATACAACTTGTGAAGACTTGACAGATGCCATCTGAACATCATTAAAGGGGTCAACGTCAAGTACATTAAAAAATATATCTTTCCGTTGTTTGCATAACTTTCCATTGTTTACATATGCTTTTAATACATCAGCATGAAAATAATGTCACTTGACAAGCAGCTTTTGTGTTGTTTTTTACTGAAAACCTAATGGAACATAGCCCTTTACTTTTGTTTGTTGACCAGAACAATCGATTATGTCCACAAAGCTCCCAGAGTGGTGCTGGTTTAACCTACAGCAGCAAGAGCACATACTACTCCAACTGGATATAAACTAAGACTGTTTTACTGCTTTTTAACATCGCTTGTGATAAAACAATGAAGGGAACACATCTGATTTTCCAAGGGATGATTCCCATCATCCTCATGAGAAAAGGATGACAAAACCAGGATGTGGTACGTGACGTTGTCCCCTTTAAATGGGGAAAAGCTTTTGACCAAACAAATGAAACCTTACTCTATTGTCTACTAGGAAAACAGAAATACATATTAGCATACTCCTTAACCTGTAAGAATCAACAGAGATATTTGATAAAGCATAAGTCAAGTGTTCCTCTGGTGGGAATGCCACGTTGATCAGAACAGCAAGGAGACAAAGGTTCTGGGCGAGTTCTCTGGCCTGTGATGCAATTATCATCTCATCTCAAACATTTAAGTAGGTTTTTTTGTGTCTTAACCCCTAGATATATTTCATATTTATATAAAATATAAAGCACATTATTTTTCTACTGGATTAATACTTTGTGAGAAATTAACCAGGAAATTCAATTATGAAGCTATGTTTTGTTTAAGTAAACTGTAAATAACCTTATAAACTCTAGTCTAATGCAATTACTAAACAAAGATGTTTTTCATTTTTTAACCTGTTTACACTCATAGATTATTGGCTTGCATGTGATTCATCTTTGCATGCATAGTGTAAAACTTTAGAGTTTTTAAATTTTTTTATGATCTACTGATGTAGGAGTGCTGACAAGAAACAAATTGATGCCTCTGTAAAGAAATGCATACATAGAAATTTTTAAATTAATAGTAAATTAGTAATGAGTAAAAGCTTTTACCCCACAAAAATCAAATCAGATGCTACATTTTAACACTTTTCTTACTTATGATAAATACTTTAAATTTTCCCATAAAAATTTTCATTAATCTTTCAACCTGCTTTTAGAACAATAGAATAAATAAAACCATTAGTTCCTACAAGTTCAAATAAGCTACAGATGTTTAAGATAACTGAATAACTATATTAAATGCACCATGAGAAAATTCTTTATAATTTTCCATGCAGGAAGCCAATTGATATTTTTGTGAGGTACCGGTCTTTCAAAAATACTCATAAGTTAGTTACCTGATACACCTTCTGTACATGGTATATTTAAAAATCTAACTGTACAGTGTTTCAATCATATATAATGCATATAATTTGCTGAATATGGCACAAATGCTAAGTTTCCACACCCACACATCCTTTGCCATAGAACACGTTTAGGAATAACACAACACTGAAGAATAGAAAAGTGCCTGAAACCAAAAAAAGGACACTCAAGTAGTAATAAATTAAATCTCATTCAAACCGATATAAAAGTTGTTCAAGTGTTTAAAGTATCAGAAGTGTCATGCAACGGAACGACAGACAATTCAGGCAGGCACACCATGCATTACAGGTTGCATTCATGGTATAACAAGGTATCTTTCCCCGTCCTGCGTGGCCCGTGAGTGCGAGGTACCTGAGGCATTGCTAGACTCGCGTGTTGAACCTCGAAAGCGGCCACCTCTCAGTCTCCTGCACGGGAGGTTTTATGGAAGCCATGCCTGGAAAGGACTACCAGACAACCTCATGCTGTACGGTGGCATCTTGCTGCGTCGTAAAGAGAGGCATACTGAGCTGCATGTAAGCAAAGCGATCATTTCTCGATTATATTTTCCAGTCAGTGCAGTTCACCGTCAACCAACTGATTTACCAAAATGTGCTTATCTGAACTGGCCAAGTTTGAACGCCAAGAAAATGCCTTCATGGAACGTATAACCTTTTCCTTTTTTTCTTTTTTTTTTCTTTTTTTTTTTGGCACAAATCCTTTTTTGCTCTTGCAACAAGCTGTTCACCATACAATCATTCAGAGACACTAGCCTGTACAAATACACCAGTGCTTATTCTTCCATACAGTATACAAAGACAGCTAAGTGCCTGCAACAGCTCTGCTTCTCCAGCAACTTTCCCTCTCTCTCTCAGGAGAGTACCAGCATAATTACACGTCAGACAAAGGGGTGTTCTTGCCGAGCTCTTTAATTCCCTGGAGAATTCGCTTCATATGACCCACTTTCGTTATCCCCAGGTCCTACAGAAATTAAGAAAAAAAGAAAAAAAAAAAAGAGAGAGAGAAAAAAAAAAGAAAAAGAAGAAAGTTTATTTACAAAAATGAAAAAAAGGCAACAATTATGATCTAGCCATGCAACAGATGTCTAGAAATGTGCTAACTGCAAACAACATTAACTGGAAAAGATTCTATGGCACTAGCAAGTGTTGCTTAACAAAAACAATCCAATAACAACAAATGCTTAGAGCATACAATGAATGCCTCTCTGTCTGGCAGATGGAAAAATACTTACCTGCAACAATCATAACCCAAAACACTGCAATATCTTTCAAAAACATATTTTGCTTGACTTCTAAGTACAAATCCTTTCACAGTTTCTGGAGAAAAAGAACAATCTCCCCCTCCTCTCTAATACAGCAATCAAATGCTCAGTAGGATGTGATGGATTAGAGCTTCTGTGCAGCAACATCACTTGATCTGTGGCCCTATGATGCCTGTCTTAATCAACAAGCACACACATCCCCAGTTTCTCAAGGGAAAGTGGAAATAACATCTACAGGCATGTAGGACAACTTCCCTTTAGAGAGCAATAGAAAACGTAAGCATTTGTTTTTCACTCTAAAAAGGTTCAGTCTCCTAATGTGGATATCCATGATGACTAGAGAGCTGGGAGAAATATTCTCAGAGAGATGACAGTCACATCCCAAAGGAAAATATAAAAAGCAGAAATGCAAATCTCTTTGTAGCCACCACTGAAGCAATCATATCAGTTGAAATATTTCTAATACTGTTTTTTTTTTGGACCCAGCTCTGTGTGAGTGACAACAGACAAGAAATTTTTGCAGTAAAACTCTTCCAGCATTAATAACAGCTTTAACAACATCCTTTTTCAATTTTTACTGGTCCAATGGTCAGAGGAGCAGAATGGAATGCCCAGCTGTGCTAATGATCCCCAACTGCACTAATGAATTTTCATCTCCGTTTGGTGGAAATCTTCTTCTTTTATCTGTAAAATCCAGCTTTGAAAAACTCTAAAATCCTTGTGTTGGTCATGCTGAGCAAGTGGCATACTCAAATAGCAGTTCTTTGTAGAATAAACATTATATAAATACATTGTGATTAAATAAAAGTCTTAGCAAAATTTGCTATCTATTCCTCTGAAATAAGAATCCTTTCATTTTATTAGGAAAATGTTCCATTATGAAGACATAGAAAAGAGTGGAATTAAGCAGCTTGAAATAATTATTTTTATACAGATTGAAAAATGAAACCATATATAACATTCTGTGCACACTTTTCACAAAGGCTACATCTACCTTTCTACAGCCACAGAAACCTCAGAAAATCTGCACTGCATATTATTTGAAAGTGTTAGTATGAAATTCATTTGTCATTTCTCCAAAACAAGAAGGGGTTGGTAAGATGGGCATGAATTATTTTAGAGTAAATGCACGGATTGAACAGGTGGATTAATTTTCAGAGTCAAGATTGAATTCTTGTTATGTCAGAAATGAAAAAAATGGCTAGTTTTTAGTAGAAAACCAACAATACTACAATACGTCACCATCTTTTACTGAACTTTGGTACAAAAATGTCAACTTTTCAGTGAACTTTTCAGTTCACAATGTGCTCAAGAAAGTCCCCAAACCAAGTGCTATTCATAAACCTATCAGAAAAAAAAAAAATGATTCTTTTCACATCACATCCATTTATATCTTGTTTCCGCTAATGAGTGGTCATCTAAGTTAAAAAAAAATAATAATAATAAAAAAGTAATACTAATTTTTCAGTTAAGAGACTTGATGTGGGCAGACTGGTTAAATTCATCCAACAATGTTGTTAACCTTTTTCATTACAGATTTGTACTTGGAAAATCTTTTCTTATTTATGTCAAACTTAATTTTCCAATTAAACAAAATTATGCATGACTATTGAAACTACTGAAATATCCCAGATGCTCTGTGGCAGAAATTCTACCTAAAAAAAACCCTGTATGATACTTTCCAAACCAGGAGAAATCATGTGTTAAACTTTAAGAACTTCCTCTTTTTTTTCAGAAAACAAAACAAACAAAAAAAAAACAACACATTTTTCATGAGTAGAACTGCTGGATAAGCAACATAGTGAGGTACTGTCAGACTTCAAAGATAAGAAGAAAGAATCATATTAGGAAAGTCCCAAAAAACTTTGCCACTTTTTCCACCAACCTTTATAAACTATCATCAACACTAAAATTTTAGTTTTAGTTCCATCCTGAGTGACATTCAGAGACTTACTGAAATCCTGGGGACCCTTTTTTTAAATCCTACCACACTATAAATACATAAATAATCATGCTTGTGTAACAGCCTGATTTGAAGGAAATTAAGAGTTATACATTTCTGACAATAGATACTATCTAGTATTCCCAGTTTACTACTGGAAAGTCTGCAGAAGTTCTCTCATCTCAGACTAAAAGGCAAGATGTAGCAGTAGGCTGCTACAGCAGCCTACCATGCATCATTCCCAAAGTTATCTCCAACGATCTTAGTTTTGAAGACAAGACTATAGCCGGAGTTTGAGGAAGAAAACAGCCTTTTTTTTTCTTTTTTTTTTTTTCTTTTCCCAACTATGGCCTTAAAACTACAGGATCACCACTCCTTATGCTCTCCCTACAAACTTTGGCATTTTTATGCCTTCAACAGATAAGACTCAAAAAAAAAATAGGGCAAGAAGAAGATGATGAAAATTCTTGCAACAACTTTCAGGAGTTCTTCATCTGCATTACACAACTGTGATTAGCCCCATCTGCTTAGTCAACAATACATTTATTTGAGGTTCGCCCCACAGATTTTGCTAAAATGTACCACGAGTGTAAAACTACCAAGCAATTTATACAAACATTCCTTAATACTAACATCTTCCAGATTAGAAATCTACGCTACTTGCATTTCCAGTGTCAAAAGAAATCATGCATGCCTGAAGTCTAGCAAATCTTACAAACCAATTTCCATGCAAGACCTTTTCCAAAACGCACTACTACTAAAGACAGAGATGAAACGTCAGTCCTCAGCACAGATTTCAGCTTAACACTCACTCCTCCTTAAGCTGGCAAGAGACATGGAAAACCTTCAAGGAAACCAAGGTTGCTCTGGAGTTCTAAGGAGACATCACCCTAGTCCTACCAAATGTGTTGCAGTTCCAGTTATTGCCAAGTTACATGTATAGGGGCAAGCTTGTCAGTGCTAAGTACAACAGCATTTATTTCAGAAAAATGAGAGTCTAGTTTTCAGTTAGTTGCCTTGTTAAAGAAGGTTAAAGAAAATCACAACAAGCCGTCTTTCTGTAGTTTCTACAGCACCGCTCACAATTGACTAGCCAAACTTTCATCAAGGGAAAGAAAATCACATGGATGTAAAAGTCTAAGATTCCCTTAACTAAAATCAAGCACAGGATGCTGGAGAAAGGGCATTACTGGACGGGTTGGATGGAGATAGGTATCTGGTTCCTCCTGGATATGTCCTCCATTTGCCATCTACCATTAAAAAAGAGCTAACTCAGAATAGGATCCACGAGCTATGCAGCAATGTAACAACAGTCTTGGGACCGGTGCTGTTTAATATGTTTATCAGTGACACAGACAATGGGATCAAGTGCACCCTCAGCAAGTTTCCAGATGACACCAAGCTGAGTGGTGCAGTTGATACAAAAGAAAGAAGGGATGCCATCCAGAGGGACCTGGGCAGGCTTGAGAAGTGGCCCCATGTGAACCTAATGAGGTTCAACTAGGCCAAGTGCAAGGTGCTGCACCTGGGTTGGGGCAATCCCAGCCACGAGCACAGACTGGGAGAAGAGCTCACTGAGAGCAGCCCTGAGGAGAAGGACTTGGGGTTCTGGTGGCCAAAAAACTCGACACAAGCCAACAGTGTGTGCCCGGAAGGCCAACTGCGTCCTGGGCTGCACCACCAGAGGGGTGGGCAGCAGGGGAGGGAGGGCATTGTGCCCCTCTGCTCTGCCCTCGTGAGGCCCCACCTGGAGTGCTGCGTCCAGGGCTGGGCCCAGCACAAGGAGGGTGTGGGGCTGTGAGAGCGGGGCCAGAGGAGGCCCACCAAGATGGTCGGAGGGCTGGAGCACTGTGAAGAAAGGTTGAGAGAGCTGGGCATGTGCAGCCTGGAGAAGAGAAGGCTCTGGGGAGACCTCATGGCGGCCCTTAAGTATTTCAAGGGAGCTTGTAAAAAGGATGGAGAGCAACTTTTTCCTTGTGCAGACAATGACAGGACAAGGGGGAATGGCTTTAAACTAAATAATGGGAGATTTAGATTAGGTGTTAGGAGGAAATTCTTTGCTCAGAGGGTGGTGAGACCCTGGCACAGGTTGCCCAGAGAAGCTGTGGATGCCCCATCCCTGGAGGTGTTCAAGGCCAGGCTGGATGGGGCTTTGGGCAACCTGGTCTGGTGGGAGGTGTCCCTGCCCATGGCAGGGGGACTGGAATTAGATGAACTCTAAGGTCCCTTCCAACCCAAGCCATTCTGTGATTCTCTGATTCTGTGATCTAGTTCTTCATCTAGTTCAGTGATGCATGCAAAGGAAGAGAGTTTCATCGCATCCTTCTCCTTACTGCTTTTTATCTCTACTTTTGACCATAGAAAAGCGGGCCCAGAGGATTCAATTCAAATCACAGAATCACTGAATTGAAAATGGGCAACTGTTTTTCCTGTTGTACACCTGAGAGGTCATAGAGGTAACTATAGCACATGGATTAAGAGACTGAATCAATGACTATGCCATTTAGTCTGGCAGGAAGCACAAGCCTTGCACTGGAGGAGAAGCTCTAGACAGATTATCGCTCACAAAAGCACTGAAGACTCATCTGCACATCTCAACAGCCAAACACAGGACAAATTAGCAGGGCAGCTTGTGATATGTTCCTCATTTTCTATGTATCACATTATACATCTTGACACCAGCTCAGGTCACTGGGCAGAAAACTGCAGGGTCCCTGAGCCATCCTTAATTAGCTACCTGCAGAGATCAGGCCCCAGATGTAATGAACAAGATGAGTGGTCAACTCTGCTATTTAAATTTCATGTTGCTACATGGAGTGCAAACCACACTTAGCCAAAAGCCTGGCCTACCTTACAAAAAGCACTACTTTGGAAGTTTTCCGCTCTGATAACAACCAGAAGGGACAATTTTAGTGCAAGACTTCTGCTAGCCCAGATATGCAGAGCAATTAAAACCTGCATAAATGATTCAAGACAGTCGAAGTCTTTCTCTGTGTAGGCTCTAAGACAGATATTTCAGGGTGTTAGCCTTTGTGATGGGGTTTTCTTTAGGCTGAATCCACACCTGTCCTAGCAACAGAGAGAACAGGTTGATGATTACACTGCTGCAGTTATTTACTTGGTTGAAGTGCCAGTCTTCTGGGTATGCAGTCAAATTGGTACCTATTAGGGGCCTCAAACCATGCCTAGTTTAGCACTGGTATTACTGACCATCTTTGGCAGTTGAACTTGATGATCTTTGTAGGTCCCTCTCAACTGAACTGTTCTATTTATTCGAACAAATTTGGCATCTTATTTTTATTAAGATTCCTTAACATTTTAGCAAAACTTTTTGTTGTATGTTGCAGAATCTCCCAGTCAAGCTTTAAATTTGTTCAGTGACCATTCAGAACAAGAACTTGCAAAATCCATCATTGGAATGTTGTGGTGGGTTGCTTGGGAAGTTGCTTACATGGAGGGACTGCACTATCCTGAAAGAAAGGAATTTAACTTCCATGGAAAGAAGCTTAGGCGACTTAAGGATTTAAGGATTTCAAACTATATAAGAAACTTTATGAAAAATGGCACATGTATATGAAAGTATTGCCCATATCAGAAGACTACTGCACTGTGGTTAGAGCAATGACCTGCACTCTAAACATAAATGTTTGCGATTTATACAATATCCTATTTCCTCTCTTATGTGCTAAAAGCAGTTGCAAAACACATTATCAAGAACTCATTACCACTGAGTTCCTGGAAAAAACTAATGTAATGAATCCCCAAAGATGTAGCCTCTATTACATATAATGGATGCACTTAAGTCATTCTTGAAAAAGACCAGCAAGCTCAAATAACAATCTCAGACTGCTACGTAACATTTCTCCCTGCAAAACTTACAATCTGACCTCAGAGGAAGAAAGTTTTAGGATATTTGAGACAGTCAGAAAGACAAAATAAAATGTTCTTTTTTAAGTCTATATAGTTAAAATCAGGCAGAGATTGGCTGGGGATGAGAAAACCTACTGGGAAAGTCTACTTTGACATAAAAATACCAATACCATTTAAGTCCAACACCACAGTTTATTAAGCTGCTCATCTCTCTCACATCAACTTTATCCAGTATATATACAACAAATCACTGGAAACAGGTGAGCTGTTTGCAGCTGCTGACCTTGCAGGAGATATATTCAAAATTATTATCACCAGCTTAATAAACTGATCCATACCGATCCTGTTTAATGGAAACAGTGATCTCTTGAAGATAACATTATATTACACTGATGTCAGTAAGATATCAAACATGCTTTTCCTATGCCTTCTGACATAAACTATAATGCTATCATTCTACATAAGGTGCAAAAAAGGAAACTTCTGATAACACAGATATTTTTGGTAGCGAGTACAATTCAGCACTTAAGAAATTCAGGCCAAAGGACAGCGCATATTAGTTTATTGCATATTTGCACAGTGTAAGCCAAGCTACAAGCACATAACAAGTGCAGGGAAAGAAGAAAAGTTGGTTGTTGTTTTGTCAAAGAAAATGGTCAATAGCAGAAAAGTAGCACAAAGGAAATACCTTAAGATCTCGCCTTTCCAGATGTAAAAGCTCAGAGCCTCGGATGTCATGGCTGATGAAGATTTCTTTGTACTCTCCCAAACTGAGCAGATCCAGCCAAGCAGCAACTTCATCTGTGCCCCATTTTTGAACTACCAAAGTTAAGAGCAAAACCCCCTTAATTTCTACATGCTCAAATGCATTACAAGCAAAGGTTAGGCCAAAGAGAGTGGAAAACAGAGTAGAATTGCCGTGCTAGCAAAGGGAAAGGTTAGAGGTGTCATTTCCAGAAAAAACGACAATTTCCTTTATACATGCAGGTTACAGGTTAGCAGTTAACATGAGAAAGTATCTGAACAAAGTTGGGGTTCTTTGCTTTGCAGCCATGCTTTCAGCTTTACTACAGTTTCTCCAGTAAAGCCTTTAAAACCTCATGTCCCAACAAATTCACATTAAACAATCTTAGGATCAGTGACGCAAAGTCTAATGTTCTACTTTATACCATTAATTTATTAGTAGTCATCCAGGAAGAGGAGAAGCCTTCAAAAACTAATCAACATGTAAAATTAATATATAAACCATACCTCAGATATAGCAATGGCAGCAAGCAAGTCCAGTTTTAATCAACAATTTCTAGTATTAATTAATGCTACAATTATTCTTTAAACTATTGTGTTACATGGGTCATTAATAAGCTCTCTGTACAACATTGTTCTCTAAGGTTAGTTGCCCACATTAGTCCTAATAAGAGCACATTTATTGAAAAAAAATAAAAAGCTATGCTACTTATTGGTATAATTTTGCAACTTCGTTCAATGCTGCTTTAGTTTTAAAGTGAAGTCAATCTGAAGTCTAATCTGAAACTAAAGTCTAATCAACAATGGCAAGATTTTGCAGATTGTCCATTAAAAACACAAAGATGTAGAAACAGTTTTAGGGCCATCTGATCACTGATTAACTCCTGGACATAATATTAAGGAAGTAAGTTCATGGATAATGGTGGGAAGAGAGGAGAGTGGAGTTTGTTCAAATTCTACTAATTAAAAGATCAATATTGACTATCGTGACTTTTTGTTTGACTTGCCTAAATCACTGAACTTGAAAACCACCTGAAATTTAAGACTAACTGGTTAATTAAACGAGTGTGATAAAGGTATTGCACAGCTTCTGAAACTAACTTGAAAAACCTGAATTGGAGCTTCACAGGGAAATTGTGGGTCTACATATGGCTTGTATTGCTATGAGTTAATCAACTGCAACCACCAGCAAAGACACAGGTCCTGTTTCATGATAAAACAGTAGCTATCTATATATTTTTGCAGTTCACCTTTGGTTCCCCTGGAAGTCATGGGGTCCTACTGAATGCTTTCTAAACGCATTAAAGGAATGTTCATCCTAATAAAGGTGCCAACTAGTTCAGTTGCCTCTCAGTTTATCAGGGTCAGGACTTTACTCTTAGGTAGAGCATATAATTGCAACTCTTACTAAAAATACGAAAAAAAACAAACAGAAAAACCAACCAGCCCACAGACAAACACAAAATCACATTTTCCCCAAATGTTATTATTTTTCTTGTAATTTCAAAACACATACCAGGCTGAGGGCTGGTCTTATGCTTCTGAATTTTTTCTTTTTTAAACTTTGGCACTATGCGAAACACTGTACTTCTGTTGTTTCTTTTAGCATAATCCAAAGGAGGATCCTGCATGAAAGAAAGACATAGTTACCTTTAATTAACAGAAAACAACAGTTAAATTACATACTTCAGTTGGTTTTACTTCTGTAAAGAATTATGTAAGGATTTAACTCCATACAAGTTTAATTTGCTAAATAACCATTTGAAGCCTTTTAAAATCATAAGAGGGAACAGAAAAAAAAAAATGCCCTAAGCTTTGAGGCTTGCTCACAGCAGACAGAAATGATCTAGCATCATTACTGGAATTGCCTCTCCACATTATGAGTCTAACTTACTCTTCCCTCTTAAAAATAAAGTTTAATTAGAAACAGAAAGTATTAATCAAACTCACCTCATCATCATTTGGTTGAAAAACATAATAAAGCCAAGGTATCTCAGCAAGTTTTCTCAACTCTGTCTCCACGCTGTGCAAAGCATCAGACAGCAGCTCTTCATGGGGAGCTTCTAACTGCTGTTTATAAATAGGCCAGAAAAATAGTACTTTTAGATTTTTTACCATATAAGTTTTTATATCCGGATATGTTGTTACCACACACAAACAGCTGACTACATTTCAGCAAATGTAAACGAACGGTGAAAACAAATATTCTTACCAACTTAAATTTTCCTTCAGTGGCATTTCAGACCACCCTGACGTGACATTTAGTATAGACCCATTCACCACACTCATGAGCCTTCATAGAACAGAAGTTATCTGATAACACCAACACTAGACCACAACATTGGAAATGGTAATTTCCAGCACAAGTGAGTAAAAAACTGACCAGAAGGACAATAGCCTGGAAAGTCTTTGTATGAAACGTGATGTTAAAAAAAAAAAAAAAAAAGTAGATGGTAGTAAGCCCAAGTTATTATTTGCAGATTTCTTTATATGATAGAACACTCATACATGGTCAGGTAAGAGGAAATGGATCTTGCGCCATGGATCTCTAAGACATGCTTGCATCATGGATCTCTAAGACACTCAAGGATCTCTTGGAATGGATTTCCAAGGCATTCCGTTCCCAAAGACATCCCATTCCCAAAGGCATTCCAGTGGTGATACGAGATCTGAACTACCCCTTCTTAATAGGTGAGACATGGAGCCACTTCAGCCACTGCTACTGGCTGAAGGTGTGAAGGAACAGGCACCAGGCATGGAAGGGGAACAGGACTGCAGCCTCTGAGGGGAGACAAAAAGCCAAAGTGAAAGCCAAAGAGGAAATGAAAGTATAAAAAGCCTGGGACTTACTGACCTATAGGAATTTGGCTCTATCAACACTTTGAGAATCCTATGGATGTATCGGTTTTCCTCCGAACCTTGGTCAGAAAACCACGTTCTGCAGCTGTTGTGTGAGTGAAATTTGTATGGAAAGGATAAGGCAAACAGCTCATCCAAGGCAAAGCTGTTTTGGGCTTATCTGGGGTTGCTGAAGCACCATTTTGAGATAAAGTGTTGAATACTGGAACGAGTTGTTTGGAATCATTAAGTAAGCAATCTGAACATCCATTTTTCTCTTTGAAGTAAAAGTAGGCCCAAAGCAGTTCAGAATATCTTTTTGAAAAGATCTAATGAAGTTATGTACAAATTAATATATTTTTTTAAATGGATTTGTAAGAGCATCTTTGATCTCCGGTGCCGGAAAAAGATTTTGACTTTTTAGGTTTTTGGAGATAAATTACAAGTCCCCACTAATTTTTCCTACCTAACAGAAACATTTTTCTTTTCCTTCAATAGTTTGCTTATATTACCACTTTTCAGAGCAGAGACCATCATTAGTAAGATATCACTGTTTAGTATAGTTATATTGGAAATATTAGTTCCTTCTTGCTATAGCGTTCTTTTCTCTTCTGAAGTCCATAGTACTTGGGGAGAGAATTCAATCCCTATAAGCAGACTGATCTTTCTTTTGCCTTACATTTTTTTCAGTTTGAATGTTTAGATGATTTTGAGGATGACACTTGTCTTTGAGGAAGTTACAAATTTTCTTGTGTTTTCATTTTTAAAAATTATTTACAAAGTCTTGTATTTTTATATAAATGGCTGAAGTTCTCTCTCAATAAGCACTTATCTAGTTGCTTGATTCTCAAAGGGAAATGTTTTGCTTAGGGCCAAGAAACTCTCACTCGATGGTGAGAAAGTTTATGCATTAGCAATATTACTCAAAAAAAAAAGGAAAAAAAATAAAAACAACCTACAGTGCAATTCTGGTAAAGGAGTCATCAAATTTAGGGTAAATTCTCCTGCTAGAACATCTAGAAAAAGCTTCTTATATCCAAGTTGAAAATTAGCACTACAAATTAGATGTTTAAAATAAAGGATTTTTCAGTTTCTTCCCAAATAAAATTTTTTATATGATGATATTTGATTTCAGTGAGTTCAGATCCTTTCATTCAACTGAAATGAATGTAGTACTTACCCCTTAGTATATTCTAAAATAGTGCTCTGTTCCAAATTGGAAATGCTTTTAAAAAAGTAAAAAGCGAAACGGTGCATTCATCTACCTGGAGGTCTTTAAAGTCTTTGACCTGGTCCCAATACGACATCCTTTTCTCTAAATTGGTGAGATATGGATTTGAAGGGTGGACAAGGAATAGGCTGAATGGCTGTAGTCAGAGTTACAGTCAACAGCTCAATGCCCAGGTGGAGGCCAGTGATGAGTGGTGTCCCTCAGGGGGCTGTCTTAGGACCGGTGCTGTTTAGTATCTTTATCACATGGGTGACAGGCAGACAATGTTAAGCAATGACAGGACAAGGGGGAATGGTTTTAAACTAAAAGAGGGGAGATTTAGATTAGATGTTAGGAGGAAAGTCTTCACTCAGAGGGTGGTGAGGCACTGGAACAGGTTGTCCAGAGAAGTTGTGGATGCTCCACCTCTGGAATTGTTTAAGGCCAAGTTCGAAAAGACTCTGGGCAACCTAATGTAGTGGGTGGTATCCCCACCGTAGCAGAGGGGTTGGAACTAGATGATCTTTAAGGTCCCTTCCAACCCAAGCCATTCTAATGATTTGGTAGATATCTGGTCAAAACATAACTACATTTCTTTTTTTTTTCCAAACCATATTCCAGCCATAACTATCTGTGAGATTCCACAAATCAGCTAATCAGCTTCGTTGTCCCATCTTTTCATTTAACTAAAAATGGTATTTATATCTAATTCACCCTTTGATGTCACCCAGCTAATACTGTCATATGAAATTGGTTAATGTTATCTTAGAAGAGGTGACAAGAATCACAGTCTCCTTGTGTATGCATTTACATTTCTTGTCTCCTTATAATGGAAATACTCAGAGCTGGTAAACAGCAATCAGAGTAAAAGCTTACCAAGTAGCATATGCAAGGGAGGCATCAACTGACAGCTATAGGGAGCTTTGATCACAGATGAGAGGGTGGGGGATTATTGAAAAAAAAAAAAAAGATATTAAAGAAAGAATGTCTGTCTTTGTCACGGGAGAAAGACTGGAGAACAGTGTATGATAGAACAGCAGAAGATAGATCAAGCAACACCTTACACTTCCTCTGTTTCTAATCAAAGTGAGGAACCAACATACATGCAGCTTTGGCATTTATAAAATATGTGCCAATAAGGCTACAACGGTGCCTTGTTATTGTAACTGTGGAATACTATTGTGAGTAAGAAAAGTAAGAATGCTGTCAAATCAGTGTAATGGACATTTCTGGAAGACACCTAGGTAACTTCCAAACAACCTTTTTATTAAAAAAAATATCTTTGATGTAGACCCATGAAGACATATGCATAGACCATAATGAGAAACAGAAATAAAATATGCAAAAATCAGACACAGCCAAATGAATCAAATTAAGTTTAGGAGTTTGAACACCGGATCAGCTCAACAACACAATGAGAGGTAATGTTTCAGTTGGAAAGTTTCCATAATAACATTATTCCTAGATTGTCTTGATAAATTACACTAGTCCTAGTACTGCATCAGCAACTTAAACTTTTTCCTCTAATTCCTCTTCTCAAACTATTTTAAAAAATAAACAATTT
The DNA here is from genome assembly GCF_964034855.1 of Anser brachyrhynchus. NCBI lineage: Eukaryota > Metazoa > Chordata > Aves > Anseriformes > Anatidae > Anser > Anser brachyrhynchus. The sequence continues at coordinate 180,072,763 of NC_137694.1, read as the reverse complement.
TCTCTGTTGATTCCTCATTCAATCTCAAATGGGGAATTAGTAATAGCTATCTGGAGAAAAAAAAAAAAAAAGAAAAAAACACCAGTAGATATTTTTCCCATGTCTTGAACAAAATCAACTAATGAATATTTTTCCCTTTCAAAACTTCATAAAATAGATCATATGAGCCTAATCTTTAACTATTTTATTAAATGGGGAGGTGCTCTTGACTCTCTGGACAGACAAGAGACCTTGCAGAGGGATCTATATAGGCTGGAACATTGAACAATCATCAACATCATCAAGTTCGGCAAAGTAGGGTGATGGTTGGACCAGGTGATCTTGGAGGTCTTTTCCAACCCTAATGATTCTATGATTGGAAAATGTGAGATTCTGCACCTGAGACAGACTAATACTGGACATAGGTACAGACTGGGAGACGAGTGGCTGGAAAGAAGCTGTGCAGAAGCTAGGGTTGCTGGTCGACAGTTGGCTTAACACGAGCCAGCAGTGTGCCCTGGCAAACCAGGAGGGCAAAAACGGTCAAAAGAGGTGATTATCCCACAGTAATTGGCATTGTCACAGCCTCACCTTCAATATTGTGTGCAGTTCTGGGCTACACAATATAAAAAGGGTGTTAGGGTCCTTGAATGTCCAAAGGAGGGCAACAAAGCTGGTAAAAGGGCTGGAAGGCATGAGCTGTGAGGAGAGTCTGAGGACACCTGGGGTGTCTAGTCTGGAGAAAAAGAGGCTAAGAGGCAAGATCATCGCTCCCTACAACTTCCTGAGGAGGGGAGATGGAGAGGGAGGTGCCCATCTCTTCTCTCCAGTAGCCAATGATAGGACGTGTGGGAACAGCAAAAAGCTGCACCAAGGGAGGTTCAGACTGGATATTAGGAAACATTTATTTACTGTGAGGGTGATCAGACACTGGAACAGGCTTCCTAGAGAGGTGGTTAATGTCCCATGCCTGTAAGTGTTCAAGAACCATTTGGGTAATGCCCTTAATAACATGCTTTAACTCTCGGTTAGCCCTGAAGTGGTCAGGCCTTCATGGCCTTTGTAGGTCCCTTCCAATTAACCTATTCTATTGTATTTCTAGAACTTGTGTGTTTATTATAGTGGTTATTATCCTTTAGGCCATATACTAACCCTTGTTACTGTAGAATGGACTTGTACCATTTTTCACATGTAAAAAGGTATCCGAACCTGCCCCAATATTTTTCACACCTGAACTCAGACGAATTGGAATATTCTTATTGATATCCATTTTTAATTACAACATTCAAATCAACAGTAAGGTACCGGTACATCTGTTTCCGAATCCAAAGAAAATATATCTGTTCCTACTCAGTAATCTTGTTACTGTAAAACTGGACCAGCATAGAAAACCTGACATCTTTCTTCTCTTCACAATTTCAGATAAATGAATTTTCTAATTATGTATCCAACTACAGCAATTCTTAAGTAGTCTTCTTCATTTTAGGGACAGAAACACTAGCCAAAAGAGATGAAGCAAAGTCTTTAAGTACCATCAGTGGTCTCTTGAACACTTACCAGTTAAAGATTATAAAATAACTCTTCCTAGGTATTAGAACAAGGGTGAGATTTACTTTACCAGATTAGATCTGTAGAAGGTGAATGTATGAGTCTGAATAGCTGTCACCCCCAGTTCTATTTAAACTCTGAAAATAGTCCATAATAGAATTCCAGAAGTTTTCTTAAATGCTAAACCTCCAGAAGATGATTTATCTTTTTCTAAGATGTCTCCAAGACATCTGGGGGTGAATCAGCCTCAACAGATATATTTATTTCTCTCCACTGACTACTGAAAAAAGCAGCCCAGGCAATGACTTTTAGATATGTCAAGTGAGGAAAGATGAACACCAGCCTAGGACAAGAATTTGTAACTCATTCTGCATCCAGCCACAAATGCAGTGTACTATCTTCCATTCGGCCTTACAGAGCTGCTTATAGCACATCTTAAATTCCGTGTTAGTATTCTAAATCAAAGAACAGATCACATCAAGCATGAGGGAATAAAATAATGTATTTTGTCATCTTACCAAAGGAACTCTTCCTACTAGCAGGGATTCAGTTTCATTATGTAAGGCCTTCACATTGACAGCTATCTCCATGGCAGTGTTTCTGGTAAGGCTCTGGGGAATAAGAAGCATAAAAATTATTTGATAGGATGCTACTTGGTCTGAGAATAAGTACTTTGGGCTTACAGCATATACTGTGTATTCTTCTAGGAGAAATACATCAATTTAGCTCTACATTGACAACTTCTTCAGCACTGAGATCACAAAAATATATATATATACTATTTATTTATTGTCTTTTCCCCAACTTTATTAAATATGATCTTATACAATCCTAAAGGTCCAGTGATAAGACACCTGTGAGAAGAATCCATGACTTTTATGGATGGCAAAGGCCAACAGAGAAGTTGTGGGCCTCTTTTAACAAACCATTGACACAACTCATTCGCCTTAATCTTAGCAGAAGTAAACTGCTAGTCATATTTTAAGGAGCACAGGTTAATGAACATATTTACCACAGGTAAGCTTAGGTCAGTTAAAATTATATAGATAGACTCTACCTAATTAATCATCTTTGGCTCCAACCCCTGAAAACACACAGGTTGCCTAGTAAGAAGAGAGACTCAGTGTCCCTTCTCCCCTCTCTGCATTCTCTGCATAACGTTTGGATAACAATTAAGTGTGAAAATTTCTATGAAAACATTCATGAGAATTGACCTGTGTGTAGTAATATCATTTGTTGAGCCTTCAACATGCCTCTACTCTGTGTCTGGAGATATGCCTACACTGTTGTCTGCAAGTAGTTGCCATCTTACTTTGGCTATTGTTTTTGCTATTTGCTGACACGAGTTTGATTTACTTGTGCTCAGAACTACAAGAGCACACCATCTTGCCTGACTAATATACGCATTGCTGCATCACTTCAGGATGAATGCCCCTCGCTGTGGATTTCTACTGCAGATGGAGTGAATTCTTGACTGCTTCCAAAAGACAACAGACATACTTTCACCATGCCCTTCATCCAATCTTCCTTTTGGTTACTCCCACACCACAACAAAACTCAGATGCTCCACGTATTCAGTCATTAACATCCCTTTCCAACATCCAGTAATCACAAAAGGGAACATCAACTGGGGAGGACAATGATGAATGCAGAAACTACATCATCTATTTCCTCAGATATCACATTGATCTAAGATCAGGAGGGGACTTTTCTCCCTCTTCTGTAGGAAGACAGTTTTTCTAACTCATATTCCCAGTATCATTAAGAAATTTCAGAATCTTTGAGCATTATCTCTCCCAAACTTATCAGCTATGGGATGTTTCCTTAAGCATGTGAAGAGCTAAGACTTCCTGCAGCTGTGCAGACCAGCACCTTCAGAATTGGAAGTAACTTTCCTTTTATTTTCACCTTAGAAAAAGTGACAAAAAAGGGGAGTCAATACAGCTCTGTTCGTCTGTTAAGCAATTTCATTTTAAACTTGAGTATGTGTATGTGTATCTAGGAGTCTTGTTTATAAAAACTTTAAGAATTATCACCCAACTTGTTGCAATACGGGAGCAGGGAGTACAACGCAGATCCTATGTCACAACCTTATGCCCACAGACATTATAATGCATTTACTTATACATAAATGTCTGTTCTTCCTTTACCTCAGGAAACCTTGGGTTCGCTTTATTTAATGCATGTGAACATGCATTAACAGCATGAGCAAGCTCCTGCTCCAAGAGGCCATGTATTTTTGCTGCTTCACAGATTCTACAAAAATAGGAAAAAGAGAAAAATATTTCTTACCTCCTATAAAGAGTAATTCTTAAGACTACACAATATTATCATGTGAGAAAATATAAAAAGTTCACAAAACATTTAAGAAACATAGTCCTTTAAAACAAAAGTTCTAATATAAGCATCACTTTAAGCAACACAGAAACTCATATAAATGATATCCATAACACAGAAGATTTATTCTGCTATGAAATAGAGACACATTATCTGCCTTAGAACACAAATGTTATGCAAGACTTGTACCAAAAAAATGTGCTATTAACTCAAACAAACCACAAAGGAAAACTCTCACATATTAAGATAACTCGTCACGAAATTATTTTAAAATTATCTTAAAAAATATTAAATGTATTCCACAAAGCATATCACAAAAAGCTTGAGAACTCCTTTAGACATGACATTCAAATTGTCATCATTAGAGATTATCTGAAGTCCAGCTGTAATTATAAACTCAGGACCATCTGCAGAACAGTAAAGTTTTAAGCTGTCTCAGCTACATTTCCCTCCAGGTAAACTATAATCTAAACCATTTTTTTATGTCTACTTAAGTCACCAGCACAGTATAAAAAGCATTGAAGAACTACAAATAATTGTAGTTCTTGTGCTGCTAAACAGGGGCTCCAAGAATTAGTTTTGATTACTTTTCTCCTATCAAGACAGGCTGAGAGAGCTGGGATTGTTCAGCCTGGAGAAGAGAAGGCTCTGGGGAGACCTTACAATGGCCTTCCAGTACCTAACGGGAGCCTACAGGAAAGTTGGGGGGGGACTCTTTGTCAGGGAGTGGAGTGACAGGACAAGGAGTAGTGGATTTAAACTAAAAAGTGGTAGATTCAGATTAGATATAAGGAAGAAATTCTTTACTCAGAGAGTGGTGGGGCCCTGGAACAGAATATTAACAGAATTTAATCTGGCAATGTGGGTCCATTGAATGTTGTTTTGTTAATTGCTTGCTTCTGATATACTTTAAGAAAACTTTCTTATTTACTGAAAAGTGCTCGTCTTTTTTTTAAAACATGAATAACAAGGTTTTATGGAGAAATAAAAATGGATGAGGAAGCAGTGACAGTGGAACTGAAAGTCAAGAAAAGAAAAGATTTGGATGGTCAGAGACTCCTGGAACAGGAAAATATTTTATATACTCATAAAAAACCTACAAAGATTCAAACACCTGAGAATGATCTGTCCACAGTTATGAGACATGAGCAATGTAGATGCCTATACTTGCTGTAGTCTCTCCTGTTATACCCAATGGAGAGAAATTCCAGGACAGAGGCACCTGTTGTAGAAGGTGCATCTAAAAACAGATTCAGATGCATGGAGTTCTAACGTATCTGTTAATTGACTAGCTAGGTGATGTATCTTCACTGTTGACTTCTAAAGTAGATTTCCAATGTGTTTATTTGTTTTTTCTTTTTCCCCAAAAAATACATTTTTAGTTTTGATTAAAAAAAACAATCGTCTCTCCACAAAAAAACTTTCCAGTTTTATGTTTCCATTGCTTCTTCAAAAAGTCAGTTTTCACAAGACATTAAATTCTGAAGTGACATATATTAACAAGCTAAGCCTTAAGAATAGTTAAAAATAGTAATAAATAGTAATAAAAATAATAAATAAAAATAAATCAAAAGACTGATAACAGTGGTAACTAAACATTAAACAAAAGACAGGGAAAAAAGGTGTGGCCAGCAGGTAAGGGAGGGGATTGTGCCCCTCTGCTCTGCCCTCGTGAGGCCCCACCTGGAGTGCTGCGTCCAGGGCTGGGCCCAGCACAAGGAGGGTGTGGGGCTGTGAGAGCGGGGCCAGAGGAGGGCCGTGAGGGTGGTCAGGGGGCTGGAGCACCTCTCCTGGGAAGAAAGGCTGAGAGAGCTGGGCATGTGCAGCCTGGAGAAGGCTCCGGGGAGACCTAATTGCAGCTTTTCAGTAGTTGAAGGGGGCTTAAAAAAAGATGAAGAGCAACTTTTTCCTTGGGCAGACAGTGACAGGACAAGGGGCAACAGTTTTAAACTAAAAGAGGGGAGATTTAGATTAGATGTTAGGAGGAAAGTCTTCACTGTGAGGGTGGTGAGGCTCTGGCACAGGCTGCCCAGAGAAGCTGTGGCTGCCCCATCCCTGGGGGTGTTCAAGGCCAGGCTGGATGGGGCTTTGGGCAACCTGGGCTGGTGGGAGGTGTCCCTGCCCATGGCAGGGGGGTTGGAATTAGATGATCTGTAAGGTCCCTTCCAACCCAAGCCATTCTATGATTCTGTGAAAATACACACTACTAAATCTATGTATGCACTCACATGAATAATTCAGTCTTGGTGTATAGGTTACCAATCCAAACTTACTAATTCTATTGTACCTGGTAATAAGTTCTTCTGCAGCTTGTGAACAAAGCTGTATCTGAGTGACTTCTTCTTCTGTAGCCAACTCAACAGCCTGTTGAGGGTACAAGGGAGATCGAATGACAGGTTTGCAGGAATCATACTTCTGTTTGTCTTCCCAAGACTTCAGGGTGTTTTCAAAGGCCTGATCAAAATGAATTATACAGTCAGTTCACAGCACTTGTGGTATTTTTGTCGATATATGTAAAAGCTTATGGAATGACACACAATTTTATATAAGTAGTACTAGCTCTCTAAATAATGAAGTGATATTTATTTGTTTAAAACTTAGTATAGAGAATAATCTGATTCTCTATAAAATAGAGAAGATAATAATTCAGTTCTGAAAGATATCTCTCTCCCTCTTATTCTCAACAAATGTCTTCCAAAATTGTAAGAATATGAAGGCAATAATAATGTAAGCATATTTTGCGAGGACGGTAGGATCCAAATCTCAAAGTAATAGAAATATCAACCCTAAACGAATGGCAGAAAAAAAAAGTTAACAAACTTAATAAAATACAATTCCAATGCTATGAATTCCACACTAGATTCAACATCCAGCTAGTGGCCAGAGAACTGAGGGACAATAACGCCTTTTGCATGGTAATCCTAGACAAGCATGAACTCTCTAGTGGCTTTGTGACTAGAGTATGATTGTGTTTCTTCTTTCCGAGACTGTGTCTAGTGGAAGATGGAGAATTAGTAGGACAGAGGGATGAGAGAAATCTGCACAAATTATGCCGAAAAATAGACATTATAGAACTTCATTATATCTGCAACCTGTTAAAATTTCCAGTATATGATTGTGTATACATTTAGTGCCTCAAAGAAAAAAAAAGAAAAAAAAGAAAAAAAAAGAAAAAAAGAAGAAAATTTTGAGCATTCTTCCTCTTAGTATATATTAAATAAGAACACGGGAATAGCACAAAGATAGCTGAAAAAAGCTAGTAAAGAGCTGTGTTACTTATACAAAAGAACACTTCTCTATCCAGCTTATTACGGAAATTAGATAACTGCAAGTAATTACTTAAGTAATATAAATAGTTATAAAACATTTTTGTAAGCACTATTTTTTCCTGTTGTAACTAAATCAAATTACTACAGAAAACAATTTTAGCAAAGGTATCTTATAACACGCTTTCTTCAACATACTCTGTCTCGTGTTAGCATCTGAGCTCTGTTTTTATGTACAATTTTAATAACTCCCGGGGGCTGGATCCATGCCTCTCCATCGACTTGCACTGGAACCCCTTCATCACCAAGTATGGTGATCTTTACTGACCGACACTGGAAAAGAACAAACATGTTATTTTACAGAGCAATAAATATTAATCAAACTGACGGACCACCTGAAATATGTTGATTACTAGGAGCTGTGGCTTTCCTCCAGATTTGCCTCAAGGGTGAAGCGCTTTTATACTTCATCCATCATTTAAGACAATTTGTTACCCACTAACATTAAAACAATGTCAGTGCTTTATTAATGTATAGGGCAGTGGTCATCTAGAGTACCACCACTCTCCAGCATCCCAAACCGATGCCAACTTTGTCATGTGCTTTCCACCAAGAAACAGACCTGAGCTATCCGGTGGTGTTGCAGTTTGATAACTCTTGAAACTGCCATCTGCATGCTGCCAAATACTGCCACAACTTCTAAGATTTTATCATCAAAAGATGGGGCCCCAAATATCTGAAAGAGAAATAAAATATTCCATTTTACATGGTACATTTTGTTCTTAGAGTGCATGACCAATGAAGCACAAATTCAGCCTTCTTTTCTGTAGGTTCACTTACAGATTCACACTCAACATTTAAATGCATCTAAATGCTTTAGAATAACTACATTGTCCCTGTAAATATTATAGGAATGAGATACCACAGACAGCAGGCAAATGCTATGTTAAAACAGCAATGACAACAGCATTTCAAATATCTGAATGACAGGGCATATCCTTATATATACAAAGGCATGTTCCATGACTAAGAAATGCTTTTCAATGCAAAATGAAAGGCCAGTTTAAACCTCCACTTGGTTAAGGTACTTAATATCTAAGTGGTTCTTGAAGTTAAGCGGAGCAATGGTGCTTTTTTCTCAGAAGTGCTTATGTTCCTATAATTCTCTGGAAACCAACATCTGATCCACTCTCAGCTTTGATAAATGATGCTTGAATGATGCATACTGAGGAGAATCTTGTTTGAAATGTATATAATTATCTGCCATAAACATTAAAAAAAAAAAAAAAAGTCTAATAAATGTCCTTATCCAGCCAAGACTTTGAATTCCCATGAGCTTAGAAAAGTGCATGAAGTGGAGCGTGTGCCATTGCCACCTGGTGTCTTGGAGGAGAACTTGGCAGTGTTGAGGGGAAGTCTTAGGCTGGAGTTCAGTTGGTTCAAGGGACCCAGAAGACACCGTAAGCCCTATGGTCACTTGAAGCTTGATCATTTCATACTGATATGGAATAAGGAGCAGCAAGGGAGAAAAGTCAGCAGGAGGTATCACTCCAGTAAGATTATAATGAGTAAATAGTGGGTAAATTTCTCTGAGTGGTACTCAAACAACCTCACTTGGTGAAGTAAGCTACATTGTACACCAGAGAATAGATGAGAAAATCCTGGAAAGGAGCCCAAAAGACACAACTGCCCCCTGAGAATGGAGGTGCCTCCTTCCTGGAGGTGGAGAATAAGACGGTGAAGATCCAGGACTGCACAGTCCAGGTAGTGGCTGCAGTGATGCCTTAGTGAGGAAGAGGATGGGAAACGGGGAGGAACTTTGGTCCTTGCTGCCCATCACAAGCCAATGGGAGCCTTCACCCCAGTGCAGTGAGTGGGGCTTTGACCTGGAGACTGAGGAAGTCATCTCAGGGAAAGGGCTGCACAGCACAGTTGCCATAGTATGCCCTCCTTTGCCATAGTTTGCCACAGTTGCAGCACTTGCCCTCAGAGCATCCCAGGATTGCATGGGTGAGTCTTGAATAAATCAGTGTTAAAGAATGAAAATGCAATTTTACTTGGCCTAGTGTGTTCTAAACCAAAAGTTTTCACTGATAGATTTTTTTCATTTACTATGGGTAAGTGAACTGCTTGAAAAGATCCAAAACAGAATTTCTGGTTTTCCAAGGTAAAAAGGTATGGACAGTCCCTGATCCAGCTTTAATAACTGACATCTACAGGGCTATCTCAGCAGGGGTTAAGAAAAGTAGTTCCAAGACTTCATTTATTTTGTGCTTCCATTTTAGAAAAAGAATGGACAAACCACAGCCTAATCTACTGTGTCTCTCCACAAGGAAAACATATCTGCACTGAAAAAAAACCATGTATATATATAATTGTTTTTTCAAATGAAACCAAACAAATCCTTACAGATCAATGCTCAGGAAACAATTCCCTCCTTTCCTGTTGCATCTCACACAGGTCATGTTTCCAGCTTGTCTTTTGGACACCAAAGCAACATGCTTAAAGAAGCCCTACTCAACTCAATGTGCAGCTGCCCTCTTTGGCTCACCAGTAATGTTTCAGAAATACTTGCAGCCATCAAGGCAACATCTTTGTTTAGTTCAGATAAGCAGAAGTGACAGCATTTCAGACCACCACCATCTCTGACCATCGGTCTCTCAAGATTGCAGTAAAGCAGTGACTTATGTTCCTAACTTTGTCGAGAGCAAACATGTCACTTTGCTGGCAGTTCTGATCAGTAGATGACTAAAAATATCAATAAAACTGCTCCAAGACATACACATTTGCTGTATGCCAGTATGACAGCTAGGACAGATCTTCTCTCTCAGTCAGGCGGCCCAGGGAGAAAAATAAACTCCCGAATAGGAGCTGAGCAGACGTTAGAGATGCTTTCAAGCTATGAATGTGAACATGGAGAATATCAAAACATTAGATATCTGCAGCCAAATATAAACATAACTGCCATTCTCCAACATATATCAAAAAAAAAAAAAAAGGATATCGAAACATGTTGAAATACTTGTTCTGACTTTAAAATATGTATAAAAACTGAGCATAGTAAGTCACAAGAAAGCAAAAGCATTTTGGTGAAAAAGTCCTAGATTGTTGAGATTAAAACCACAATCTAATTGGCGAGTACAGTTTTAGGTGTGTCAGACCTCACAGTAAATCAGGATATTCAGAACTGGGATAGTCTGCAAGCAATTACAATGGTTGTACTGTGCATGAAGTAGACAACATGAAACAGTCTTAGTGCTGCTGTAAGACGTTCAAGCATCTGTGTAGTGCAACATTTCTTAGAAGATATGAGGAGGAAGGTAAAAAAAGATATCGTTACAAAATTTTTAAGAAGCTCATTGAAAATAATGTTTAAAAACCAGTTACTATCCCCACTAAATTATGAGTCATTAAATTTTCTCAATGACCATCCCTTAGTCCAAAGCTGTTTGTAGAACAGGAGGAAAATTCAAGTATAAACTGAGTGATTATCTTTGTCCATCTTCCTTATTATTAGAATATAACAGAGGAATCTATGCTTTGAGAAACTGTTTTACAACTGCTGCAAATAATATGTAGAGAAACTAGTAGTGTCTTTAAAATTATTTTCTAAAAATATAATTTCATAGAGCTGCTTTTTTCTTTTTTAATCATTAAGCCTTATTGTGAAAATTTTGCTGGAATGTAAAGGAAATGACAGAAGACAATAGACAATGCGTAACCATGGTATATATTTTCCATTTAAAAAAAAATCAAATACAAGACAACACAGTTTAAACTCAAGCAACCTCCCTGAATAAGAGTTGTTATCCAGACTGCACCATTAAAATTAAACAAGAACAGCATTTCATGGGATTTATTGTAGGTTTTGCCCAGAAGGTTATTTCTCTTCAGTATTACTCACATCATCTTCCTTGGTTCCACCCCAGAAATTAGTCCCACCAGCATAACTGGGAATGTTTAGCACAGCTATGCCCTGCAGACTTGGAAGGGGGATGTACTGTCCGTCACACTGTAATGGATAAAAGCTCATTCAGTATATAAATAATGTGATAAAAGTAGTCAGCCGTTTTTAATACATGAAGCCTCAACGGAGCTGGCAGGGGAGGACAGAGTCATTAATAGGTTGACACAAGCCTATTCCACCCACACTGCGAAGCAGCTCTAATACAAACTTTTCCTCCCTAATCTCAGCACCAATTTTTGCAGCGATGACAAAACCTGAGCATCTACAGCAGAGGTCTTCTGTGACTCTTCCAAAAAGCATTTTCACATCCCTACCTGTGAAATTTCTCACGCACTTAAACCATGCTCTCCCTATCAAGGATTAGAAGTCTTCTAGCAATAAAAAAATCTAATTCCCTGGGTGTACACATTAAGCCAGCAATGTTCACTGATGTTACAAAAAGCTTGATTTGCCCACCCTGTTTCTGCATTCCCAAAGTTGCAATACATTTGTTATTCAGGTAAGCCTATTAAGTGGGGGGAAAAAAAATAATAAAAAAAGAATGTTTCTAGCATTGCCACAAGTGTACTTAAATTCGAGTGTTGTTAGTACTTGTACAGCTGGCTTCCTGCGGAAATAATTCACTCTCCTTCCAGAAGTGCAAAGGCAAATCTAGGACTCACTGTTATGTTATCTTGGCTGTGGCTAAAATTTGAGGGTTTTTTTTGCAGGTAAGAGGTTGGTCCTCTTTATCCTCCAAAAAACATAAGCAACAACTAGTGCTACTCAACACAACCAAGTAATCATGTCAGGTCAACCTTACCTTGATAATGACCAGAGTAAATTTACAGTGAAATCACTCTTGATTTACAGCAGTACAACTGCACAGCTGAGCCAAATAATCTCAAACCATTGAACTGGGAGTCAAAAGTACAGTCCTGCAGCAGGGCCACAATGTGTATTTGAAGCAAGTAGGACATGTAAGGTCATAAATGCTGGATTCAGGTGTCACTTTGGGGATCATCAGTTTGCAAGTAAAGTTTTCTTCAAAGAACGTTGCTAAATTACTGAGTTACTAGTCCCGTCAAAGTATCTTATAATTATACAAATCATAGAATCACAGAATGGCTTGGGTTGGAAGGGACCTTAAGGATCACCTAATTCCACCCCCCTGCCATGGGCAGGGACACCTCCCACCAGACCAGGTTGCCCAAAGCCCCATCCAGCCTGGCCTTGAACACTTCCAGGGATGGGGCTTCTCTGGGCAACCTGTCCCAGCACCTCACCACCCTCTGAGGGAAGAATTTCTTCCTAACATCTAATCTAAATCTCCCATTATTTAGTTTAAATCCATTCCCCCTTGTCCTATCACTCCACTCCCTGACAAAGAATCCCTCCCCAGTTTTCCTGTAGGCCCCCTTTCTGTACTAGAAAGCTGCTGTAAGGTCTCCCCGGAGCCTTCTCTTCTCCAGGCTGAACAACCCCAACTCCCTCAGCCTGTCTTTGTAGGAGAGGTGCTCCAGCCCTCTGACCATCCTCACGGCCCTCCTCTGGACTGCCTCTAATAGGTCCATGAGGAAATCTTCAGCAATTGTATCAGGAGGAGAAAGAGATGCAAAGCATTTCCGGAATATGCTTAGTACTTTCTGTTTATGATTTAATCTCAGCAACAAGACACAATTTAACATTTTAATCAAAATATGACAGTATCCAACATGTGCTCTGATATTAATAAATGCTACACAGCCATTTGCATTATAGTAGAGGTTTGCCTCCAATTCCTGAAATTGATCATTTTAATTTTTCAGTGCTGAGCTCCTCATCACAAGTTTTTGCATAAGGCTGATATTATGCAAGGCAACACTAAATACGAAATTTCTGCTTGTTGGTTTACTTCCAGATATATTCAAAAATAATTATGGAAAGGTCAGATATGAATGCCTTATTGAATCTTATTTGAATCGTATTCAGATATCCTTAAATTAGAATTCTATCTGCAGCATACATAATGTTCTTTCCTGTCATTATATTCACTAACTACTGTATAATTCCATGATAATTATTCAATCCTTTGATAACAGCAATCTGCCTCTACCGTACAAATTCCTCCTAAAGCTCAGTGAAGAGAAAGAGTTCCAGTAAATTAAAATTATTCTTTTATCTTATAAAATATCTTCATATACATATCATGAACTTCCATATTAAATACCTAAAATGAAGAAAAAAGAGAAACCATTTAGGTTCTCTTTCAAACTCCAGCCTAGATATTCTTCAGGTGAGCACAGCTGTAACCATCCCATAGTCTTTTTCTGCATTTGGTAACCATTTATATCATCTCCTTTAAGTTCCTAGTATTGTGAAGACGACTCAGATTTGGTGCTAGAGCTTAAAAGAAAAAAACTCTTTATGTTCAGATAATTACCATTGATTGCATTTGTTGTTGCTGTGGTAATACTTTGGTTTCTCTGTGTGACTTTCTTGAACACCTATTTGAGAAAGTCTCTGTAGGTGTAGCTAAGCTTCTTGTGATGTACACTCAGAATCTCTCCTCTTGTCAGGATTTTTTTTTTTGTAAGACCATCTGTGTGCTCTCTTTATATGTGTAATCAAGCTGTCAGAAAGTTTAAAGTGAACCTGAAGGATTAAGACTCCTTATCCCTTTCCTCCTGTTTAGTGTAAGTATATTTCTGTTATTATCCTTAAAACCCGGTCTCCCAATTTAATGTAATAGACATTAAGAATATCTTTTATATATTTTCTATACTATTATTTTTTTAATAAAACAGAACAAAACAGCAATTACAAGAAATGGGAAACCTGATATTTTGGGATATTTAAATACTGATATTTTCTCCAAGAAATCACTTGGGAAATCACCTCTTACATAACACATTCTTAGACAGTGCATATGAGGACAGGATTTTATCAGCTTAGGCTGACACAAGAACTCTGAAAGGTTTCAAGAGGAACACTGAATTCTTCACTACATAATGCGGAAGCAAAAAACGTCATTCTACCCATGAATAAAAATTACCTCAAGTTGAACTTTTTGTTCTAAGTTCTTGTAAGTTCTCTGCAGCAGCTCTTTTGTGCCAAGAACTCCATACCACATCATGTTTTTTGTCCGACTTCTGAAAATAGAAGAAAAACAGATTCACATACTGAAATACATATTATTATGTTTTGCATTTATAGGAAAAAGAAAAAGTGAAGAACTTCAAATAAAGACATAAGGAAAATAAAACTTATGGAAATGTCTTGGCTCTGTCACTGACAATTACCTGCACTTTTCAGGGTGCTCTTCTCGCTTGTTATTAAATTCAAGTGAAATTTTTGCATCTAACCCAATTCCAAAATAGTTGTTCATGACACATTTTTCTGAATATCCCTCCCTGTTAGAAGAAGAGATAATTAGGTGCACATTTTTACAGTTCCTGGACACACAGAACTTTGACCAAGATTGTGGTTGGTCTCAGAGCAGATACATCAGCAAGACATCACAAGATGGTTCCTCTGAGCCTCCCTGAGGAAATCTAATGGTAGTTGAAGAGACAGATTGGCTGTTGTCTCCTTAGCAAGTGCAAGCAGCTTCCCATAGGACAAAGAAGAAACTCTAACATACCCCACTATCTCCACCATACCCAAAATAACAGTGGCATACAAGGCAAGAGCTGCCCTTGGCACAGCTGAGACAGCAGCACCAAAGCGGGATACATTTAGGCACGCTGGCGCTGGATGTTTGGCTGATGCTGTTAGCACAGCAGTGCTTTGTTTTAGGGCTTCCATATAGGGCTACAGCCTACAAGACAGATGATATCCATAAGACTCTGTCACTGCTACACCCTAGGATGCAGAGACAACTTAGGACACAAATTTTCCACTTCACTGTCCCAGTCCTTAGGAGGACACTCTTTGCTGTCCTCCACTTCAATACCCCACTTCAACATATTGCTGGCAGCTTAGCTTGTGTTCAGACCAGCAGTTCAGGCAGGAAAACCCAGTTCTGATGTACTGCTCTCCTTGTCTTCTCACAGCCAGGGTGCAAGGAATAAGTGAGCAGATGTCTTCCATTGTTTCTGCTGCTTGCAAGACAATTCTGCACTAATAATAACTAAGGGCTTATTCTAAAATGGCACAATCCAACGTGTTTTCAGACCTTGAAATCTACTGAAAAATAATTGCAAAACAGAATTTTATAATGAAAAGGAAATACGACAAGCTTAAAAGGATTAAGTAAAGCAAACTAAAGCAAAACAACAAATTTGAAAAAAAAGAAAAATCTTACAGTGAATCTGGATCCGGGTCAATAAATGGTGTAGCACCAAATGGATCGATGTTTGCTAGCAACATTTTACTAATAATTGAACTTCCTGCAATAGAAGCAGCTAGGCCAGCCCTTAAACCTGATAAAAAGAAAACAAACAAATAAGAAAAAATAAACAATTTTGGTTTGTTAAACAGAGAAACATATATTGTCATAATATAAACCACAAAATTTTGAGAGAGAAAATATTAATCAAATCCATGTATGGAGGGACTGAGTTTCAATCTCAACTTTTACCCATGCTGTTTGTCTTTTCAGGTCTCTGGCTCTCTTGAACAGAAAGACAGGTATGCTGAAGTGTGGTGGCTAAATTTTCAGGTATCACCACCATAAAAAGAAAAAGAAGAAAATTCAAGATTTCAGGCCGAATTTCACTGGCTGGCAAACGATAACCAAATGAGTTATCCGATATTCAGAAACATTATTAGAGCTTTTTACTCCGTCTAATCTTCATCACCAATCTGATCATAATTTTCTTCTGGTCTTGCCCTTTAGAAGACAACTGTCATAAGATCGACAGTCATGTGGCTGGTTCTGCAACTAGCCAACTATCCTTCAGTGAATGCTTAAATATTCAGCTTGGTAAGTACCAGCTGAGTGGAAGGCTCTTGAAGAATTAATGTCTTCAGAAGAAATGAGGAAAGGACAGATATCAAGACAAGATTAGGAGAAAAGCAGACAGAAAAAAAAAAGCATAGAACAAGGCAGGAATGTAAAAAACAAAACAAAACAAACAAACAAACTAGAGAACAAATTGCAGTTGGGTAGGCCTGGTCCAAAGGAGACTGAAAAATGTAAAGAAAACAGAATGAGTAACATGAAAATAACTGATAGCTTAAGGAAGGTAACTGGCATGGTAAGAAATACACTTATCATTTTCAGAACTGGAAAAGTCATACTTTGATTGACTTAATTTAATTAGTGGAGTGGTCACAGCCTTGCCATGCCTACTTTGACTAATATGGAATTCATGACACAAAACACTGTGTAACGCATGTAAACAAAGAGAAGTACTTTCTACAAGCTTTCACCTGAATTGACCTAAAGAAAAATGTAAGTTCAGTTCCATTATGTTTTAACTATACCAATTAAGTTAATTAAAACGGTGCTTTACTGGAGTCCCCTAATATTAATTGCATCTGGATAGGAAGAAATTTTTTTCCACTGTTTTCACCACACAGCAGCTTTGTGTAGTTTCAGTTATACATTTCCTGAGAGCTATCTATAGACATCTCTTATCCAGAAGGTTGATCCTTACGTGGTTCTGTCCACTGGTTAGGAGGAATGATAGAAGATTCTGAATTTTGTTTTTCATCCTCCAGAATCAAACGCAACACTTGCTATATCTGGTGCTGTGCCAAACGATCAGGAATATTTTACATTACTTTGCACTTCCTACTATATGATCCAACACAAAGATGAGTGTATCAGTTTAGACAAGTTTGGAACTTTCTGTGGCATTTCCAGGTAGAGCCCCTGGCATGATGTAAAAATTGTTATTTGACAGTAAGAAGGGGAACTATTAACATAGTGTAAGGAACGGCGAATTTCAAAATCATAATTACCTGGGCAGATAATCCTAGTGTTAAGCACAGGGAGGTTTTCTTTACTGGCAGCCAAAGCTGGAGCAGAGAATGAGCCTGTCTGGGAATGAATACCTCGACTTGTACGTCGATCTGGAGATCTTGGTGCAGTTTTAACTGTGCAGAAGACATAAAAGTAAGAGCACTAGTTAGAGCTATTATGGCAATACCAAATACACATATTTTTTTAAAGTCCTGAAAATATTTCAAACTCATTAGTTTAATCTGTTACCCTTTAGTGAGAAATGTCCTTCCCCTCACAATATACTTTTCCTTCTAAACACAGGAAAGAAAACTCAGAAATAAAGTTAAGTGACAAGCACAAATAAAAATGAGTGAGTGTGCATGGCATTTAGTGTGAGGATTTCTTAACTTATGCTTCATGACACTAGCAAGAAAATAAATTATATTCACCTTAAAATGCAATAGTATTTAATACTGCAGTAAGTTTCTGATAAACCTAACACCAGGTTTCACAAAAATGTAGACTTGAGAAAAAAAAAGAAAAACAATTATTAATAAAGGATAAATGTAAATAAATTAATATGAATTTAAACTTAATTTCAACATATTTAATTATATATACCTAGGTATATATACTTAGGTGTAATATAGGTATATAAGATATATTATAGAGTTCATTATTATTTATAACAATTTTAATATGAATAGTTGTACTATTCAAAGGCCCAAATTAGGCCACCCGATCAACAGCCAACTATTTGCTTTAAGCAACTAAAATTGACACTCTGCCTGCATCAGGTTTCCAAAAACATCAGTCAACTCTGACATCTTTATCTACAGCCAAATTGAAAACTGCAAGGGAAGGGAAAGCCATGTTCAGACATTTTTGTCTTCTGTAGTTAGAGAGATCATGGGGGAGATCAGTTTACCATCATCTTTTCCTTTTCACAAAAAGCAGGAATTCCCAAAATAATAGAAATAACTTATTTGTTAAAATTCTACAGAATATGGATCAATAAAACCTTAAGACACACCGCAAAATTTAGTAGCTGATCAAGTTGTTGGTGACAAAGGCAGGTAACAGCTCAGGAAAAAGAAGGGGGAAGACAAGGGGCAAGAGAAGATATTGACAAAAAGGAAATACTAGCTTGGTGAGGCCAGTTATCCCCAGGGGCTGCCTCTGTAGGTAATGGAAAAGGACAGGCTTTTCAGAGGGCTGACTTCAGGTGCTTTCCAGTTTCATACTGACTGACAGAATATCCCAGTGCCTACTCCAGCCTGGGGAAGTTAATCTTCATGAAAGTCAGCCCCATCCACAGAATCTGGTGCCCCAGGGAAGAGAGTTTGCGTATCATTGAACACTTTGCCACAGCATTTCCATGGGCATGCAGAAAGCTTTTGCACACAAGGTGATCATAGGCGGATATTCCTTGTCTACTTCTGCTCCAAATTATCTCACACATAAAAATACTTCAACTTAGGACAACTTCAACATTGACCAGCTGAAACCACTCAAAAAATGAAATGATTTCAAGGTGATCTGAAATTTTCCTCTCAACACCTGAAAACTAATTCAGCAAAAAAGAAAAGATTAGGACTAGCCCCAAAATTGCCACCAGGAAGTGGTGTGAAGGGGAAATATATAACCTTTTTCTTTGTGACAGAAGGGGGACAGATCAGCTTATGTCAATCATGATAACTCAGCCTGAGAGTAATGTAAGTATTCTGTATATCAATAGAAAGAAAATTCACTTCAGGAAAATCTAAAGACAAAGGTAATGACATGAACCAGGGGTTATAAATTATATTCAAATCAGTTCAGGCCATAATTTGGCCATTCATTTTTTTTTCTTTTTTTTTTTTTTTTTTAAATAAAGGTTATCTAGCATGGAACAGTCAATGAAATGGTAAATTCTTCATTTTCTTGTATCTCAGGAATAAGATTACACATCTTTCTGGATGACTTGCAAGCAGAAATTATTAGACGCAGGACTGAGATGAGTAGGTAAAATATTTTGGGTTGTTTTATATAGGTCTGACCAAGGGGTCTAACAGTGCCTTCTGACCTTAACACCTTTAAACTAGCCTTAGTGATTATCACAAAATGCTGTAGTATTGCATGATAACAATATAGCACAACTATTTGTATATGGGCAAGATAAAACACTGTAATATAATGTTAAAAAAATAAATTAAAATGGCTAGTTAGCTCTAACCAGAGTTATTAAATATTTAGATGAAGGTAATTAACATATGGAAAAATATTATTTCTGGTCATTTGATGAATGTAATCTCAGAGGATAAAATATAATATTCAGAACACAATTAACTTCAATTTTTCATAATGCTACTGAAAAATTCACAATGTTATTCATACAGACTGTTCTATCTGTACTTGGGAACAAAGCGGTTATATTAAATAGGAAAATCAACAGAGCAGCTGCTCTTTATTTGACAGATCAGACTCATGGGGATAACTGCAATAAAGATAAACTTTTGCTGTTCATGCTCCGATAAAAACAACAGAGCCCTAATGAGTAAAACTGATGTTTCATTGTGGATAATTGAATTCATGTTTCATGCTTTCTCCCTAAACACCTATTTCCCATTGACAGCATTAATATACACTTTATTTCACACATTTCAGATGTATGAAGTATAACACACCTCCCCAATAAGCACAGAAGTTGTATCACAAGAAACTTTTTTTTATATATATTTATATAAATGTATGTACAAACATATATTTTTATTTTATTTTACATTAATGGCAGTAGGACCAGATTATCCTTAGCGCCAGCATCCTCTGTGAGCTGCTGCTGAAACTGGACAACCAACACACACTGATTTCTATAACAAAGGTTAGAGGAAAGAGAACTATGAAGAGACAACCATTGGACAAAGTCTAAAATCCATTCCTGGAGATAAGGAAATATGAGATTTTGAATCAACAGAAGCCCCAAGGAACTAATGATGCATTTCTAAGGTAGGAGCTATGGACACAGGCACCAGCTTCAGTGCAGAGCCTCAGGAAGACAACACATCTTGGCAATTTGGTGTGGCTTTGAGCAATAGAAAGAGAGGTAAATTCCAGATAACTTTGCTGGCAGCTTATTTTGCCACAGGAATTTGCTCACTAAATATCTACAGGTTGACTTTTGCTGTACACCAGCTGGCACTGCTTCTCCATGACTCTCAGGTTCTCTCCTGAAACCTCACATGCAGTGCGACACTGCCCACTTTGGTAATGTGGCAGACTGAATTTTCCATCCCTAGCAAAAAACAGGTTTCCTGAAATTATTATGCAGCTTGAGACTCTTGAATAACCTTGGTACACGAACACAAAAAGCAGTATTGAAATTAGTGATGGGCAACTTCCAAATACAACCTCTGGGTGGTTCTGCTAGATGCCAAAACCAAGCAGAAGAAGAGGCATCACAGACAAATTGCTCTTTCTTCTTTCACTGCAGTCACTCGTTGGCAGATTTTGTAAATGAAACATGAAAGAGAGATTTTTTTCCCTATCATTTGAATGTGGGAATTATTACTATTCTATTTCAGGAGATAAGTGAAAATACTATTCTGTAAAAACTATTTCACACACAGCAACCAAACTCTATGCAACAAAATAGGCTATTACTTTTATGAAAATGCTGCCTTCCAAGAAAGTTGTTTTGGACTCAGATCACTCAATATTCCAATTGCTTTGTACAATTATTGATAATTGTACATAAAATAATACACGTGGGTTACTTTGAATTGCAATTTAAAACCCAGCATGGGCTACGCACACATAAATGCTGTCTTCCTTTTTTGAAAATCACCTACAAAGCCCCACGGTGAGGACACATGATGCTCCTACCAGAAAGCAGGAACACCTGGGCATGAATAGCTGATACAGTTCATTTGAACACGGACAGAGCAGGTAAGGGGCTGTCCAGCTTGGAAAGCAAGCATAGCTTGGTATAGTGACTTGCTATACAGCAGCCAATAGCCACAAGGAACTAGCTGGACTAACAACTTGGTTTGGGAATGAGGACCCAAGGGTTTTTTTTTAAATGAAAAGGAGCCCTAGTAACTTCCACACAATCACTGAATGGTTAAGGTTGGAAGGGACCTTTGGAGGTCTTCTGGTCCAACCCCCCTGCTCAAGCAGGGACAGCTAGAGCAGGTTGCTGAGGATCATGTCCAAGTGGCTTTTGAAGATCTCCAAGGAGGGAGGCTCCACAACCTCTTTGGGCAACCTGTGCCACTGCTCCATCACCAATACAGTAAAGAAGTGCTTCCTGATGTTCAGATGGAAACTTCTTTCCCTTTTTGAAGATAGGAGTGACATTTACTTTCCTTCAGTCTTCAGGCACTTCTCCCGTTTGCCATAATTGAGCAAAGACTATAGAGAGTTGCCTCATAATCCCATCTGCTAGCTCCCTCAGCATCTCTGGGTGCATCCCATCAGGGCCCATGGACTTGCGAACGTTCGGTTTGCTCAAGTATTCTCTGACCCAATCCTCTTCCACCAAAGGCACATCTTCCTTGCCCCAGCCTTTCAGCCAGGCCTTTGGGACCTGCAATTCCTGAAGGCCAGTCTTGCTGGTAAAGGCTGAGGCAAAGAAAGGATTCAGTGCCTCGGCCTTTTCAGTGTCTTGGGTAACCAGGTCCCCTGTTTCCTTCAGGAGAGGGTCCACATTTCCAACAGTCTTCCTTTTGTCACTGAGGTACTTGTAAAAGCCCTTCTTTGACAGTGGTCCTCTGCCTATGGAAGAAGCTGTGAAAGTTGCAAAAGTGTAGGTACTTAAAGATGATAACACAGGCTACCTAGAAAGATTAATAAGATCGGGCTATTTTTCTTCATTTTCCTGATTCTTTGGCCAGTCCATTTCTAAATGACTTAACTTAGTTAATTTCTGAAAGTATTTCGTAATGGGTATTGCTGAACTATTTACGTCTGCTCCTCTGAAGGAGGATCCAGACAGTAATAAGTCATTTAATAAAAATGAAATTAAATTCTTCACTTGTTATAATTTAAACTACCTTTTAACATCCGTAACCATCCTAGCCTTGGTGCCTGGAGCTGCTCAACAAACACAACAGGAACAGTGTTCCATGTTATCCTTTTTTTTTTAGTTTTCTAATTGAAACTGAATGAATGCAGGAACTCTACTATTATTTTTTAATGGTTCAATCTTGAGCAAAAGATGCATGAAGAAGAGGTAGTGACTGTAATATTACTTGCCAGACAAGCCAGAAGGTTGGACACACCAAGGACGTTAAAGACTTGGTTTCATATCTCTGCTTTGGATTAGACAACTAGAGGGAATGACCTTCATACTTCCACTTCTCAGGAGGCTTCCATGTTTCTATTATATTCTTTCCTGCTTTAAGCTGTTCTACTTCACATAAAATACTTAAATATGCATTCTCTCAGTTCCAAAAAACTCTGTTTCAAGGTTAGTTCCCAGCTGAGAATCGCAGTTTTGTTGTCAGTACAATGAATAAGTATGTCAGTTTTGCACAATTTGAAGCACTTTCAACAGAAATGACTGACAGAAATTCCTGTAATATGCCCTAAAATGCCTGTGACTGAGACATGCTATTGCCACTCTTCTATAGGTTCTAGTCGTGGCTCAGGTTCATATAAAAAGATGAGTACAAACACTGGATTAAATGGAGGCACCTCTCTCCCCAACAAGTAACCTTTTCAGCTTTGCAAATGTGTTCCAAAAGACTGTTCATCTTCTCTGGCATTTTTCCTTCAACTGTTAATTATCCAAATCTAAAAGTTTGCGACTAGCTTCCAGTGTAACACCATGCCAGTATCTGGCAAATAATATATTAATGGAAAAATATTCTCTCAGATCAATTAGAAAGGACAATCATAGCTGTAAGCTTTCACACAAGTTCTATTCTCCTACTGCATGCAATGCAAGGCGTTCCAACAACCAGAAACATTTTATAAACAAAGAAGATATTTTTCAGAAAGTGATATAAAAACAATAGAAATAATCAAACTGGTTTTAATTATGCAACCAACTATGTTGGTTTTGTAGGAAGACTACATAATTTAAAATGATTTTATTACTAATTTACTCACTTGACTGGGACTCATATTCCTTTGTATCTTCGTCTTTTTCCTCTTCTTTGGATTCATCCAATTCTTTGCTATATTCTACAGGGGACTGGTTCACTTGTTCTTCACTATGAGCATTCTGCTCATCCACAACTGCTTATTTAAAAAAAAATATGACAGAAAGGTTAATGATCTTTAATGAAAATCTGAGTAAATGGAATATGAGCTTCTTTTTTCCATAGCTATAAGTTTTAAAATATTAAAAACTATGGTTCTATTGCCATTTTAGTGGAAAAGATTCTAGTAATTGCCTTTGCCTATTGATGTTTTTCTGCCAGAAATTTTCATTTTTTGGAGAATAATAGTTACCAAAGAAACACACTTGTATATGGGCACACGCACGCACAAATATATAATCATATATACAGATTGTCATCAGCATCTAAAACAAAACACATCTCTTGTCTTTGCAACTTGTAATAGGCATATGATTTTATCGATGTAAGAATTCAGAAATTAAGTTTAATTATTAAAATTCATGGAGGGGAGGGGAGGGGAGGGGAGGGGAGGGGAGGGGAGGGGAGGGGAGGGGAGGGGAGGGGAGGGGAGGGGAGGGGAGGGGAGGAAAAAGCATCATAATCAGTAAAGATGAATGCGCACCTTTTTCTGCTTGTTCAATGATCTGCCTCACAGCCTTCTTCAAGCTGTTTGCCCGGAGCATTAACTGTTCTCTTGGTTTGAAGAGTTTCTGGGTGGAAGACTTTGCAACACACTCTGCTAATTGCTCTTTACTTTCAGACAAGGATTCCTCACTTGAAAACTCCTCTCCTTCCTCTTCCACAATGTGGGGAGTGATGCCTGGGAGAATAGGAGCAGCCTGGGCTTCTGTGTGAAGAGCTTGGAGCAACAGGTCTAGCTTCTCATTTAACTCTGAACACTAAGACAAAGTGGAAGAGAACATACATACACCAAATAGCAGTGAACGTCAACATTTTGAGGAAATTAAGTACCATGTTATAGGGACGGATCTAAATTCTCCATGTGGTATGATTTAAAGTTGTATCTACATGTCTACATAACTGTGTAAAATCCAAACTCAGGTTCGACATTTTGTATATCAAATTATGAGTCAGTTTGCATGATTTTTTGTAGACAGACCCTGCAACACCCAGCCAGTTTGCAGCAATTATAACCACAAAAGCTACACTCTGACTAAAATAACACATCGTGCTAAACTCAGCCTGCCTCTTAATTAGGGTGCGGATTAGATCTTACTCCTCTTTGGAAGTCCAACACTACAGACAGAACTACCACAGATTTCTCCATACCAAGCAATATAACAAATTATGGACGTTCAGTACTCAAATTTGGACAAATGATGGGGACATGCCCAGTAGGTAGACTGAGAATACATACTATTGTTTTTTTGTTGTTGTTGTTGTTATTGTTGTTGTTTTGCTACACACCTGTACATTAAAGCAAGTGAATTGGCACTGAGCAAACACTGTCAAACATCTCTACCCCTCACCAAGCAGTACCTCTCTGTAAGTACACTGGAAAAGAGGGAATTTGCTGTGCTTAAAAGAAAGGAAACCAATACTGTTTTGCCCTGGCAGAGTGAAAAAGAAGATACATTTTCTAAAATGTACACAGAATAGTACAGAAACGAGACTCACGAAGTAATTGCCATTTGGCAAGTACATTTCCTGACTCTGGGATTATTAGTGATTTTGTTTTTTTCTTTTCTTTTCAGCTCTTATAAGCTTTGTGCCTCAAATCAGATCCCTTCTGTCTTTTTCAATGTTTTTGCAACGTGATCTCTACAACTTGCATCTTAATCTGTTATTTTTAACATTATAATTTCTCTTCCCTTCATTCTCCCAGCATACTCTTAGTCCACTGTTTTTCTGTAGGTAACTTAATCCCCTTCAGACAAAAAGTAAGAATCCTAATGCAAAATATTTCCATTTTTCTCTATGTATGTTACTGTGCGTTTTATGAAGGCAAAAAAAATGTAACTAAAATTTATAGAGATCTTACATTGAAAAGATGGTTTGGAAATAACTGTTCTGTGCACTAAGAGAAGAATTTTACAGTCACTGACTGAAATGTAAGCCAAGCTGGGTGTCTTGAAGCCATTTGAAAATTAAACACCCATGGAAAACAAAACCTAAACAAACAAAAACAAACAAACAACCCACACCTTTAACCCTGAGAATAGTCATAGTCTTACTTTAATGGCCATGGCATCAGCTTCATCTGCATTTTCCACTGGTTTTTCGTAAGTCTTTCCTATTTTGGCAACAAAGTCCTTTACAGTTTCACATAATATTCTTGGCAATAATAGAAGAGAGGAGAAATCAAATCAGATAAAATAAATATGTTTTGAATATTAAATTCTTATGGCAATTGATTTATTTATATATAATTTATATTATACTATATATTTATATTATATATTTATATATAATTGTTTATACTGTTAAACACCATTCATGTTTTGAACTGTTTTCATACTTGCACAGTAAATGATACTCTTCTCCAAAGCTTGCAAAATCAAAGTGATAAAACAAAACCTTTCTCCCTTTATATTTAAGCCTTTGCACACATTGTATTTAAGTTAGTTTCTTATTTCTAAGAACTGAAATGAACACGACTATTATCAATTCCCATGCTTGTAAACCTTCCATACCAGAGTTGTTATCAAACTTGCATTCACTTTATTAACTTCAAACAGTCTTGCAAACTCCCATCTGAAGATGAAGCCTAGAATCCATGGAGAAAATCTAATGACTTTAATGGAGTACTTCTGAGATGAAAACGGATGGCCACACACATCCTACCGCCCAGCTCATGCTGGTGAACCACAGCTGACCCTGAGGCATGTCTACATAAACTACAGGGGCTGAAATGAATTTTCATTGTGTAAATCAGAGACAGACTCGGTTCTTATTACCTACACTGCAGACAGACTGCAACCTTACTAACAGTGTGGATAATTGGTTAGTACTGTTCATTTGGTTGAAATTTACTTTACATAATCTAAATAGTGAGATTTAACAAGATACAGACAGTTTATAATTTGGAGCAATAATATAATTCTGCAGTTTAATTTTCAACATGCACTATGTATGATTTTTAAATGAAATTTTATTAACTTAATTAACTTAATAAAATTTTATTAACTTAAGCAGAAGGAAAAAAAATGTAATGGCAGATGTATTTTTGAAGATTCTAGGAGGAAGTACACACAGAATACTTCTGATTTCAGATGATATCCATGATTTGTAGAGCAATTCTCTCTAATTTTTAAGTGTTCTAGGTTGCAGAAAAAACACCCTGTTGTCTGAGACCACTGTTTATTGAATTGATACAGACCACTGTTTATTGAATTGATACAGACAGCTCTAGCAAAGCGACCAATTTGAAATTCTGCTTCTCAATGGTGAAGTTGTTTGTCCTCTTAAGTATACAGATATGCATAAAACAAAACAGAAAAAAAATGTAACATGAAGTAGGTCACATATTTGAATTAGTAACAGTTTCATATTTAAGCTGCATGCTGATTTTGAGTGTATTAAAATAACTTTACATATATATATATTTTTAAACACTGACATGTTTAGTATTAAGATATCCATTACAATTGTACCATATAGAACTTTTGCAAAGAAAACATCCACTCAAAAGCATATAAATCGACATATATTAAGCCAAACCAGCTGGGCCAACCATGAGAAAATTGGACTTATACAGAAGGTTATTATGGCTGTAATGTTTCACAGGGATTCATCCCATACATTGTACATTAAAACAACCAACTCACTTGGCAGATGATATGACAACTGAGTGCTGATCAGAATTGAGAATTTTTGCAAGATGAGCAGCAACTGAATCCTCATAAGCAGATATCTGAAAACAGAGAGGAAAGAAGATTTCCATTTCCACACTTTTCAGCATTTTAACACCAACCAGTGAGTTAAAACACCTCCAAAAATAGCAGGATTTCCATGGCATAACTACAGCAAGGGCAAGCAGCTGGCAGTGCTGCTCCTATCTGCATACTATATTTTATATACCAAATTTTTAATATTCAAAATAACACTGTATCTGATAACCTGATTGACAACTCTTTTTCTCCTGTAGATGAAAGAGCAATTTATTTCTAGGCTAAAAATAGCCCATGAGATAGAAACAATCTACCTTCTTTTCAGATTTATAACATAATATATTATTATAATTTAATTCCCCCTTTTTCCAAAACAAGCAATTTTTCCCTGAAACTAAGCAACTTGTCTAAGAAGAAGTCAAATATCTGTGCTTATAATCTTGAATTTTCTTTTTACTGTCAAATAGTAACTTACTTCCCACAGTAGCCCTACTGACAAAGGCTGCAAAGTGTTCGATGTTATCAAAGACAATCCTTTAATGGTTAATACTTAATTATTTTTTTACAAAACTGTTTGAGAGAACAAAATCTGTGCATTTTCCTTATCACCCACAAGAGTTAAGTTCTGTAATGCTAAAGAAAAGATTCAGAATGGATCAGAATCACATCCTCACACACTACTGTATCCTGCCTCAAAATAGGCATGGATCCAGATCTCATTTTTAAGAGAAAATTCCAACCGCATTCCAGAGTTAAAGCTACAAATAACTCCAGTTCTGAAACCTTTTGATGGCTTCCTTTAAGAATCTCTTAAAATCTCATAGTGTGTTTTTTGCCCTTGATATGTATAGATATACGTCTCTTTTTTTATATTTACCAGGCAGATATATCAATCTTTTTTTTTTTCTTTTTTTTTTTCTCCTGAAAACCAGCCTTAGTTGTAGAATCAAGGGAGGAAAAACAATACCTAAACACCTAATCTCTAAGAACGAATATACTGATGTTTAAACAACAGTAGTCTTCTGTACCAAACCAAGTGAAAGAATTCTCTTGAAACTCAAGGAAAGAGAAGGAAAAGGATTGGATGTATATTTTTATTTGCTTTTTGAACCACATTTTAATACATTACATACTGTAAGGTTAATCATTATTTTCTGAAATATCATAAATCAATAAATTATGCAAAAAACATTAACATAGGAAACAAACAGGGTACTCAAAAGAAAACACCTTTCTCCAATTCAGATTAATAGATTGCAGAACCAATCTTCCAACAAGAGGTTTTGGATAACCATTTACTTCTATTTTCAGGAGGGGCTAAACATAATTTCAAAGCCAGAACAAATGAGAACATGTATTTTTTTTTCTTTTTTTGTACTTTACAAGATAAAGATACACTTGTAAATGTTAAGAGTCTTGCAACACTAGAGAAGATACAGCCTCAAATTCACATTGCTGACACTGTAAACAACCCACAACCACATTAGAATCACAGCCAGTAGAACCCCGGTCTTTTTGCATCTCTATATCCAGCAAGCTGTCAAAGGTTATAACCTCCCTGCCAATTAAAACAGCCTGAATCATTAAATTATTCACGAACTTGCTGATTAATTATTGCTTCTCAAGTACTTTTGAGCTAAAGTTGATATGCATTAAATTTCTCAGGAATATATTATTTTGTCATTTTTAATCAGTCTTTCTATGCCAATTAATTTGATTAAAGCATCTCGCTCTCCCTCAAAATCGAATCCTCATCAGATAGTACAAACACAAATCTAGTTTTAAAGACATACCAAGCTTTTCTTTGAGGTCGCACATGATTTCAAGCTCTCCAAAAGAACAAAGAGAACATTAGGTGGTATTGCCTGATCTAACTCACTTGTACAAGCTCTATCTCTCTTACAACAGTTTCTTTCTTTCAGAATAACAATCACTGCCTTCAAAATGTTTTTCTCAAAGCTTACTCCAAATTCAAGGTAAATAGAAAACATTTTGCTTTTTCAGTACATGTCTACAGGAAGAAAATTTTTTTGACTTCTCTGCTGAGGACTCCGTTGCTTTGTTCTTTTTTCGCAAATAATACAGAACTAGAAACCCTAATTATCTGATACACATGCAGTGCAGATATGAATTCAATTGAGTTAGCAGATCAGAAAATCTGTTTCTATTTTTTTACACAAGTACTTCAATTATATTTCAAATATTGCCATCCCAACAGCTCAAAGTTAAGTACACGAAGAAAAAATAATAATAATCAAAAGTAAAACTTCACCTGGCATTCCTCTGACTCCTCTTCTGCAGTGACTGAAGGAATAGAAGGCTTTGCTGGTAATTTCAGTTCGTATGACATTATACTCCACCTAAAAGGAAACATAACAGCTTTTATGTTTCCAGATTATTGGAGTATTATCTTTTCTCCAACATATCAACAAAAAGCAAATTCATTGTCACACCACAGAATAACTTCTTAAACAAACAAACAAACAAACAAAAACTTACATTTTAGTTATAAGCTGAATGAACATGGGTGAAATATTTAAAACCAGTGACAATTTATTACTCTTATTTTTTGTTAGTGATTTGATAATAAATCTTATTTGTGAAGAAATCATGGGACATTCAATGAAGCTAAAGGAGACTCCAGGAAAACATTTGCGGTATGAAAGAATTCATGCAAAATAACCACGGAAGTCAAAAGAAAATATATATGGCTCCTGCAGAAAAGGCTCTAACTTATCATCAGCTTTTCATCTCAACTATGGGGTGAAGGCATGAGAACAAAGCAAATGGTGAAGTATTTTCATTGACATATGTACTTTTTCCCCTGGTAA
Source organism: Anser brachyrhynchus (assembly GCF_964034855.1). NCBI lineage: Eukaryota > Metazoa > Chordata > Aves > Anseriformes > Anatidae > Anser > Anser brachyrhynchus. The sequence goes on along the minus strand of NC_137694.1, from coordinate 180,043,029 downwards.
AGGACAGTACTCTACAGCATGGGTAGTATGAAACTACTAATATCAACATCCTTCTAAGCATGCTGAAAAAAAAAAAAAAGAAATCACTGCAGATGGCCTTGGGAGCCAATCTACTGAAGTTAGAGCAAAAAAGAATGACACTAAGCACTTTTCAGTATAGAAGACAAACATGACTTAATCTATGTATACTCCAGAATGCCCAGGCCAATGATTATTTCTAAAGATCAGTTACAAGCACTTTATATATTTTGCTGTAAAATGATCTAATAGCCTGCAGAACTGCTTAAAATAAACAATGACTTGATTCTCTATTTAATTAAAAAAAATAAATAAACAATCATTTGATAAGACTCAAGTTTTTTGTAGCTAGAATAAGAACAGAAATACCCATGCAGGAAACTAACTGAGCAAAAGATACCAAAAACACATATGTGTACTCATCCCAAAAGCAGAGCATTACATCTCCATTAGAATGACACGACCACCAGCTTCTCAGACCTTTTTTTAAATCAAGATTGTTCCTTTGCTTTATAGATGGAAACAGATAGCCTGGAATTACCATACAAAACCAGGAGTGGGAAGATCACTTTTTTTTGACTAAGAAAATGCCACAACAAATAGAAATAGCAGCACTGGATCAAGCCAAAGATCTTCTTAGCCCAGGTTCTTGTCTACAGCTGCTAATGCCTCAGGCATACAAGAGTGAAGGCGCATCATGCGAATTGTCCTCACACCCAAGGAAACAAAGCTCAGGTATTTCCAAAATAAAGATGCTACCTTTAATAGTATTTAATAGCATGCAGGGAGTTGGTAAAACTGCCCACAATGGTTTTGAATCTATGCAATTTCTTAATGCTTATAAGTTCTACTAACAGACAGTTGTGCAGCTTCATCAGCTATATAAAAAAAATGTCTCTTTTTGTTCATCTTTGGGCAAAACACTTTTGAGTCTCATCAGCCACCCTCCCCCCTGACTTTTCGATTTGAAACAGACAGTGAAGATCTGTCCCAATTACTGTTTCAATCTCCCTCATCATTAGTATCTGTACCCTCATATAGAAAAGGACTTTTCAATATGGTCCTGGGCAAACTCAGTGTCGCTGCTTGAGCAGAAGACCAGAAGGACCAGAAGACCTCCAGAGGTCCCTTCTGACCTTAACCATTCTGTGCTTCTGTGATTAAGTTTCCATCCATTAGGATGGATTTAGACCATCAGAAAACCAAACAAATATAATTTGAATCTCATGGTAAATCAGGTATATACACATTTCAGTTTACCTGTCTAACATTTTCGTGCTGGCTCGTTCCAATTTCTCCAAAATCTGAGGAAGTTGTGTATCATCATCACAGGATCCTCCCCAACCAAGGACACGAGCAAGGTCATTTCCAGTACCAAGGGGTAACACTCCTAACTGACACTGAAACACAACACAGGCACAAATCTACTATTGAAAACTAGAAAGAAGAAGTGCAAACTATTACAAATGGTTGTTATTTCAAGCAACCAATGTCAATTACATAGCTGATGTCTAAAGCCTGCAAATCAAAATGTGTAATCAAGGTAAAATTTACCCTGTTTACTTCCCAGAAAATTTTCATTTAACAGAACTGCTGTGTTTGGTCCATATAAACACGAGAACGAACCAAGTTAAGGAAGATTATGCATACAAAAGTATAGTGAGTATAGTGAAGGAAATAAGTATACACACTTGCCTGTTTGTGCAAGCTGAGTTTATCAATTTCTGACAACACCCAACCCACGCTTCCATCTCCACCACATACAAGAATCCGGAAGTTGTCGAACTTCTGAAATAACCGCAAACTGGAGAGAAAATGTGGCCTGTTAGAATCAGCTATGTTTGTTACCGACAGACCAATTATACTAATGAGCAACCATTATATGAAAATAGGGTACATGGCACCTTTATGTTGAGTCTTGTATTGTTCTGAGGTATGTGGATACAACCAACTACTGTAATAAACATATCTGCATCCCATCTATCACTGTATCTTCCACTTCTACTGACGTTTCTGATAAATAACATGCAAAGTTTTACTTTAAAAAATTCCCTTGATATTGTTTTCAGGATTTTATTATTATTATTCAAAAAATTTCTAAGCTTTGAAATGACAACTGCTCTGTGCTCCCCACTTAGGTCAGAAGCACAAGGCACCACCAGGAATTTTTCACAAGAAAAGGTTACGACACGACAACAGGATGTGCTCCACAATACAGGTGGGCTTTTGCCAACTTGTGACTAACAAAATGCAAGGACAGTTTGAGGCAATTATTACACACAAGGTGATGACAACAATGTAAAACAAAGAATACTGTATTTTATATTAGATCCTTAAAGCAGCATCCTGCTCTCACTTCCTATGGCTCATTCTGTTCTACAAAATACAATACTCTTCACCAGTACAGAAAACGAGGACAAGAAAGACAGAACAAGCAGAAAGGTGAGACACAGAGGAAAGGGGAATGAGATATGAAGAAACAGCCAAGAGGTAAAAACAACAGGGATTTAAACTTAAAATAAATAAATAAATAAATAATAATAATAAAGAATTTGAAAGTGTTAAGTTTTAAAATAATAAAAATAAAGATGTTTATTTTTAATGCATGTTATTTTCCAGAACATGTATAATCCCAGAACTGTTTCTAAAAAGCAACATATTAAGATCACAAATTTTAGATGCATTCGGATTTTTCTAAAGAAAATAACGTCTCTTGTACACGATAGGTAGATACCTATTCAGAACGAAAGATGCAGATATTCAAGGAAAGAATACAGATACCAGAATTTGTACTACCCCTGACAAAAGGGAGAAAGGCCCCTAGAAATATACTCTCTCAATGAATGCAACTATGCTTTTTAGATCAACTAGAAAAAAAAGAAGACATCATTCAATCTGATAGAATAACTGCTAAGGACCTCTCTTTGGAAACTGATAGAGAAAAAATATTTAAAAGCAACCAATCTGACCAACAATTACTGTGCAAATCCAAAGTGAATGTCTTGAATCATACTAATTTCAGATAAAACTATATGAAGCAAGAGAGCTTTCAAACAGGCATATTTTTTCAGATTGTCTCTCAAAAACTCTCTCCAGTTAAGACAAGCTTTCCTTAGTTTTATGTGATTATAATTACATGTACATAATGTTAGCTGAAGGGGACTTAGATTAATCTCAAATTTAAATCATAATGAATTATAATGAAAAGAATATTACAACTTAGATTTAATACATTTCCGTAACACAGTACTAACTATAAAAACCCACAGCTGTATTCCCCTATATTTGTATTATTTGCCCACTGCTTTAACTTAATTTTTTTCATTTACTATGTCTCAATTTTTATCATGCAATCAAAATACTGCATCTTTAAGATTACCAAAAATTGTGTTTCCAGTTGATGTTACTGGTATTAATAGGGCACTTAACCATAAGGCTACATCTGAGTGGAATTACATTAGCTAACAGAAAAATGTGCATGAATTTAATCTTCATGAATGTGCAAAGATGATTGGGTTGTGGCCACCACTCTGCAAATTTCACCCCTCTCTCCAGTGATCTACTTCTAGATTTTGTAGAATGCCTGATTGTTTTAATTGTGGTCTTACTCCAAATTTCGTGAGATGCTCATCTTCATGACCACTCACATATGTTGCCTAAATAATATTTTGAACATTGTTTTACAATGAAACAAGTTTAAGTATATTCACGATCACCCATTGCAGAAGAGTTTTTCTAAAGTGAAAATGTTATCCTGAAATCCCTTCAACCACCAGAATTCATACTAAGACTTATCTATTTCAAATTTTAAATAGGAAGATATTGGTGAGAGAACTATAGCAATGAGGGGACAATACAATACTGTACTTTGCACTATATTCCTTTGCAGAAAGGATTGCTTGAGATTTCCGAGGTCATTACCCTAAGTGAGGTCCTCCATTCATTAAATCGAACACCTGAGCTGGATTTAACGACTGTTTGAATCGACGAAGAAACTTTACTCCCTGATTGTCTCCACTCTTTGAGTTAACAAAAACTAAAAGAGGACTGGCACAGGATGGCGGGCATGTGGCTTTCCAGAAACCTGTGAACATAGTTAGAAAGAATGAAATAAATAAGGCTTTCTAATATGAACAACACAAAAAGAAATCATGGGAAAGAGGAAGAAAGGAATGAAAGACAAAAGGAGTACATCTTATCATGCATTACATAAACGCTAAACTGAAAAGTAGCCCTTTAAGGAAAACATAATTGCTCAAAATTTACCAGCTCATTTTTTCTCTCAAGTATTTTCAGTGCCTAGATTTAGTAAAATCCTGAAGACAATAGCTTTATTGTTTTTCTACAGTGAAAAAGGTTAGCTTTTTAGAATACTGCTCAAATCTCTTCTTCACAGATTATCACATAATTAAATACAAATTTCAGTTGGAAATGTTTGTTTTTTAATCTGATTTTTCTTTAACCTTACTGGGTTGAACTTGCTTATCCAAGTCTGAACTTTCTACGAATAAGTTATCATACTCAGTTGCTCTTTACATGAGATTTTTTTTTCAGGCTTAAGTTATACTATTGAATATAACAGAATTATTGAACAACAGACCTTGAGTTGTGATCCAAAGCTCATTAACGTCAATGAAGGTCTCAACTGATTATAGCAGGCTCTCTATAAGGCCCTCAGTAAATAGCACTAATGGACACTGCTGTCAGTAACATTACCACTTCATGGAAGTAGTGCTTTCTCATCAAAACCTGACATCATAGGTATAGGTGTTGACATTTACCTCAGGCAATATTAAAATAATTATGCCATTTTTATTGCCTAGAACAAATAGTAAAACTACATATAAAAATTGGTTTTAAAGGATGCTACTATAATTCCACATTATAATAATGCATAATTTAAAGTAAGGTTTGTTTAATTTATTCAAGTGTGAGGAAAAATAATTTCACATATGAAACAATCTTCTTAGCATGAATGAGAGATAGCAGCGTGATGCTCTGGTCTGAGACACCAAAGAGCAAGTAAATAGAAAAGACCAAATATATACAGTATAAACAATGACTTTTATTAGCTTCATACAATAAAAGTCATTAAACTGTGTTAAAGTTGTTGGTCTACATTTGTCATCAACAGGAACTATAAAAAGAAAGCTGTTAGATTTCGTGATAGTCCATATTAATTCCACTCCCTGCCTTCAAATAAAGTCTCCCACTGCTCACGTATCTCTATCCTGAGCCACAAAAGAGCATGTCTGAGTTGTGAACATTTGCTGGGTTTCTTTATCAGTGTGTTGCAGGATTCTTACACTGCTTATATTTAAAAGAAATTCAGAGAGACTGTATAACCAATTCTGCTCTTTAGCCTGGTAAGACAGCTTTTGGATCTGAGCCATTCAGCTAGCTTACTTTAGCCAGCATTTAGCATAAAGCAAAGTTATCCAGAATTTGAGAGCTCATTCTGCAAGTGATGCATGTCAGGCAGACATCAGACCACTTTGTCTAAAGACTCTGATCATTCAGTTGAAAAGTTTCCAAGAGTCATAAATAAAAATGGGAAAAAAAAAAATAATCTAGTGGGGTAACTTGCAAAAGCATTTAAAAAATCTTGTTGGTTAAATTGCCCTCTAAAAAGCTATATGGAAAATTGTACTATTCTCTAAATTTGAAGACTGCATTCGCCTGTTTAGCTGAGGGATTTTACGCTTGTTTAGTAATACAGATATCACTAGACACTGCAAGTCCAGAGCTACCACTGAACACACTACAATACTACGTACCATCAGAGTCTATACTGTTTAGTGCTGTTGGAGGTATGATCGATACCTTACATTGGCCGAGTGGACATTTACGAGGATACAGATCTTTACAGGCAGTGTGAACCTAAAAAAGAAAGGAAAAAATGATTTCCCTACCCTACAGTGGAATTTCTGGGTGAAACTATAACTTATACAATATTTATGTAATAACAACACATTTAACATTTAGGTGTAGACTGAAGAGTGGAACTACACAAAAACATATGAACATTCAACCACAGAGGCTGGTTACTCGTTCCCCAAGATCTAACTTTGGAGAACTTCATCTTTGGCTACCCCTATAGCAGGTGTGAATTGTCCTTTCAAGGGAATCCCTTACCTCCATCCCCTGTCAAGGTATGACCAAATTCCCAGCAGCCAGCATCTGTGCTGAGGGGAGAAGGCACCCTGTACACATGCAAAGCTACAGTTCTATACTTGCCCAGTCCACCTGGATACTCAGAAAGATCTATTGCAGGAAAGCTAGCATACCTATCAAGCTAGGCAAACCAGCTGAAGGTACAGCTAGTGTCCCATAAACTATGTGTTGTATTGGCCTCTTCCGTAGTTACTAGAAAAACAGACACATGCAGAGGGTGCTGCACTTCACCTAAATTTCAAATCACCTGGATTTGAAACTCATCACTGGAGATTTCAATAACTTTCCGCTGCCTACACACAGAGATTTAGACATCTATACGCTGAAAGCCTCAACCATAAAAAGTCTGCTGGCTTTCCACTTCTATACTCTAGCATATATATGCTAACATATACTCTAGCATTCTTTTTAGACAAGCTAAAAAAAATAAAGAATAAAATATATTTTGGGGAAAGAGCAATTGTGCATTACAGAATTTCAATGAGCAACCTACGGACCATACTGAAGAAGAGAACTTCATGACTCCTGCAGTAATATTTTTAAAGATGAATGCAAATTATCCATTATAAAAGAGACATGAAAGTTAACATATGATTATCAAGCATATAGAACAGGCAGCAGAATCTTCAGTTATCAGTTAGGAGAAGGCAGAGAAACCACGTTGGATGTCAACACCTTTTAAAGAAAAGCTGCATCTGTGGGTGTATTAAAAACTAAACAAAGCAAGTACGACAGTCATGAGAAATGATGAACATTAGAGAGACCTGAGTTTGCACAAGCTGCCCGCTCCTACTTAATCTAAAAGCAAGGTTACGAAATGAAAAAGAAAAAAAAATGGCAAGGTATAAAGCTGGCAGAATCTTAGGCACTTGGATGTGGGTTCATTGCACCTACCATAGCTTTACACCAAAGGCACTTCCAATCTTGCAGGCGTAAAACACTGCCACAGGTCTTGTCGCAGACTGCACATTTGGCACTGACAGGCAAATTACCCTCTAACCACTGGTGAGGCATAGCTACCTGTGAAGAAGTAGTCATAAAAGTTAAACACTCAGAAATAGAAATTACAGGCTTTTGTGTCTCAATTACAGGTAGATTTTAACTGCTTCCCATAGCTCTTCCCTTTGATCAAAAAAGCAGGTACAGCAAACTAGCATGAGTTACACCAATTCTTGCAAGGCAACTGCTATCAAGATAGGCTATGGTGCTGTTTCACACGCTAGGCAGAAAACGTGACATCTGAAGAAGGGATAGACATCTCAACTGTTCATGACACTGTGGTAGCAACTAACCACAAAACAGCACGACAGTTAAATCTAGAGACTCCCTAAAATAAATAAGTACCCATTCACTTAATGCTGATTACTTAGCACAAACCAATCAAAATAACTAAAACTCAGAATGGGCAGGACAGCAGAGTATATCTGTGGCTTTATGTACCACCTCAGTCATCCACAACTGGTATGTCACAGCTCTATAAGCAGTCCCTAAATTGAGTACGAAGCTTTTCTTAGTGCACTCACTGTAATAATTTATAGAGAATAGCTATCAATAAGGAGGACACAAAACAGATTGTCAAAAGAACCCAGTAATGGCATAAAATACCACTTTTGCATAAGAGCAATCAGAAATTCTCGGAGCAATTCTCCAGCTTCAGTTTCTCTGCATGTGGTCTTTGAAATCTTGTACCACAGGGACAATCAAGAGCCCACAAATACTAAACTTGTCTTGTAAGATAGAAATATAACTTTTTGTTTTAAATACCATGTTAATCTTTGAAAAGCGTTCAGGAATACATACCATTAACTTCAATGGGTCTCATGACAACATTTCTATGCTTAGCCATTTTTTTCCATTAAGAAGAAACAGCTGTTGGAAAGTACTGTAAATAACAGTAGTACTTACACCATCTTCATCTTCAATGATATCTTTTCCAATGGAGGCTAATGTAGTCCACTTGCAGTTATTTGTTGCTCTGACAGCACATCTTTTATGTGCTTTAAACTTACACACTGCAATACACACATAAACATGTAAACTGTTATTTCTTGTATTTCGTGATACATATCTTAGAAAAATAAATATATTCCGTAAAACAGCCAAGCACATGTTACTTAGTGTTGCACACAAACTAACTGAAAGAAAATTCAGCTTATAATCACTCCAGTTTAAAATCGATGAACTGGATTTAGGGGCAACAGATCCTGTATGCAGCCTTTGCAGTTTTTCATACACTCTTTGAAAGAGTTCAGCATTTGCAAACCACTGGGGCTTGAGTATCTCTGCAAACTTACAGCTGAGTGATTAGCCAGGCTAAGAGCATCTGCTAGAAAAACGGTTAGACAACTCAGCAGCTGAGAAATACCCTGTTTTGTTTGCTTAGCTGTAGCCCGTGTTAACCATGTCCTCAAATTCACATCACTCCCCATTTTTCAAGTGCAATGCAATGTATAATATACCTCTAATATGCCTTTATGCTTTTACATTTTCTCTTCCTACAGTGACACAACTCAGATATCTGGTTTAAATTTACAGGATGCAATGGGGGAGTGTTTTAGAGATGAGTTTTGCTTCAAGAGCTCTGCTTCTTTGGTTAAAGTATCCCTTTTACACACTGTACTATGTTGGTTTTCCCAGTCTCTGAGAAAGTGAAGGATTAGGTGATGATATATTTATTCAGGCAACTAGTGGTTACAGTATTTTCTGAGAAGTTACAGTAAGTGAGGAAGAGCCTGACTTCTTACAGGATTATTTATGAAAAATGCAGTAATCATAATAATCAACACAGACGTCTAATACAGGCAATCTAATAACTATTTGTATTTCGTTCAATTTAATTAGTATCACTATTTAATTATATCACTCTAAACCAAGCAGACTGATGCATACTAACTGTGGGTATTTCTGTTATTGGAAGTGCATGAGATCATTCTATTTGGAGTGCATTATATAAATTACTTTGGCAAAGATCATTAAAGGTTTATGAGAACTAGCCAGCAGACCAGAAGTGGTAGTCTTTTTTTCAAACAAATATTTGACAGGAAACTATCAAAAGGTTTGGCCCATCGCTTGTCCGCCATTAAAAACATTAAGCCATGGTAGAAAAGGTCTTGTGAATCATAATTTTCTCATTTTAATTCCACTGATCCGTTGCCAGATCAATTTAAAAAGGGAACAGAAACTATGGAAGCAACATTTGACAGCCATTATCTGTATTCTGGGAGATGTGTGACAGTATGTGTTTAGTTCAAAGAAAGAAAAGGAAACAGAAAAAGGAGTATTGCTGATTTACAGCAACTCCCCTGGTCATTTCAAAAAGCAGTGTTCACAGACTCCAAGTGTGCAAATATCCCATATTCCTCAACTAACAGGATAGGCTCGCATTTTCAAAATAGCTCAGCATCATATTGTTGTGAGTTTGCCAATGCAAGCTGGTTCCACGTGTCTAAAAACTCAGCTGTCAGAGAAGCATAGAAACAGAAGCTGTATTTTCAAATGTGTTGGGCCTTGAGCAGTTTTGCCACTTGAATGTTTTGGAGAAGACATGCTATCAAATTCAGCCTTGAACTCACAAATGATATGCATTTGTCTTTGCTGTGCAGATCAAAATAGAACACATCAGGAATGAGGGGCAGTAGGAAAATCCAAATGACTAAGGCATGCAAAAATAACAGAATTTTAAAATCCTCTTGAGCTACCCTTCAAATAGCTCTCAGTGCCCTGTATTCACCTTCTGCCCTCTCAGCCACAAAAGGATGTGAAGACCTGCAGCAAGCCACATTATGGACAATATTCTGGCAAGAGACAGCTAAAGTTCGCTTTGTGGGCACAATATAATTTAACAAATCTCAAACCAGACTTTCTGTAAGTCACCCCCTGCAGCCCCAATATCATCTAACAACAATTCAAATTATTTTGAGCATTGAACAAACATTACTAGAAACAACGATCTTAAGACACAAATGGAATTTTCCATCAAAACACACAGTGGAACAGAAAAGAGCGGTATAAGGGAAATTTTAAGTCAAATCTCAACATTAGTTACCACTAGCCCCTAATGTCTTTTGTCTCAGATGATATTGGATTCCATTCGCAAATTTGTCTGATATCTGAAATCTTTTGGAAATATGCAAACATGTTGCTAAGCCACGACTTTGCCAATGAAATTTAAATTATGAGAAAAGAAAAAAAAAACAAACAACAGCCAATCCAAATCTAGACTATTTGTAGAACATTATTTTAAATTTTAATTTCCTGTGTAAATGTTTCTAGCTGGAATATACAGTTGATCTCTCTGAAAACCAACCGACAGAATGACTTAATTAGCAAACAGTTGTCAGAGTTACACCAACATCTGCTGTCAGAGAGTGATTAAATCTGCAGCTATTATTATCTACAATGGAGAAAAGTCAACATTATTGAATGTCATCAAATAAGCTCTTGCACTCAAAATATAGATCTTTGCTATAAAATACTTCTGCCTCAAAGGCCTTTCATTCTATCCACCCATCAATACGACTACATTGGGGAACAGACATTGAGTGTCCTGCCAACCTTACCACTCTAACACCTATTTTATGAGTACCGTCTTCTGCATTCTTCAAAGAACAAGACACTGAGGCTGTTCTTTTCCAACTTTAAAGGCCAAATCCAAAGTTTTGAAACTGATCTGACGACCCCTGAGTTTACGTTGTCCAGATAGAAGGATTTGTCTTGGGGTATTCCAAGAAACCTGCTGTTTTGTTTCCAAGAATATTGTCACACACAGGATTGACAAACCACAGTGAAAATGGAGTGACTTGAATGAAAACAGCAACCTAACTTCACTCCAATTTGCAGTCTATGCCTATGTTGTATAGGATAAAATTCAGTAGTTTCTTGGTAGCTTTTAGTATTTTCATTTCAGTAACTAAGTTAATTTACATTTCAGAGTGCTAAAAATACTTGTATTACAAAGATAAGGACTACAAAATCAAGTTAGTCATGCAACTTTAATTTAGTTTCCGTATGCATGTGTGGAATCTTCAGTTACTTGATAATACTCTTTTTGAGAAGAGGACCCTCATTGCCTCATGAATGGATGGTTCTTGATAAGTATGCACCTGTGCCATACTCTGATTCATAGTAATTTTCAACAGGTATTTGCCTCATTTACCAAAAGCTAGTGAAATACTGCTTTTTAGACACAAATATTCATTTCTTCCTGGTCTTTTTTTTTTTTTTTAATTATTGTATTCAGCATGACTATTTTTGAAAAAATGCACCTTTGTTTTCTCTGTACTGGGCAAATGGGCAAATATGGGTTTGATTTAACACCCATTTTAACAAAGGGGTAAGTGAAGCATACAGAGATAAAGGACGATGTTGTCCACTAATTTTGTGTATCAAAAAGGCAATGAAGACCTGTTCATTCAATACTATATATCTTGTATCAGTCTCTTCAAAATGCAGCTTCAGTTGAGTTCTGCTGTTATAGAACACTCAGCACTTCCATAATATAGGCCCCAAATTATCAATCTAGGTGCCCAGAAAACAAACAAGTAACTACGGATTTGATCAGAAATATCAGTTAAATGGTTTTCCCAGGATTGCAAAGGGGTACAGTGTGATACAAAGTCCCAGAACACAGTTTTCTATAGTCTAATTTAACTACAAACATCCTTTCTCTTCCAAGTGGCTTCACTCACTATTCATTCTCCAGTCTTTGAAAAAAATGTGACAAAAATCCTGGAGACAATGAGTACCCAACCAGTGTATGTGCAATGCTCTGGGCAATGGGTAAGAGGATGAGAGTTTTGTGTGCAAAAAAAACAAAAAAGCAGTTGTAATGAAAAAAGATCAAGTGCACAAAGCGCATTTGCTGAGACAATTTAATCCTAGTATTTTCTTATTGCTTGACTTTATGATCCTAAACTGTTCTTTCAACATTGTTTTGTCTGTGCAATTCATCACAGTAGAAAGCATCTCATTTAAACTGCAATTTCCGTCTTATTAGGAATACTCAGTCATCAAGACTCAGTCATGATAACAAAAACACAACATAGAGAAATACATCTTCAAGAATAATCAAAAAGGCTGCATTCACTGTCAATGACTTGGATAGAAATGCAGTATTAATACAGGGAAATTGAGGCTAAAGAGCTTTGAAAGAGCTTCTGTAGATAGCGATCTGTAGATCTTTAGGATTCTTTGTCTAAATATTCAATATATCTCCATATTTCCTGACAACCTCTTAGGCTGATTCCTGAGCATATAGCAAGCTAAATTCCGAATAAGAGAAATATCTGAGGAGCATAAAGAACAAAAGCCTTACTTTATTCAGCTTGCTTGTGAAAATTTCCAAAGCAAGATAAAAATATGTAATTTCTCTGTCCTACTAAAGACTGTGGATGAATGTAGGGGAGATCATTCCTTTAGAGTTAGCTAGAGGAAAATCTTCATTTATCAACACCACACACAAAAACCACTTAAAAAGTACATTATCTTTTGAGAAGACACAGAAGAAGAAACCAGTGGGAGGAATAGCACTGTACAATTGCATACAATTAACTTTTTTAAAAGTCAACTGCTTTTTGAGCAGTAAAAAGAATGCAGCATGGTTTGATATGTATTTATGCCTTCATTTTGACATTTCATAGCGATTCTTTGACTTCTAAAGAGATGCAAGTTCACACTATAGTCTTTCCCCTAGTAAAGGCATTAACATGCCCCCAAAAAGAAGGCACCCAGCTTACTCCCAAAATAAATGAGGCTTGTGCTATCAGGCTAAAAAAACTGTTGTGTAGTACTATTGGAGACTAGCGGGTCTAAGAGAATAAAATATTACGGGAGTAATCTTCTAAAGTATTGTGAGCGGCAGAATATCAGCAAAGGGATTTATTTTTATTTTTGCCTACAGCTAGCAGTCCAGAATCAGACCACAAAGAGTACAAAGGCTCTAAGCTACTTTCAGGATAACTTGGTGTGCCAGTAACCCAAACCACTGAAAGGAGGAAGAGTTCCAATATCTCGTGAGAAGAAGCCTCTCATGCTTCTTAATACATGAGATAATAGAGAAGCTTGGGATCAACGACCACACAAATAATTGAATTTAGTATAGATACAAATGGATTCCCAGAGTAAAGCAGCACTAGAGGCTTCAGATGTCAGGCATGAATATTTAAACATTTTTTTTAAAGCTGCAATGAGAAAAAGTAGAACAGAACATGTCTAGGGAATGTGAAGACTCCATACCTACACTACATCATCTCTTAAAACAGTATATATTGCTAACTCAGGGTAAGTCAAAAAATAGATGGTAAAATGCATTAGAAGTGCAAATGACAGAAGCAAGTACATATGAACCCAGTCACATAAGAATTTCAGAGAAAGAACTTGTATCAAACCAATATACACTTTTTACATGAAGAAATTAAGGATGGTTACTGTGGCTTTCACAGAATGGGGGAAAAAGTAAGAGTATTTCAATACAAAAGTCAACCTGCAACTGGTTTAGATTAGATGCATAATTAAGGCGCTCCTTTTACTTTTTAAAAAATGAGAAGAGAAGAGAAGAGAAGAGAAGAGAAGAGAAGAGAAGAGAAGAGAAGAGAAGAGAAGAGAAGAGAAGAGAAGAGAAGAGAAGAGAAGAGAAGAGAAGAGAAGAGAAGAGAAGAGAAGAGAAGAGAAGAGAAGAGAAGAGAAGAGAAGAGAAGAGAAGAGAAGAGAAGAGAAGAGAAGAGAAGAGAAGAGAAGAGAAGAGAAGAGAAGAGAAGAGAAGAGAAGAGAAGAGAAGAAAAAGAAAATACATGTAAGCTAGCAGCTAAAGAGTAAGAAGAGGCGAACTTCTTTACAGGTAAATGAACATCATAATATCTACATTTAAACCAATTCAGGTCATATATGTTTATGAAACTGTGACAGAGGAAGCTAATCCTGTCTACCGTTAATAGTCATTTGTAAAAAAAAAAAAAAAAATGGTGAAAGATCAATTGGCACCAGAGACGTGGATAAAAGTAGCATTAGTTTATAATAAATTATGCAGGAAGTTGACAAAGTCCAAATCTGGAAATTAAGGAAACTACCTTCACGTAAATTTAACACCAATTCCTTGAAAATTAAAACCTTACTTAGAAGCACTGCAACCATACCTAGAAGGAAAAGAGCTTTTCCTTTCCTTTGCCTGAGCAAATATAACTGTATTTGAACATAGATGCAATAAAACTGCATTTTAGTTAAGCACATGACACTTCCATCTGCCAATATCAGGCACTGAAAATACCGTGTCCAAGTGACTTATACACAGTGGAAAACATATACCAGAGAAGTTGGATGTAAATATGCTACCTTAATTTCTATGAAATGGGTTTGCCCTGTTCCTTGACAATTGCACTATTAGCTACTTTAAAAGCACAGGTAATACAGGACGGTGAGTTAATGCCTCTTTTGCAGGACTTCCTTAATACAGATTATCATACACAGACCTTCAGCATCGTAACAGCATTGATAAGAGAAATGCATTTGCAGCTGGGTAACATGCATCCAGAACTGAAGTCTTGAATGGTGTCAGTAAAAGTAACTCTTATCTTTACAGTTAGCTAATTTGTAATTAAATATTTCATACATAAGCAATAAAGTGACACTTGTGTCTAAATTTCTTATATATCACAAGGTCACAGTAAGACTTTTCTTCTTTATTCTAACACAAGCAGACTTGTTACTGCTTTTTCACAGAACTCACGCTAGAAAATACATAAGATGCTGCTTCAAGTTTATCACAAATATTTATTTGCAAAAGATCATTTCTCCAGATAAGCTAAATGCTGAAGTTTTAGATGTCTCCTTTTTGTTTCTGATGGATTTCATCTGTTTTACCATCCAAATGCAAAGGCATTTAAATCCCCATTCCCTCAATGAATGACAGAATCTTTAAAGCAAGAAAACTCTCCGCAGTGTGGAACAAAATGTTAATAATTTTTATAGACTCGGGGCAGAAACTATCAGTATGACTTCTTTTTTTCTGAGGAATGCTGATTCTGCAAACAAGTAAGACTATTTTGTTATGCATCTGCATTTTTCAAGTACATATCAAAGAAATCCTGTCTTTCCTTGCAAGACTCAGGCAAGCACATTCCAAACTAGTAGCTGCTTCAGAATGAAACACTTTTACTGAACTGAGTTAGAAAAAGGCACCCAGAGCAGGAAGAAGGCGAGCCATATCATTAGCAGTCCCTCTCTCCAAGAGAAAGCCACTCACGTGAACAGATTTCTCCCTTCAGGCTTTTTTCCTTACTCATTATTTTCAGAATCATTACTTGCCTTAAACTGTCAGTAATTTATACACAGCATTATAAACAGGGGGAAGAAAGCGTTTATTTTACCTTCACAAGACAGGCCATGAGAAGTGACTCCAGAGAGGCTCTCTCTACACACGTTACAGAAGGTAGGTCGGGCATGGGAGCAGGCGTACCAGTTATGCATCCCTGAGAAATGTTCCACATTAAACTGTGCGGTCTAGTAAAGGAGAAGTTAAGACAAATTTGCAAGTACAGAACACAGCTACGGTGACTGAAATTACCTATGGTTCCACATTACAGGGGACAGTGCAATGTTCATGAAAAGCATTTTCAAAAGGATACTCAGCTTGCTTTCCCTCCAAACTTCTAAACAAAAGTATCATAAACAGCTTTCATTCTGCTAGTAAAGCTCTTAACATGGAGCTTCATTCTGATATCAAATACGCTTTTCACACTTAAAAGGGTGGACTACTCTAGTTCTGTGTCCTGTAGCTTGATCTGTTGAGCTAGAACAGGTTGCACCAACAGGGTTATCAACTTACCTCATAGTGTTCCCTGGACTGTACGGACTTTAAAGAGCTTATCCAGTCCTCCATTTCTTTTCTGTTCTCAGCACACAATATTAGCCTCCTAAATGGAGTGATTATCTGGAAAAGATTTGCACTCTGATGATTCCAAATAGTAAAGCTCATGATAGAATACAGTATTTAATGTAAACTGTGAGATGAAGCAAAAGGAAAAAACATCCTAGACCACAAGTTATTCAATGTTTAAAAGTAACATTTTCTTTAATACACTACCAACAATGAAAAAGTTTGCTTTTCCTTCTGCAGTTCCCAAGATTCAAATTGGGCTTCAATACAGTTTTTTACAATGTAAATTGATTATGCCTCCTTCACAGCTCTTTGTCGATGCACTAAGGCTTAAATACTCAAGCAGAAGGCACTGAAACCAGTAAAAGAAATGTTCTAGAAATTACTAATTTGCTATGATTGCAATCCTAGTTCATAACAGCATTATAGCAACTGCAAGATCCATTCAAATTACTATAAACAAACAAACAAAAACCTCGAAGTCCTAAAAACAACAACAAAAGCTTTCACCGTATTTCTCTAACTTATATATTGACATCACATTTACAGAGTTTTACACACATATACATTTAAACATGAACTTTCTGTATGAAGTCTCAGTCTAGGAACACAAACAAATCTTTATAGGAAGACATGGAAAACAAAAGCAAACAGCTGAAATCAAATCCTACAGTCCTAGTAGAGCAGTTGAAGGAATTCCTGAAGCAAGCTGATGCTGAGGAGTTTTCAGTGGTCTGGATTTAGATTCTAGAAATCTGAAAATGCTTTACCTAGGAGGTTCAGAGAGTAAACGCTGTTTCCCCCTTTCCCTCACTAGTAGAAAAATAATTAAAATAACAGTAAAGCACCAGAAACTATCAGCTAACTCCCACTGAAATTATTTTGAGCAATGCACTAAAATAGATGAAGCAGTTACTTTCACAGAAAGAATTTAAAACAAAATAACTACAAGAAATTACAGGGAAGTTATTTGTGATTTTTTTTGGAGGAAGTCTGAAAAAATAAAATTAAATCTTTAACACTCATATATAAATCCATTGCATTGCATGTACCACCCACATCTGCTTATTGCTTAAATAAGACAAAGAAAGGACCAAGAAAGGACCACCAAAAAACATCAGCTCTGAATATTTTTTAAATGCTACAGGCTAGATATTAAAACATTTGCACAATATTAGTAAGCACTTATCTACATCTGCATTTACTTACCCAGTCTCTGCTGTAAATAGTCTCTAGCCTTGATTTGTCCCACCCGCTTCTTCATTAAACTGAGCTGCACTTTAACATATCTCAGAGGCAACGTAACTGAAGTGCAGCAAGCTGCAAGTCACATGGAGGAGAGGCAAAAACCCTTTGGGCTTGCCTTTCTTTTTTTTTTTTTTTTTTGATGTACGCACTTCACATCGAAGTGAATAGTTTCTCTGTTTTCTATTTCCCTCAATCATGCTTAAGCTTTTTAATAAGGTTTATTAGTAGCTATCCATGACTCTTCCTAAAGAACAGTTAATGCAAAGAGCAATGCTTCTCTCATTAGTTTGGAGCCAAACAGACGCTTTATTACTTCAAAATGTTTTTCTAGGCCAGGTCATCAAATGAAGCCCAGAAAAGCCATTAAATCATAATATAACCCTGGCTCCAACAACAATCAGCATTCTGCAGGAATTTCCAGGTTTCAGTAGACTCAGAAATCTTATTTGCACAAAAACACCCAGCCAGATTATTTCCTATGAGCTAGCATGACATTATAATATGGATTAAGTAAGGGCAAAGTCCACCCAAAATCCTGCACTTCACGTCTGTCCTTCCTCCCTGCTCATTACTGATTCTAACCTGTAACCAGATGCTGTGAAATGCCACTAAGCAACAACTGCCGCATTTACTGCTGAAGACTCTCGGAAATCTTGATCTTGATAAATGTAACATTTATTTTTATTACTCATTTCTTTAATATTACCAACCACAGAAATCCCCTGCACATTCTCTCACTCTCCCCTCCCAAAATCAAGACCTTGGGTTGTTACCTATGCTGAATTATCCAGAGCCAGCTGAGATGCCCTTTGGTAATCCAAGGCATCAGCACAGGGCTGGTAGACACAATAGAGGGCCATAGCACCTAGAGAAGTAGGTATGAAAAAGGCAGGTGGGGCACCCAAGGGCATCCCTAAAAGTCCTACACACAAATGTACAGGCAGCCAAATCATGTCACCAAACATTGCTAACTAATGCATACAAACATACCAGAAATTCCTATATCCCATTATATGTGTATATATATAATATAATATTATATATTATAATATTAATGGGAGCAGGCCCATTATATATATAATAATACATATATATAATATTATGTTACCTGTTGAGAGTATTTCAGCAGCCTAAGAGTTAAATTATATACTGATGATGGCACGAATGTAGGATTACTTATCAGTGCTATAAAAATAAAGTGGAAATTTGGAAGATACATGTCTGTAAATATACAGCATCTACATAAATTGATGATTAATCTACATATTCCCTTTAAATTACATGTTTCTAACAACTTCAAGAAGGAATACGATACACAAAAGAAGACAAAATGCATTATATGCTAAAATACTGACGATTCCAAGGGGGAGGGGAGAGAGAGAAAGAATCTAAGCAGTCCATTTAGGTTTTCATCCATTTCAGACTCTACAAAATCATGGAGAAGATGTATTATTAGATATTTCATGTAACATAAGAACTCAGGGGACCAAGGAACTGATCATCAAACAAAAAGAAGTATTTTTTATCTAAATGTAACACATCATTAAGATTTGAAAGTATTCCCAAAGGCTGCTTAGAAGACCAAAAGTATAAATGTCTAAGAAGGTATTTGACAAATTCATCAAGAATAGATGCATCATATACTGTAAAACAGTATCCCAAACCTTCAGCTTAGGAAGTCCCTAAAGTCCAACAGCTACCGAATATTATGAAATTATGCAAGAGGAAGAATCACTATAGATGTCCTATGTCCTAAACTCCTTTCATGAATATCTGCTACTGCTGCTATATGACTCCAATTCAGCATACACTTATGAGTTTTACAGTAACTCAGTATAGCTGTTCTTGGTTGTCCTAAACTGAGAATAATTTCCTTGATCATCTTATCTGCGTTTACACAAAAGGAAGGCTTTCTGTGCGAGCCTCATGATGTTCAACAAGGCCAAGAGCAAGGTGCTGCATCTGGGTCAGGACAATCCCAAGCCCAAATACAGGCTGCGCAGAGAATGGATTGAGAGCAGCCCTGAGGACCTGGGGGCGTTGGTTGATGAGAAGCTCACCATGAGCCGGCAATGTGCACCTGTAGCCTGAAAAGCCAACCATATCCTGGGCTGCACCAAAACAGCATGGCCAGCAGGTTGACGGAGGTGATTGTACCCCTCTGCTCTGCTCTCGTGAGACCCCACCTGGAGCACTGTGTTCAGCTCTGGGGCCCCTGGCACAAGAAGGATGTGGAGCGAGTCCAGAGGAGGGTCATGAAGATGATCAGAGGACAAGGGGTAATGACCTTAAACTACGAAAGGGAAGATTTAGATTAGATATGAGGAAGAAATTCGTCACTCAGAGGGTGGTGAGACCCTGGCACAGGTTGCCCAGAGAAGCTGTGGCTGCCCCATCCCTGGAGGTGTTCAAGGCCAGGCTGGATGGGGCTTTGGGCAACCTGGTCTGGTGGGAGGTGTCCCTGCCCGTGGCAGGGGGGCTGGAACTGGGTGATCTTTAAGGTCCCTTCCAACCCAAACCATTCTGTGATTCTTATTAATGCTCACAGAATGTTATGATAAATTAACCTCAGTGATATGTTTAGAGTGCATTTATTAAAGACAGTTAAACTTGCAAGCAGATATGATCAAAATTTAAATGCTTTTAATTGACCTTAGAACTAATTTCTAACCATGTAAATTGGATTTTGCTCGTTATCTCATCTCATTGCATGTACCCATATTCAGATTCCTGTAGTCAGTATCTTTTCTTCTATTACATATCACATTTTTTTTTCCTTTATTACTGCTCACTGCCCCAAATATGACTATTTATATATCACTCTGAATATGCTAAACTCTCAATAGACAAGAAGAAATCCTAAAATGCAATGACAAAGAAGTATCACAGGAACCACTGGAAGACCACTGAGGGAACATAAGAATGAGAAAATTCTTAAATCTTAGGGGGAGTTAGGTGCTAATGGTTCACACGCTGACAAAGCAGCAGACAAATCTAAAAGGATGAAGCAGCAGACAAAAGGCCTTAAAAATAAATAAATCAAGCAGATTTAATTTAGAAGATTAAGTTGCACTGAAAATTTTCACCCTTGCCAAGTAGCCAGGAAGAAGTCATTGCTGATTTTGGAAGAGTGAGTTACCAAAGCCAGATACTGCAGTATATTGGAAAGTAATGAAATTGAGGTAGTGGGAATAAAAAACACTTTTAACGCAGTAGGCATAGGGAAAGAGAGAACATGCACAGTCTCAAAAGTCAATGGGAAACAATGCAAATCCTAAAACATCAGAGAGAATAAAAAATGTCTGAATAGCAAGAAAGGTGATCCACTGTTGCAATAATGTTCCTGTTATGTTCAGAAAAACAACGGGCTTTTTCAGTGGGGGAATGAAAGAGAGAAGAGGACATTTTTCGGTCTGTCACAATACAACATCTTGCCATAAATTGGGATTTTCACACATGTTGAAACTATAATAATCTGGTTCTAAAAAAAGATAAATACTTGTATACATATACAGATGTACATCCAGAAATTATTTTGATGAAAATGACAGAGTCAAGTTTTGGGCCACTACTGCAATTTTTATTTCAAACAGCACCTATTAGGAAAAAGCTTAAAACCTTGAAGAGAAATAAAATTACCATTAATTTCACTGCAAATTTGAATGCAACTTTTGCTTTCATGGGGGCTAACTTTACCAACAACATTCTATATGCCTTCAACCCAATGGGTTTGTATTTATAACTTTTAAAATGAAATCATTAAGAACCAGAGTTCAGTTAGAGCACATTTTCTAAACGTCAACATTTTATCACATCAGCAGTATTTCAGAAGATACAGGTCCTACAGTTTGGTGGCTAAAGTTCAGGGTTCCTTTATGTGGAAGTCCTATGCACTACAAAGGGTGTTGATTTAGTCGGGTTACAGGCTGGCAATGTGATGAATTCATTCTCTTTACTGCAATACAGGACCAAAGATGCTGCCATAAACATCTCCCTTGCACATTCATGAGGTAAAATACTTAATCTGTCTTCCAAACAATCACTGTTCATCTTACCAGCAAGTCAAAGCAAGGTAAATCAAAAATAAATTAATGCCAGGGTATTTCAACTAAGCAGTCTTTTATAGACAACAGAAGTTATTGATAGGTACTTCAACTAATATAAATATTATGCGCTGTCTCGAATACTTATACATTATCAAAAAGAAAACAGCAGTATAAAATTGCAAAATCAATGCTGTCAACAATGCAGTAAAATGGTGGCTTCTTTGTGGATGTTCTGGAATACACCTTTTCTGCTTCCCTTCTCATTGTAACTATATCAAAACCAAAATCTTATGGGTTTTGTGCACACATGAATGTCCCTAAAACCACAATTCACCATTAAAAACTGCATTAATTATTTGGAAAAAAACCTGATATTTCACAGCAATATTGTAATTTGCTATCAAAAACAAAGCCAAAACATCAATTCAAAGAAAAATGCACACACTACATTTGCTAATCAAGAAAATAATGGTCTGCATTCAGCAGCAATAGGGCAGCTATTGTAAAGCACCCCACTTCCTGCAACATGATATTTGCATTAAAGTACCTTGTGCTGCTCTGAACTATTATCAGGCATTAGACTAATAGCACTTAGTATGACAGATCTTGAATTGGCTTAGTAATGTAGAAACATCACTTAGAATCAGAAGCGGGTGGGGAAATGGTTTTCCTGTTCTTTGAACAGATATTTTTAAAATATCTTTCTGGAACAGATGAAGAGAGGGCAATATAACAAGAGAGCACACCCCACCTTTCCTGTTAGGGACAGCACCTAACATCTGGGGCGTGTACATAAGAGAATCAATGCTTTGTAACTTATCTGTCCTGTAAGAAGCTGGGGAGTGAGTTCTGGCAAATAATACTGTGGCAGGATAGCAGTCCTCCCTTGCTATCTGTTTGCCCCTTCATTTTCTTGTCCTCATGGAAATGAGGACCCCACCACATTCACAAGGACCCTGGAGGATAGATGAATGCATTTTTGTCATAGACATGGGGGTAGGCTGCTTGGGTCATTGATGCATATGAATCTACCTGAACCTGTCTCCAAAAATCACAAAGATTAACAGTTGGGTACCTTTCTATAGTACTTTTATTTTTTTGTGTTAAGAATACTAAATAAATTATACAGAGCTATCACTACCAAACATGTAGTTAGTGCTTTACAGTGAATCGTCAGTATTATTTTTCAAGATGAGACAAGCCAGGCAAAAGTATAAATTACCACACAGAGGGAGTTGAGAACTTAAAAGCAAGGTGAGTAATAAATGGCTATTGTATTTGCCTGAGAACAATACAGAATTTATTATCAGACCAATTAGTTCTGTCTACTCCACTAAAATGTTGCTCCCCTCATTTTGCTGGCGTTTTCCCATATCACTGTTGCCATTCTCACTAGTAACAAAACAATATGTGGTTTTGGCCCCCATGGTAAGAATTTTATGATTCTTAGGAGAGGGAAGGAAAGGTCCCATGATGCATATCCCACACCAGCACACCAGGACAAGTGGGCTGAACTAAAAGGCAGGACCCACATACAAGGTCTGCACTGATTTCACCTTGCAGTTGAATCCAGGCCAGGCAACTTAGGTGTCTTTGTTTGACCACATCCCTAGCAAAAATGAAGGAGCATCTCCCAGAATATGAAGGACAAGAAGATGACACGGAGTCACCTTCAGCATGTATTCACCAACAGGAAGTCCTGCTTGACCAACCTGATAACCTTCTATGATGAAATGACTGCCTAAGGTGGATGAAGGGAAAGAGGTGGATATTACTTAACTTCAGTAAGGCTTTCAGCACTATCCCATAAGCGCCTCCATATACAAGTTGATGCAGTATGGGCTGGATGAGGGCACAATAAGGTAGACTGAAAACTAGCTCCCAGAGAGAGTTGTGGTCTATGTCACAAAGTTTAATCGGAGGCCAGTAACTAGCAGTGCGCCCCAGGGGTCAATAGTCAGGTCCAGTCCCGTTCACCATCTTCATTCATGATCTAGACCATGGGGCAGCGTACCCTCAGCAAGGCTGCAGATGACACAAAACTGGGGGGAGTGGTGCATACAGCAAAAGGTAGAGCTGCTATCCAGAGGGACCTCGAGAGGGCAGAGGAATGGGCTGACAGGAACCTCATGGATCAGAAGCACATTGTTCTGTACCTTGGGAGAAATAATCCCAGGCATCAGCAAATGCTGCGAGCAGTCCATTTGTAAAAGAGCTTTGCAGAAAAGGAACAGGAGTCAATGACATGTCCTTGTGGCAAAGGTGTCCAGCAGTATCCTGGACTGTGTTAGACAAACTATTGTCAGCAGGGAGGGGATCCTTCCCATCTACTCAGCACTGGTGAGGCCACACCTGGAGTACTGGGTCCAGTCCTGGGTACTCCAGTACAAGAGAGACACAAACATGCTGGAGAGAATCCAACAAAGGGCCACCAAGATGATCAGAGGGCTGGAGCACCTCTCCTATGAGGAGAGGCTGAGAGAGCTGGGAGTGCTCAGCCTAGAGAAGAGGAGGCTTGGGGGGATCTTATCAATGTCTGAATGAGGGTGCAAAGAAGACAGAGCCAGGCTCTTTTCAGTGGTGCCCCATGACAGGATAAGATGCAACAGGCACAAACTGAAACACAAAAGGCTCCATCTGAACATCAGCAAACACTTCTGTTTTTTACTCTGCAGGTGCATGAGCACTGGTCCAGGTTGCTCAGAGAGGTTGAGGAGTCTCCCTCTTTGAAAATATTCAAAAGCCACTTGTATGCAGTCCTGGACAGCCAGCTCTAGATGGCCCTGCTTGAGTAGCAGGGTTGGCCCAGGTGACTTCCTTCCAACCTCAGCTCTGCCGCCATTCTGTGAAAACAGAATCCAGGTAAATCAAGAAATCCAGCTACAACATGTCCTGTCGGGAACAATAAAACAGATGCACAAAGTAACCACCAAAGATGAGTTTGTCAGAAATCAACAGTTTCTCTGTTTTGACCTCGTGTATCCAACATCAACCAACTGCAAAAAGAAAAATATCATTCCTTCAGAAGTATAAGCTTATAGCAAGACATTTACAAGAACCAGCGTAGGAAAGCGTCATCAATTTGGACTGGAGAATCAGAAATTTATCTTAAATCAGTACTTAAATATGGTAAAAACCACCAACCATTCTTGTAAACGTAAACTGGAAACTGCTATATATAGTTCAAGGCCTGCAAGTTCTTTGAAGTTTTTACATAAAATGTTGTTAAGTCACTTCGTAGGGCTGTGCTCTTAGTGCCTGCCTCACAAGCTCATTACCTGTCTAGCAGATGGGATGGCTTCAGTGCTTCAAGGAAAACATTTAGTTATATATTTAATGGCATTAGGTGTAAAGTTAGATAAAATAGAACAGCAGCTGACTGTTTTCTTCTGTAACAACAGATTCCTGTTTAAACATAATCCAGCTGCTTGAAGTTAAGGATCCTTGCCCACTAGAAGCAGGAAATTTATTCAAAGCTTACGCCAACAGCACTGTTTATAAAATTGTTTTGTATACAGGAACTGCACTGAGGGATACTTTCTAAGGTTTATCCAGGTATTTCAACTACTTTTAAAGCAAGAACAGAAAGAAACAGAGAACAGCAAAGCTCAAAACTGCATGAAGAATGTAATCTGGCAATCCTCTTTTGCTAATTCATAGAACAGTGCCTGTACTCCAAATATCCCAGTGGTTCCACTGGTGCCATGCTATGAGTTCAGAGCAGGAAATAAAAGATTTATTTTATTTATTTACTTATATGCAAGTCTACCTATTGTGTTTCACCAACTAAAGAAACTCTTTGAAAACTAAAGGAAGAAAAAGAAACTTGCATTTTCTGTGACTTATTTAAAGCTTTCTGCTTAAGCTCAAAACTGCGGAAAGCTCCAGGTAAATGTAACCAGAACCAAAATATACAATATAGCCCAGAACGTTCACATTTGAACGATCCCATTTTTTTCCTCTTCTGAAAACTGTTCAGCTTTCTTGTAATAGCTCAATCCCAAGTGATTTATCCACGGATTTTAGCCTCACAGCTGAAAGGCTTTATTGCTTTTTCATAATGAAACTTAAAGCTTCAGTGTCTCCAGACACTCTAGGGAAAGGGAGACAGTGCATCATTCAGAGATAAGGAGCTTAAAACTTGAAAGCCACACCCAAAGCTACCCAAAGAGCTCTCAGCTTCATTACCTTTTCTTGTCACTGTCAGAGGGCAGGGGAAAATGGGCAAACGCTAAATGGAGGAAAAAACCTAAGTGCATCACAACTGCAAACTAATTGCTTTTGTCTCTCCATTTTTTTTCCAGCATAATTAATTTGCTATTTCAGTTTTGTTTTGTTTCTAAGCTGCCTGTATATAGAAAAAAAAAAGGACAAGAAAATTGAACAAAATGGAATAAAAAGCACTTTCCCTTTGTTTCTGTGGTTTGGGTATTGCTCTGGCTAGGAGTAGCAAAAAGCCGACACCATTTAGAGGCTAATCAGTATCTGTATGAAGCAGCAGATAGCTCACAACTAGGGAAAAGCTAAATACATCCAAATAGTTAGCTACCCATTCAAAGCTGAGTCACATTGGTGAGGCTAGGAGAGGAACCTGATCTGTTTCCAGCCATATTGCACCTTCCTAAGATATCAAGAGGACCTGATAACTTCAAGGATGTTACTCCAGGACCTCTGTCCACCTTGTACATGACTGCAAATAGGCACATGGGCAACGTCTGGATATGCCATCCCTGGACCTTGAAACTGTGGCATGCACTGCCCCTTGTGAGAAAACCAAAGCCAGAATTTGAAAAGCAATGTTTCTGGGAGTGGTATTCAGCTCACAGATAAGACACTTTAAGTAAAGACATCTACAAATGCATCTGAACTCCCACCATCCCCAGTATGTGCTGGGTAGAGCCATGTTCATACTGAACTTGAACTCAAAGGAAATTTAAGTGTATCCAAACCCAGGAAATTATTACACAACTAAAGGATAAATCCGATGTGAAGTATGCTGAGAGGAATCCTAAGGATAGCACCACACACAGTATATAGCACTTTACTGTTCTTTATTTTTCTCCTTCATGCAGATAATTTCATAATACCATGTCATTAATCTCCCAGGCTAAGAACAAGGCAATGATATTGAATTGTTTCATCTGTCACCCTACAAAACAGTGAGGACAGCTACTCTAAATCTCAGCTGTATGGCAGAAAACGAGGTCTGTCTGAAACAGGCAATGCCAGCAACTGTGGGATGCCAGTGGGAGAAACACGGCCCATCATCGTAAGTGTTCAAAGTCTGGTTGGACGTGGCTTTAAACAACCTGATCTAGTGAAAGATGTCCCTGCTCATGGCAGGGGAGCTGGACTGGATGATCTTAAAGGTCCCTACCAACCCAAACAATTCTGCGATCCTATGATTATAAGGCTGAGAAGTAACTGTACTTTCTGGGCAGGCTGTGGAGCAGTAGGCACCTCAAGAAAAAATTTTGCTTCACAGTAGCTGAAACCAGGGGAAACCACCCGAAGTCTGGAACAAGCCAAAGTCAGTCAGACCCAGGAGTGCCCCAAAACAGGAGCAGCAAGTTGATTTCACCAAACTACAGAAAAAAGAAGGAAAGTAAAGGAGAAACAGCAGAAAGCCCAGGAAAGGTCAGCACACCTTTTAGGCCAGCAGAAACTGCCTAAAGAAAAAAATGACCTAGGTCAACATCTCCTATGTTCATTGAGAGTAAACTGCAGCAAACTGGATTTTGTAAGCAGGGAGGACAGCATCAGAGAAATCCACTGGCATCCATAAGCACTTCGGCACTTTATAAATAAAGCTAAAGAACACGAACTTTAGGCTAGTCATTTTCAATAATTGTCAATACTAAAATTGGTGTTAGATTATCCAAATAGGAAAAAAAATAGTATCAGGATAATTATTCCCAGCTTTGAGACTATCTCTGATTTCCAGAAAGACAGAAGTCTACAGTGCTCAAACCTAAAGAAAAGATGAAATGTTTAAAACTCCTCTGGGAAAACGCTGTTCTCATTTCCTCTTGATGTGGCTTGGGGAAAGTTAAGTATTTCTCCTATTCCCTGAAGAATTCCCTGAAGTTCCCATAGCCCCTGAAAAAAAGCCTCAGCTGGAACTCAGAAAAAAATCTGGGTGGCAAGAAAGGAAGCAAAGTGTGTCCAAGTCTCTAAGAAATTCACACCATCTACCCCGACACACTGCAAAGGTCTGGCAACACATTCTGTTTTAAAAGCCCATAGTTAATATTAAAATTTAATTTTCTAAAATCAATTAGAAGCAGCTAATCTCGACAATGAGCACAGAACTAAGTGACATCAGAAGAAGCAGTGCTGAAATAAACTGCTAAAAAGCAATGTGCCTTCAGGTCCAATTGTAATTTTCAACTTGAAATTCTGCTGAATGGCATGAATTTTTAGTAAAACTGGGCAATCTCCCATTAAAACCAGCAAGTGTACAGGAGGATTCAAAGACAAGCAGAACTGTTTTGTGCTTTAAGCTGGTTCCGCACAAATTATATACTGGTAAACTCTAAATCCATGGATAAGATGTAAGATCCACTACAGCCAAAAACACAGATAGGAAACACTTTAAGCAGTACAGTTGCTGCAATGGAGTATATGGTCTCACAAATCTATAAAAAGGAGCTAACTGTCTCAAACTAATTGGTGAAAGGAAATATAATCAGCAAATATACATATTTAGCTTTTCAAAGTCTGTCCATATGTACAGCAAATCAAGGGAATCACAGCCAGCTGGATAAATATATTTTCTTTAAAAACTTGTTATATAGAACCCTCTGCTTTCAAGTCAAAATGAATTGATAAATCTGACCAAAACAAGTGGAATCGGGGGAAAAAATCTTCAACTTTTTGGGACAAAATTGTGTTCAGGTTCTAACTTTAACGAAATACCATATGTGTTTGGGTTTTTTTTCCTCTTTTTCAAATAGGGAAAAATGTTTTGAAACAAAACTTATTGCCTTTAAGTTTAAATAAATTATTTCTGCTCAAAAAAGTTCAAACATCAGGTTGACCCATAATGGTTTTCAGTTCAGTCACTGAACCAAGAAGACTAATTATTTTCATGACCGAATCATGAGATGAGATGACAAGCTAATTGAGAGATTTTTAAAGATAAAAAGGAGTAATAGGTATTTTTAACATGGCAAAAAAATAATAAATTATAAACACCTTATTATTTTATCACAACATTTTGTGATGAAATTCTTACAGTAGAAAAGGAGTGTAAAGTAATACGGTGATATGGAAATGCTTACAGACAAAAAATTATCTGTAATAATAATTATTACAATGCATACAGCCAAGCAAGGTATTAAACAGACAGTACAGTGGCTTAAAAAAAAAATCATTAAAAACTGAGACACACATACCAGAGGGGAAAAAAACAAACAACAATACATGGAAACAGAAAAATAACTATTTATGAATCACAGACAGCACCGAATTAACGGGAAAAGGACCTTGGTTTTGTCACACAGGATAAAAAATGCATAATGTGTGGCTGCTGCAGAAAACAGGCAAAACATGGAATCCACAAGGAATGCTAAAGGCTGCAATTTAGAAAATATTCTCAAACCCAAATGTCTTTGACTTGTGTTCACTTGGAAACCGGTGTAAAACCGGTCCACTTCCATGATAATACTGCAGAAAAAGAGCTCGAAGAACAAAAAGAATGGGTAAGAGTACAGAAGAATGTTTACAAAGAATATTTACATCAGAAAACAGGCAAATCAAAAGGAGGCAATAACAAAGATAAAATAAAGAACAGTTTATGGGTTTCTGCTGCCTTTCCCTCATAGTACTAGGTGAGAATTCTTAAAACCCCACTTCCTATCTAAGGAAATATTTTTCCACAGAATAAATGGACTCCCATATGATGTATAGCATCACTAAAACCAAAAAAATCAGAAAAAAAAAAGATATTAGACATTTCTGCAAGCATATCCAGAATCACAGTAATCAATGTTATTGGCTGGAATACAAAGTCTCATTTCCAGCCAATTTCCAATTACTAAGAACTGCAGCAGGCTTTCCAGGACAGCAGATCTGCCCACTGCAGCTCCCGCCCTCTCAAGATGACCATTCTCAGAAGCTGCATATTCAACAAAAAAGATTAGATTTGGAAGTCTGAAAGTCAGAATCTACATTTTTGGTTGTCTGGATGACAAAGCTCCTATCACAGCTACAGGAGATTTAGTTAATCATCAGTGGAGTTTATAACGAATAGAGTAAATGCAGGAATCTACTTTAAATAGATATCAATCTCATCCTAGATACCTATATTTAGGGGTCTCTAAACCCATCACTGAATCCCAAACTGAAGTTAGGGCAATCTGAATCTCTGTCCTGAGTACATTGAGTACACTAGTTCCCATATTCCTACAGGACACCTTACAGAACAATAGTGAAATTGTTTCTTCTGTTACTCTCAGACACAATTAGATAAGATTTTATCTAGTCAGAGTTTTCCCTTTTCTGAATATAAGAAAGTATGAAAGAAAGAAGTAAGATATAAGTAAGAAATTGAGAGTCCATGGCTTTTTGTAAAGTCTTAAATGGACTAGAAGTTGGCCTAACCTAAATCAAATGTCTAACGGCAGCTACACAAAATAATACCTCAAAGCCAGAAATCCTACCTTGAAATTACTCTTTCCCTTCATATTTATCACAGAAGAGCATATCTGAATTATGTGTTTTCAACACCAATTTGGATGGACTAAATACAGGTGCAGCCACAGGGTGCCTGTGCATAACCCAGGACATTTTCCCCATACACATGTATCAACAGTTGAAAGGCAGCATGGTTAACATCTACTGCTTGTTTCTTGTTGATGTGCATTAAAAGTTCTTAATTATCAAAAGCAGAACAGAGGCCTAAGCCAAAAGCTAGCCTGTCAAAATCTCTTTTCAAATGAGAATTCAGAATCGCTTTCCTTGCCCTGAAGAACTTCATTAATTGAATATGCCGGTTCAAGAAACATCTTAGTGTTTAAAAATCCCATTCCTTATAGCTTCCAAAACAAAAGCACACCACAAACAGTGCACGTGCCTAAGATCCCCATGCTTGCATGCTGGAGATCATCTATTCAGTCTCATTCAGCCTCAGTCTTGTTAAGGTAACAATAAGGATATTTTTCTAAAGGTGCTTGAGATATTAACAAGTCACCTTCTATCCCTGCAAATGAAAATGCATGAGGATTACAGCTCTTGGCAAAATTGGTCATTGTCCCATCTGCTTTTTGTACAATAACATGGGAGACCGATTCATCCTAATCGTGTCCCCAAAGAGGTGGCACGCTGGAACTGATCAGGAACTGCAGAGGAAAATAAACAATCCATGGAGGCAGAAGCAAAGTGGAAAACACATTCAGTAGAGTACTCAAAAACATCACAAGGACTCAATGGCACCCACCTACCCACCAAACTGTATTCACATGGAGAACAGAAGCCCTAGGTAGGCTCCTGATGTGGCTAATGGATAGGGCAATGCAGATCTTTGATGGGCTCAATTGATTTGTTGAACTGGGTTTCTCTCTTCCCACAGACTTAGGAAACCCACACGCAACACACAAGTGAGAAGAATTCGGCCTTCAGGGTAGAATTTAAAGCCTTCTGAAGACAAGGGACACCGTTTGCTCTATTTCCTCTATTAGTAAGACAGTGGTCTACGCATTCCAGTAATACAAAATGTCTATAACCCTTGAGAAGCTGCCCTAGCACAAGCTTGTTCACTAGGAATTATTTGCTAGAAGTGAGATAGCTGTTCATTGAGAAGTAACAAAGAATACAGCAATAAAGAAAAAAAATGAAAAAGATAAGCTGTTTTAAATTTAGCAGCTCCTCATTTTAATTAGCAGATGTTTATTTATCTCAACTTTCTCCTTAGCCTCTATTTGTTTGTAGTAAGAAAGAAAAAGTAATTCCAGTGAATAAACACTGATATTTAGTTACATAAAATATTCTACAGGCATGTGCATTACAAATAAACTCAACCTTAAATGTGTCTGTTATGTCTAATTTTAGGACTCGAGCTTTATCCAAAAGACAGCGTGGAAAATCTTGACATGCACACCTCTGTCTCCAAACAGACAAACTAGAAGGGGCAAAAGAAGGCAAAACAGTAGCTTCCACAAGCTGGGGGGTGATAAATGGGGGGGTGGAGGGGGCAGGGAGGATTTAAAGTGAAATGACAAAATGATTTGTAAAAAAAAAAATAAATTAGGTTTAATGAAACTTGTTTAAAATGTGTTTTTCTAGAAATATGGTCACTTGGTGGACATTCCATCTATGGACATTTGTGCTAAAAATACTCTCTATGTGGGGGACAAAGAAACAGGAGGAGGAAGAGCACATTAATTACAGGAGGCAAGACTCAAGGATTTTATTTTTGCCTTTTTAACAAAGAGAATGCTAACAGACCACTTGCAACATAAAGAAGAAAAAAAGGAATTTTAAAAAGATAATCTGGCCTTTCTTAAAGATGGGAGAAAAAAATAAAAGCATTTTGTTTTATGTATAAGGAGTACTGCTGGGAAGCTAATGCCACCACCCCCTCAAAACCAGTGCAAGCAAGGCCAGAGATGTCTGTCTTTACTGAGTTGTGTTGCTGGGAGACTGAGTTAGGAAAACACAAAGGAAGAAGCCAAAAGATTAAGCGAGATGATGACTATTACCATATTTTACAGTCAAATCAGATGGTACTTCAGCCCAGGAGACCTCTAAACCCAAATAATTTTTCAAAAATGAATTTAGGACTCCTTAGAGAAAGCACTATTTGTTCTAAATTACCCAGGACATGAAAATAAAGTGTCTCCAAAGCTGTTAAAGCTGTAGCCCTCTAAGCTTCTTTTTCACTACTGTCTTCCCCAGGAATCTTAATACTAATTACAAAACATGTCTTTGGTGAACAGTGGGTGTGCTTACAGGATTCCACATGAACCCAAAACACCAAATGTTTTAAGAAATTGTGAGGGAAAAAAAATAAATAAAAAACAAATACCAAAACCATATTATCTTTCTCCCCCCAAAAAATTTTCACCAAGATGAATGTCTTCTTTCCTGACTCAGCAATCAACAACTTTACAGCCAGTCTTCTTGATTTTCTTTTTCCCCATAATAGAAACTACAGCAAGGGAAGTTTAGAAGTGTTCAGGGGATGCCGAGTCCTATATCCCTTCTTGGATAAGAAGTGACAGTCGTAACTACCAGGATCCTCAGCCCATGATCTTTGTATGCCTCATTATTCCTTAGCTATCCTGATGCCCACACGACAGCTTTAATTCTGGCTAGGAGACAGACGGAAGCAGAGCTCCCCAGCAATAGAAGGGACCTTTTCCAGAGGCGAGCTAGTACATCGCACAGTCACCCCTCATCAGAGACGTTCAGTCAAATTAGTCTCTCATCTCATTAGTAGTCAGTAAAGAAACTGTTATTGACATAACACGCCTGCCCGTCCAGGCCAATGCGAGCACATATTTGACATGCCCTGACAGCTTGGGTAGCTGCCTGGGAAGTACCAGGACAAGGGAGACCTGACAAAGCTTCTAGGAGGCTTGCATTGGACCATCTTGGAGATGAACAATAATAGCACAGTAATTATCACTTAGTTCCAGCAATGCAATTGAACGATAGATAGCAAGACCTGTGTGTAAAACACACTTGTGAACTTAGAAAAACAGGGATTTGTGAAGACCCTTATTTCTTATACCACTATCAGAATCAAGGTACGACTGTGAAGACAGTTCTTCATATGAACTTAGAAACTACTAATGTGAGTATATGATCAGCAGTGTAAAAACCATAAAATACACTTCAATATTACAGAAAACCAAGAATATTATTATAGGAAATTAGAACAGTAACACAATTACATTTGAATCAATTCAGCCTGTCAGTTCAGAGACAAACTACAACATAAAACCAAGCTGAAAGCACTAATACCAAAGCTTGCTAAATTTTTAATGCCTCGTATCAGCATCTTTTGAAGTAAATGTTACCTAACCTTCTAAATTCTGCTCAAAAAAAAAATAAAAACAAAAATCAGAGACAAAATTATCAATAACTGATGTGATATTGCTGTGATGTATTTGGCAATTTTCAAATAGAGGACATTTTATTTCCAAAGAGAAAAATGAGGCTCTATTCAGAGAATTCTTGATTTTCTTAGTAACAGTCTCCCTACAGCTTTTAAGACCAGTATTATAATGGTTCCATACCGTGAAGCTGTTGTTGACATTTTTTGTGCTTGATTCAGCTACACTGGCATCTGACAGGTCAACTTCATCAAATATTAGAGACTGTGAATGGAAAAGAACACAAAAACATTAAATATAGCCTGAGTCTGCTCTCAAGTATGCTCACATTTGGTCCTTTCATTTCCTCCTGTCCACTCCAATTGGAAAATAAAAACAGAAAAAAAGAGAGGGTGAAAAAATAGAAAACACTGATGAGGTGATGGAACTTCCTATTCCACCGCTAAACACAGTCTTATTTGCTATCTAATCAGATGAGAGTGTAAAACAGTGGTTCCAAAAATACATGCTACTTTAAAATCTTTTAAGGATTTGTTTTTATTTTTTTTTTTTTAATAGATGCAGCTTTGGGGTGTCTACTGTGTACCATAAATGTGGTATCAGAGGAAAGAAATTCACACACAGTAACGTACAAATATATTAATGAGCTTTAGTATGGAATTCTAAATTCATGAAAGGGAATCTATGATATGGTATCTGTAAGAAAAGAAAATGGAGCTCAAGAGACTGAAGAGATTCCTCTTTCCACTCCTTTGTTTGATGTTCCCGTAAGAGAAATACGTATCTTCATTAAACACCCCAGCTTCTGGCGAAGGGTTTCAGTCCGGTTGAACTCACAATGGGTCACAAAGCAAAGGAAAGACCACCAAAAACATCTCACCCTATTTTAGCCATACCTTGCTCTTTCTCCTCTATGTCATGGGAAGGAGAAATAAAAAAAAAAAAAAAAGTGTGTTGTATGCCACAGCACACAATCAATGTTTGGGGATTGTGGAAGGATTCAGTGCTGCAGAGTATTTGTGCAACTGCATACTCACTACTCCTTCTTTTCTCATCCTTATGACACAGATTACGTTGCCATTCTCACAGCTCTCCTCTGTCATGTTTATTAAGACTTCGTATAAACTGTTCAGGGTAGCAACATGCGTAGAAAAGTGTGATAACAGAGGTACTTCAGTGCTGGGCTCCCCAGAGAGACAGCTTCTTAGATTCACCACAGCCGTACAACTACGTACCACGCAGTTACAGTCACGTAATCACAGAAAAAGAGGTTTCTGTGCCTCAGTAACAGTTTTACTAAGAAACCCAAGCTAGAGAAGATGATGGGGACCTGAAGCACCTCACCTACAGCTCCCATCGGTAGCTGCAACACTACAGGATATAGAAAAGTAATGCCCATCACTATGAAACAGCGCAGTCCAAGCTGCCTCAACAAGCCGAAATGTTCTCTCTTCCAGTCTTGAGGGGGAGGGAGGAAATGCCTTTCAGAAAGGAAAGGAGTATTCCCCTCTGCCCACCCCCAAATTTCCCACTAAAAGTTTCAATTGATGGGAAACAGCCTTTCCCCATACAAATCAGTTTTGGCAGAAAATCATCCCATCTTGATTTCGCGTAACCATTTCCATCCCTTTTAGAACAATATGGGCATTGGACTAGAAGAGCTTTAATGGAATTCAGTTTGTGAGGTAACTTCTGAGCGTTATCCAATGAGCCAACACCCCCCAAAAAACAGCTATTCAAGACAAACTTATTATTTGTCTGAATAGTCCAAGGGGTTAAAAGAACTGAGATAAACATGACTTAAAAATAGAAAAATCAAGAGATAGCACCAGACTTCCTTAGATAAAGTTAATTTAGCATACTACATCTTACATACTGTAGTTTTTAGTAAGACAATCACTAATAAATCATTAAATTATCATGATTACAATTATAAATTAAGCAAAATTGAGGTACATGGCATTAGATGTTAGTATTATAGAATTACCTTTGAATCCTTAGCATAGTAAAGGGTACGACCTCGAAGCTTGAAATAACGCTTTTTCCACCTCTGAAAAGAACTGGTTTGCTTCAGTAGTAATCCTTCTTTTATACTTGTCTGAAAAAGATTAAAACACAGTAGACAACGTAAATACATATCTAAATAGCTAAGTATATAGATCAAAGTTATTGGTTTTTATTATTATTTATGTTACATTCCATCTATTGTATAAATTTCTATTAAGTTGAGACTAATTCTCTGGGCAATCAGACTCTACATAGCTATTTTTTTAACAATGCCAATGCTGGCAAAAAGCTAATTTTACATATAAAACAAAAAAGCAGTCAAGAGGCTGTGAAGATTACCACAACGTAATTCAAGTGTTTGGATAGCTACGAAACCACAAAGATTAAAGCAAGCAATAGTTTACGGTAGCACAATGCAAAGAAAAAAAGATAAAAAACAATCTACACGAGGTCATTTCTAGTTCCAGAATCTGATTATACTGAGCAGAAAAACAATCTCCACATGGACCCTAATAGAGCGAGGTACTTAAAGGTGTGTCTAATTCAAGCACAGGAATTATGCCTTTAAAGTAGATCTAGGATGATGCAAGTTTTGCCTGACTTTAAGTACCTCACTGAACCAAGGTCTTCAGCATGCACTCAGCTTACAAATAGGAATAATTATGTTATGGGAAGTGTGAGAACAGTAACTGCTAGGGATATTTTTGCCAGGTAAATATTTCTAGTCAAAAACCTATTTGCCGATCCAAAGCATTCTGCTGCAAACCAAATCCTGCCTACATACAGCCCGTTTTTTGAAATTCAAAAAACACGAATCATTGTATTTTAAATGTGTACACTGCTTTTGCGAGCATGTGTGGGATTCATCAACCTGATTACATAAATTCTCCACTTAATCTGATGAAATGACACGATACAGCTTCCTAATTGCATGAATCTTGAAATCCATTTTCTTCAGCTTTGAAGCACAGAAATGATATGAGAAAAAGCAAGTGCATTTGGATATTATATTCCAACATAGTCTCCAATGCATAATATTTCCAATTTGTACTGCAACACTGGGATGCAAATATTATAATACAATTTCTAGACAATGTGATATAAACATCATTTGTAGTTATTCTAGACCTTTTAAAGGCTTAATCAGACCTGACTTGAAGTTCATAAATATTTTCATCTGTTATCAGATGTACAATTGTCCCTAACTTCAATGCAAGTAATAAAAATACAGAAAAAGCAGAAAGCACTTTAATGTTCCTACCATTTCCTTTAAATGAGAGGCATTATTGCTATGAACATCGCAACCTTCATTTAGACATTCCTAACGTAATAAACTCAGAATACAGCCCAACAATGACAAAGCAATTGAATTAATGCTCTCTAAAAAGCAACCCTCTCAGATGAAACACCGTGGATGAAAGTTTTGATTTATCTCACTTTACTTTACATGACAGCGAACCAGAACAACACGTTCGGTCAGCTGTCCTGCTCTAGCTGAGGGGTAGCAATTCCCAGCTGAAAGGGAGTGGAGAGCATGCACAACACACACAACTTCATGATTGCCTGCAATTTTCTGACCAGACCCTATGATAAGCTATTTTTACACGATATAAATAGATTTAATCAGCAATTCAGCCAGAAGCAAGTGCAAGTGCATATTCAAAGCTATTTGTTATAGCCATGCAGCCCTTCTGTTTTGCATTGATTGCTCCTTGAGATTTCCAAAGTTATCGCACAGGATGGGAGTAGATAGCTTGAGTGTTTGTCAGGGTTTGAAAGGAGTAAAACCATAGAAAACCAGTTCCAAAGGAAACAGTACTCCACATGCACAGCAGGCATTGACTTAGTGGAAAAATTTCCCAAGTGGAAGGAAATCCATGCCCATAGAAACACACTGCAGACACTAGGAGACTCAGAACATACACGTCACACTGAATTCCGTTTCAGGAATTTTAAAAACCCAATGAAAGAATACAAACCTCTCTAAACCCTAAGTTATTACTTGCTAAATATTAAAATAATTATTCCATGCCATTTTTAAACCTACACAAGCCATTTCTCCTTATTTCTGCTCACACCTTAGAACACTCCTGTCCCTAAAATCAAACCAAGGACTTCAAATTAAATCCATTTTGCAAGTCAATCCCTTAAAATTAACTCTCTGCAGTTAAATAACTGTACAGGCTCTACAGAATGTGTTTTTGTATCAAAATGTTAGAAAAATAGTAGATTCATAAACATCTTCCCAAGAAACATAAGCACTTCATGAAGCATAAACGTGAATTTCATGTTTTGCCACAAATATGTATTCTGAGCTAAGGTTTAAGCATGTCAAGCAGCCAGTTCCAAAACTGCAGACACCAAACATGAGCCCAGTATCTTTAATTAGCTTTGTTTAGCCTTTAAAATGTGCAGAAGACGCCCAGCTGCCAACTGAGTCATTAGCTAATCTGCTAATAACACTTTCCTGCATCTACACACAAGTCACAACACTTACAGGAATTTACAACTGGAAGGGACCTCCCAGGGTACTGAATCTGGGTCTCCGTTATTACATACAGCCAGGTCTTGTAAAGTTCTTTTTCAAAAACATTCATCAGGATATGGCTACACCTTAAGAAAGCAATCAGTACCTTTTCTCTCTGCAATTAAGACAGTACTCCAAGATCTCACTCTTTGGAGAAACTTTCCTCTAATTAATCTCAGCTGGACATTAAATCTGAAGCATAAGCAATAATCATTGCCAATTATATTAACTACTTTCCTACTGCAATTTAGGAGAAACACAAAAACGCACATCCCACAATCCTATTTCACACATTTTCAGGATCACCTCTCATCTGCTTACAAAAATCTCCAACCTCCCCATGCAGCCAGTTGTATAATTTAGTAATACAACCTCCCTCCAGATGTATGCGGCTATAATAAAAGCAAAGGTTTAATGGGTACAACAAAGATTTGCAATTAGCATAAATAATATCACAATAAAGGTTTCCTTTAGTTATCAAAGAGCTTGACTGTGTTTTCAACACCAGACCAAATTAATCACTAACAATCTTTACTACATTAGCCATTAACAATTAGGAAAATGATTCACAGTATTACAATCACCACACCACAGTACTCCACAGTCATATATTTTCCTAAAGACATGTAATTAAAAAAATCAGAGCCACATTTAATAAAATTAAAAAGTTGTAAATTTATGTTCAGTTATCAAAAAATTTTGAATTCAACTCTACATCACAAAACTCAGAATGACAAAAATAAATGGGATTCGTGGGCATTTAAATCTCTACAAAATGAGAGGCATCTTCTTCTATATCAGCAGATTTTTAAATACTCTGTATATAACATTTATAATTTAAAAAACAATTGGTTTTGTTTCAACAAGAATTAACCACACTACCTTACTTCTGACTAATTCAGTTTGTGAAGTCCCACATTTGCGCAAAAATCAAAATTTGTACTTCTGTTGGTCCAAGAAAAACCCAAAGAAAGGGGATATTTTTCTGATCCTAGAAAAGAATATAGTAAACTACTGATATATGCTTTACTGGCAGCTGCAAATGAAACTAATGAATAATTAATAACAAAACTCTGCCTTCATTTTCAGGTATATAATTGCATGTGCTGCTCCAAATGTGTCATGAGAGTGAAGAAAATGTCAGGAAATTTGTAAAACTGAAGAGAGTGAAAATGAGAACAGGAAAGGCCATAAAACAGGCCAGGTCAAATGTAAGCAGGAAATTAAGAGGATAAAGAAGAATTTTAAGACCACCTTGCAACAGATGCTCACGCTGAGACTAAAATGTTCTTTAAATACTTTGAAAGATGAAAGACAGCCAAGCGGCTGCCAGGATCGTTTTTCATCAGAGGCATGAAATGAGTACTAAAGGATGAGAAGATCATACCAAAGAAGCTCAGCAAATTCTTGGCATCTGTCTTTACTGATGAAGATGATGAGATGGTTTCTCATACAACACGATCTTTGTAACATCAGAATAGCTACATCAACATGAAGCACATATATGGGAAATATTAAACTAGTCAAATTGCTAAGTCATGTGGATCGGATGGCACTGACCCAAGAGTCCTGAAGAGCCTGAGAGGACCACTGATACTAAATTCCATTCCTGGTAACATAGTATACTGAGTCCACAGGAAAGAATAAGATTGCTGAGCCCATACAAAAACAAAAACAACAACAACAGAAAAAAACTGGTGTGGTGAAATACTTTCAAAAGAAAATATTGCCTTATTACCTGCAGGTGGAGAGAAAGCATGTGGATAATCAAGACCCAGTGGACTTGGATTTTCAGAAAACCTTTGACAAGGCTTCTTACCAAAGAGTACTGAAAAAATTAACTGAGAATGGAATTAGAAAAAAGGGGCTTTTTATGGACTGAAATATGCTCAAAGGATAGGAAGCATGAGTATGACTTAGTAGTCACTCTGATGAATGAAAAAGTCTTAACAGGACTGCGACCAGGTATATTCAACTTCATCAACCCAAAGAAGGATC
This sequence comes from Anser brachyrhynchus, assembly GCF_964034855.1. Classification (NCBI taxonomy): domain Eukaryota; kingdom Metazoa; phylum Chordata; class Aves; order Anseriformes; family Anatidae; genus Anser; species Anser brachyrhynchus. The sequence goes on along the minus strand of NC_137694.1, from coordinate 180,003,084 downwards.
ACAGAGTAAAATCTTCAGATTTGCAGCAGATATTAAGGTATTTTTTTGAGTTGTCAAATTCCATGTCAGTGTTCATGAATTCAGTGTTCAATCAAGCCAGAAGAGACAACAAAATGTTGGGTGTCATCAAGAAAAGTACCAAGTAAAGACCAGCTTAGGAAAGATATAAAGCGGCACTTCTTTACATAGCAGGTGGTGACTTTGTGAAATCTTCTGCCATGAGAGACTGTAGAGGCAGATGGTGTCAGCAATTATAAAAAGAGAATCAGATAAATTCAAAAATGATACCTTCGTATATGGGCCCTTTAATACACCATGGGGAAGTACCAGGGGAACTGACCATGGAAGAGACAAACTTGCGTGCTGCTCCTAAGCAGCCTTTCCTATACCCTTGTTGATGGAATATGGTCTGACCCCATAGTAAACATTTCTAAGGCTGGATTCTTCCTGCCACATTGAAAGCACCACTTTTGCTTTGAATTCTGATGTTAGTGTTTGTGAGTGTCTCTAAGCCCTCATTTACCAAAATAATTAATATCTTGATTGATGACAGACCAGACCGTTAAAGGAGGGGGGGGAAAAGACAGCATTTGATGTTGTTTATCATCCTCCTGTGATGCTTCCCACGAAGTACTGAAATAAAACCATCCCTCTTCCTTTTATTATCGTGGAGGCTTGGTACATTTTCAGTCTGCACAGGTATGGCTGTAGGCAGACAGAATCTTCATTATGCTGCAAGGTAAAGTCTCACAGCTCCTATTAACTCAGAGCCCCTTAAGATATTCCAAGTGTTCAGTAGATCAAAATTGACTTCTATTATTAACAAAATGTGACAATCAAACTCTTAATTTTGATTAAAATTATGACCTGAGTATTCCAAGCTTGTGGTTTTCTTGACAATCTCTGCACAGCAGCTTCCATTACTGCCACTTATGCTGACAGATATTTCATTAATTTTGTCAAAATAAAAATAGATTTTATCTACAGAGAATAAAAACTTCATAAGCTGCTCAGTGCAAGGTTACATTTTTATTGAGGATTCTGTATCATTAAAAAGAGAGCCTGACATCTGAAAATTCAAACCAAACCAAGAGCTATGTTATACCTATGAATTTATGCAACTAAAAATGGTCAAAATAAAAATTAAATTGAAAACCACTGTGACCATGTTGACTAAAAAACATTGCTTTAATTTCAAGAATATCTTGATAAAAAGATGTACCATCAAGAACTGATCACTCAGTGTAACCTGTGAAGAAATTTCATGGCAACCTAAAGCACCATGCTTGCCTGAACCAAGCTGCCCCAGACTGCTGCTGCTAAACCATCTTCCAAGTTACAGGCAAACGCTATTAGTGACAGACAAATCACAGAAAGTGGCAAGTTGTATATGCTTTGTCTGTTGTTGTTGATCAGTGTTATTCCAGCACATAATAAATAAATAAAAAATATGAGAAAAAAATAAGAAAAATAAGAAAATGGTTTTCCAAAATCTCAGAGGGAAAGCCAGCCCCACTCCCCACCACACTGCTAACCTATGATTAAGCATCACGATTTTTGTGTAATAACAAAATGGTATGTTCCACCAACATTATTCCTATAGCCCACATTTTTGGGGTCATTTATGTGGATGGACTCTAGCATACGTGAAGCTGTAGCACAAACACAAATAAATGAAATTAAACAGCTTATGCAGTCCCTCAGCCATGTTCTTTCCTCACATTCCCTTCCAGCTGCACTGAGGACACAAATTTTGCCATTACTGTTACACTGAAAAAATCTGACTTTCAGATTCCTCTGCTTGGTATGTGCAGTAAAACATGAAGCAATCTGAAATTGTGGAGAAACTGCCATAATAAAAATATATTGGTATTAAGGTGAAGTTCAATTAGCAGACTGATTTAAAAATAGAGGTTATAGAATGTATCAAAAATTAGCAGGATATTGCCATACTAGGATGAAACATTACACTGAGAATTAAAAACAAAACTAAACAAAACACAACTATCTTAGTTATAAACTTAATACCAGACTGAGAATCAGAGAATAAACTTTATTGGCAGTTCAAGTATTTAAACTCCTAACTTCCACCCCTATACCACATGTTGATCTCAGTCTGTGTGCTCGTTAATCACAGAATGAAACAGCTGTAATATACTGAAAAAGGATAAAGCACTTCATAGGACTGAGATCTGGTGCCAAACATCTAAGGGTCTGGGCTTTATTTCACAACTGATCTAACTTAGAGTAATATTTTACAGCTACTGTTTGGAGCTTCAATAGCCATTCCTTTTAAATTACACATGCCCTGGGCAGAAAGATTTAAAACAACTAAGTTTAACTGTTTTTGAGTTTGAAGAATATAAATGACATGTATTTTAGAGAAAGAAGAAAAAAAAAAAGGAAAAAAAAAAGAAAAGGAGATAATACAAAACATAATAAAAAGGCAGGGCACTCAGCTGGCAAGATCTTTTTCTTTACTGGAGTTATGTAGACCTCAGCCTTGGTCTCAGCTAAATGGAAGTGCTCAACACATTGGCCAGTCTGTAAAGTCTATGTAGTATAGTTCCAAAATAAACCATTAGAAAGAAGATGGCTCACACAGCAAAATGAACAAAATTAAAAATATAAAAAATCCCATTACATTTCCACAGAGAAGAGCAAACTCTTTCCATAGTTCTATCTAGCGTTAATATGCAAATAACAGTTGATCAATTACTTGAGGAAATTACAAAAGCATCATATAACAAAAATATATTAAACACTGTTACGAACTTCAAGCGATCCTTTCTTGCAAACGAATTACAAGTTAAACTTGTCATAACAAACCTTCTGTGTTTTACTTATTGCAGTTTTAATTTTTTTCCCCTCGGAGAATGTTTAAACAAATTCCAGTGATGATGTCAGACTTCCTAGGAGCTATGCTCAGTAGAAAAGAGCCTACGCAAAACAATTTAAAGCTTGTGACACTCTAGGGAAAGCTGGGGAACAACTCTGTTCTTTCTGGTGGGCATTTTCCACACCTATATCTGACTTTCACCAATCAAGTTAGGAAGGAGAAAAAGTAAAGAAAAATTCACAGGGTCAGGAAGTTGTAAACTTATAGTTTCAGAAAATCTCAGCATTACATAAATGTGTTCAAAAAGATTAGTCTCTTAGAATCCTTATAATTATTCCCTTCTTTGAAGAGATGAAAAATCTACAAATATCATCCCCTGTGTTCATTCTTATATGTTTTCTAAATTACTAGTTATTTTAGAAAGTGATCAGTCATTGCAGTTGATATCTTACTAAATACTCAAGTCTACACAGACAAATAGCCAACAATCTGACAGATGCTGCAGCCCTGAGATCAACAGATTCCTGATAGGTTTATAATTATAAACCAAGAAGTTTGTTTACTGAATACCCAAGCATTCCTGATTTTTATGCAGTATTTCCTATTGCTGCAGATATAGAGATTATATGTTTTAATCTAATTCAGTGGTTGTGCTGTGTTTCAAGTTTATATTGGCCTCAATTTTGTTTTACTGGATGGCACATAAAATCCTGGATACACATTAATCATGCTTTGAATTACATTTTCTAGTATTTTTCCATTAACAGTCTTAGATTAATAATCTACTTCTAGAACAGTTACCTCAATAAAACCTTTAATTCCATAATAACTCATGAGCATGGACCTCTTGCTTACCTACAGATCTCTTCAGGCATGGGGAGAAAAACAGTAATATATTATTGAGAAAGTCATCTTTAAGTAAATAGGCAGGGAATATAATTTTAGTGACCGCAGTAAAATCCATAGGTAAGGATCACCTCCCCAGATCTGCTGGTGATCTTTGTAATGCAGCTGGGGAAGCTGCCGGTCTTCTTTGCTGCAAGGACACGTTGCAGACTCATGGTCAGCTTGTTGCCCAACGCAAGCCCCATGGCCTGTCCTGTGAATTTGCTTTCCAACCCATCAGTCCCCAGATTGTACCAGTGCATGGGGTTATTTCTACCCAGGGGCACAACATAGCAATTACCTTTGCTGAGCTTCTTAAGGTTTCCATTGTCCTGTTTTTTCAGTCTATGCTGCCTCTGAAGGGCAGCACAACCAGCTGCTTATCGTCTACTCCCTATTTTGTATGATCTGAAAACTTGCTGAGGGTACACCCTATACTAACATTCTGGCAATTAATTAAGATGTTATACTATATTGACCCCAGTAACAACCCCTGGCGTATACCATTAGTGACTGACATCCAGCTGGACTTTGTGCCAGTGGTCACAACCCTTTGAACCTGGCAGCTCAGCCAGCTTTCAGTCCACCCCACCATCTATTCATCCAGCCTGTACTTCATAAGTTTATGAGAGTGTTTTGGGAGTCAGTGTCAAAAGTCTTACTAAATTCAAAGTAAACAGTGTCCACTGCTCTCCCTTCACCCACTGAGCTAGTTGTGTTGCTGTAGAATGCTACCAGGCTGGTTGGGGATGACTTCCCCTTCATAAAACCATGCTGACTACTCCCAATCACCTTCTTGCCCTTCACTCATTTGGAAATGGCTTCCAGGATTACTTTGTTCCATCACCTTCCCACGGATCGAGGTGAGGCCTGATCCTCCTTCTTGCTCTTCATGACATAAGACTGGTATTTCCTTTCTTCCAGCCCTCAGGAACCTCCCACAGTGGTTATGACCTTCGAAAGGTGACGGAGAATGGCTTTGCAATACCATCAACCAGTTACCTCAGCACTAGGGGGTGTAACCCATCAGTTTCAGTGGGCTGGTGAGCATCCATTTCATTCCAGTGTTCCCCAACTTGATCTTCCTCCACCTAAGGTAAGTTTTTATTGCTCCTAGCTTTTGCACTGGTCTCAGGGACCTAGGATTGCTGAAGGCTGGTCTCTTATCAGTGAAGAACAAGGTGAAGAAGTCATGGAGTATCTTGGCTTTCTCCTTGTCCTTCGTTGCCAGGTCCCCTACCTCAATCAGCACCAGGCACATATTTGCTCTATTCTTCCTTTTGCTGCTGTTGCACTTGCAGAAGACCTTCTTGTTGGCCTTCACATACCTTGCTAGATTCACCTTCAGATGGGCTTTAGTTCTAAAAGTGATTTTTTTTTTTTTTGTAGCAGAGAGACATCTTTTTTGTAAGTTTGCTTTTCTTTTAATTCTTTACAACTGATATTGAGTTAAACCTTGCACAATTTCTCCCAATCAGGAATTTCTTATACAAAAGTCTAGCAGTCTAGACAATGTCTGGAGCCCAATTTGGCACCAAAAATCCCAGTTCCAGTTACTACATTTTACATAATATGGACTTATTAAATTTAGTAGGTAAATATTTTATGGCTTGGTGTATTTTGGAGGAAAATAAAGAACAGCCTGTGATGGAGAACAGAATGAGTGCCAAATGGATTTGCAGTTTACTGTCCAGGCCACAGATAATCCTCTGGTAGGTAGCTTGTTCAATGCACTTCTCCTCAAGGACGTGTTATGCTGATGCATTCACTTGTTTGCACAGCTACATATAAATATTACATGTGTACCTACTGAACCACTCTGCATTCAGGGAACAGATTACTACTGCAAGACTACTGGTGAATTCCTCCAGACTGCAAAGCACTTTGTAAAGAAGAGGGTCTGAGCTGTTTCTAGCTTTTTCTAGGGCTTCCCATGGTAAAATCGTATTTTACTTCACAGCCTTTAGCAGCAACCACAGTGGAAGCAGATCTCTCATATTACACTCAGAGGAGGAAATTCTCTCTTTTGAGACCATGAGACTGGAAAGCAGAAGAATAACATATATCGGATCCTCCCTTCCTCTCTGTTTACTGACAGGAAATACAGGCCTGTAATTACTTGTGAATTCACATTCCCTCTGTGCCCAGGCTCATTCATGTGCATGCAATTTTCTCTCATTCAGAACACACAGTAAAGCTGCTTCTCCCAAAACACGTCTCTGGAAAGGGGCAGATCAGCACTTCCCAGAGTTTTACACAGCACGGCTCGTGCTCATCTCTCCACCAAGGAATGCAGCCTCAGGCTCTGACGATGCATTCAAAGCCTTGAGTTGTGAAACCCAACTCAAACCCCACTTCACTCCATGGGAAAATCAGGGGGTGAGGAGTCCTCTCGAAGCATATTCCTTGGCACATGAAGGAGTAGAAGGTGACTGGGAACAGTTGGTATGGATTTATCAAAGGCAAACCATGCCTGAACACTAGCAAATCTTTTTGGAGACCCTACATCATCAAATAACATAGCACCTCCCACTCCAATTGCTAATCAACCACTCTTTCTGCTAAAATATAACACATGGAATAGTTATTCACTTTTCTTCTGTCACTGAGTTAAGCAGTTAAGTATGGACTTTGCCTTTTCAATTTTAAACAGCTTAATGGTAATTTTTTTCCACTTAATTCAAAGTGCTATTAAAAAAATAGTCCTAGTATAAAAACAAGTGAAACTACAAACAGGGAAATAAATGTGTTAGAATAGAGCAATGTGAAACTTTAACTTGAATATGTGGTGCTGGGTTGTCATTGTTGTTGGGTTGGTTTTTTATTTTTTTTCCCATGATTGAGGAAAGAACTTTCCATATAAATAAGTTCTTGGTTTTATAAAACCTGTCACTTTACATATCCATTGTGTAAGAGGATTTAGCACCTTGAAGGTAAAAGCATTTATGTGTTTTACAGAGTGCTTGTTTTCAATTGTTACACAAAAGCTGCTTTTCAGGTAAGCTAAAAAAAGGCAAATTCTATTTCAGCTTTAATAAAACTTCAAACATATTCTTAAATCTTTGTTTAGCAATGTATCTTCTATATCCACTAACAAAATCAGAGACTCGTAAAAGACCTAAACGAGGCATACAAAAGATCTTTTAGTCCACACTGTCCTCCAAGGTATACAGATTGGCAAAAAACGTATCAATCATTGTATTCAGGGGTCTCATTTTTTCACTTTAAAATTTTTCCTGTCCCTTTTACTGGTAAAATGGCCACTATCATCCAACATCTGCAGCAGAAGACAGCAACACATGCACGACAGAGGCATTGTATCTCATAACCCTGCATTCACTGCTTCTGTAGAGTTAATCTTCACGTGTCCAGCTCCCAACTGCAGAATCCCTAGACAGAACTATGGGGGTCTAAAATCTGGCTTTTCACATGGCCTGACAATCACTACAAAAATATACCATCCTCCTTTCCCTTTTATTAAAATGAGCTCCGCATCTGCCTTTGTCAGCCATACTTAGACTATTTCCATAAGACATTTATCTAAAATGTTCTTAAAGCCCCCAGTTACAGAGATCTTCTACCACTTGTTTCCCCTGGTGTAAACCTCCCTTTTTGCACTTTACACCCCCACAGTGCTGTTGCAGGACAATGATATAGACATAAAGTGTCAAAAAATTAACTACAAACTCAAAGGTCATTCCTAATTCATAAAGGTCATTCCTAACTCATAATACTTTGTAAGAAGAAGGACAGAGAGAACAACAATCACTTGATAAGGCAACTATAATTACTCTTCACTTGGCATGTCCTGATTATCTTTGTTCAAATCACAAACTTTTCAACAAGAGAAAATATTACACACAAGCAGTTATTACATGAGCCACAAGGTTGCTTTGCTTTCTTGACCAAATTAATGAATTTAGATACAGGAGTATTTTTAACAAACAAACCAGCCCTGAACAGAGGTGGAGAACTGCAAATGTTTTTCCACTGAGGATATAGGTTCTGAAAGTCTTACATCCTGCTGTAAGATTAGGTTTAGCATACAGCCCGTGAGGTAGATATGATTATGCTGTATGAAACCTGTCAATGAAGTGTTGTCTTCAAGAGCATTTAAGAGAGCAAGAAACTCTGCTAGCCTCTGGGATGCGGATCGAGTGTCCTATTTATTTCACTGGCCTCTCACATAAAAGTGGAAAGCATGGAAAATATTTTTTAAAAATAGATGTGGTTAATCAGATTTCCTCTTACGTTTCCTGATCACGTTTCTCTGGTATCTACTCTCTTCTACTTAAAATGCTTGTTTTCTCATAATTGCTTACTTGTGTTTAATATAGGTACCGTAAACTTTTGAGATTCATCCAATTTCTAAGCAATTAAGTATTTGAGGAATGTCTGAGGTCTATCTTTTCCCTGTAATGACAATTTGAGGAGTTTGCCAGACAAACCTTACAAAATCATGCCCGTGCCACCTGGCTCTCCCCCGTGCGGTGACACTCACAGAAGGGAACAGGCAGCCACCCTTGGGGCGCTGTGCAGCATTACAGATTAAGCAGCCATCAATATTCAGTATTACTGAGCTGAGGCAATGTACTATGAGCTTCATTGGCTGAGGCCCAGGCGTGCATGTTTCAGGACCAGTAATTCAGAGCAGAAAGGCAGGGCAAGTGCTTCTTTGCACTGAAATCACTGAACCCACCAAAACTTCCAAGCCCGAGCAACCCATTTTCTTTGCACACTTGTGCTGGAGGCTGAGTTATGTCAGAGCATTCTCCATGCACAAAGCCATAGAAAACAAGCTGAAAAAAAAAATAAAAATGTATTAAACAGATCTAAGGTGTAAGATGAAAATTCTAAATCTACAGGATGATCTTCAATCTCCTTTCAGCTAGCTAGGCTTCAAAGAAAAGCTTTATAAGTACATGTTAGGCTATCTTAATTACTGATATGGCCATATACTAGCAAGAAGTCTGGCAATAAAAGTCATTAATACTACTTTTTCTTTTCTTCCTTTTTTTTTTTTTATTTCCCCTCTTTTTTGTTTTTAATTTTACACCAGAGATCCTCCTCAGGCAGTTAAACCACGTTCACACTTTGCATCCTGCTGCTGTAGCCCTGCTGATTCAACTGTGAAAACAGAAGAAAAACTACACTTGTCTTTTTATACATATGATACACTGGCTTCATTCATCTGGGCTGAAATTACCATCACTAGCAATTCTAGAGACACAGCAGTTAGCACCCCAAAAAAAGGATGTTTCCTACAAGCTACGACAAGCTCAAAATCAGTTGTGCTGATTTAAAAGCGGTTCCATCGATTTATCCCACCAGCTGCAGAGGCCCTAGCCATTTTTCTCTAATACCACAGCTCCTAGCCGATTTTTCAGGTTGCTAACTGAAAGGTGATCAATCAGACAAGCTGGTTAACGACAGCCAGAGATTTCAAGGGAGCATTTGACCAAGCTTCACTGAGCAGCAGCCTCTAAGTGCGCTCATTTGTTCTAAAGTTGTGCAGAGTACTAGAGGACTATTCATCTCATGAGGTTGTAGTTGCTGCTTTCAAAGTATCGCCACAACTTCAAATTAGTTTTCCATACACAAATATGAGCATACAGCAAATGCATTAGGTGTTTTAACTACAAAACAGAAATTAGTTCTCACCAGAGTTTTCTCTCTGAACTACAGATCAGAATTGCAGAGCCTTCAAAGGCTTTCACTTGTATGTCAAAATGTAGCTCCCTTACCCTCAGAAGAGGCAGAACCTGTACAAAAGACTGGGCTTATATTTCCTTTCATTAACTGGAGTGGTAAACGGCCGATGGATGAATGTGCTGTCAACATAGTGCCACGGGTGCAGTCACAAACAATGTCCTTAAGCCCCGTTATGCTCCACTGGCAGTCACGGTTTAATTTATATACCTGTTAGTTAATGAAGGTCTTAAAACTCACAAGAGAAGCCCACAGGGGAAGAAGTGCGGACAGGCACTGACAAGCTAATACATGATGAGAATGGCAGGAAGCCTTGAGGTAGGTTGGTTATTGAGATCTAATGGGCTCCTCCATCCTCCCTGTGACCACCCCATCCATCTGGAGCGCAGCACCAAGCCCCAGAAGCCCATTTGATTAATGGGTCCTGCTAGGCACCAGGCTTCTTGCTTTTTATCTGCATTAGGAAAGAGTTTGAGGTTATAATTCCGAAGGCAGGTGATTCCTTCTTCTTTTTTTTTTTTTTTTAAGATTGATGGAATGTCAATATTAATTTTCTATATGCAAAAAAAAATTGTCTGTCCAAGTTCAAGACACTGGTCAGTGATGTGTTTTTTACATTTCCAGTACAGACAGTCTATTTTTTCTATACTCTTCTATTTTAAGACCTGGCTTCAATGGAGGGAAGGTTAATGAAAAACATAACTAAAAATATTCTCTCAAATAAAGCACGGAAAATGGAGGGGGGAAGTGTTTTCTTCACAGGTTTTGAGATTTTTTTTAAAGACACTTTAGGGTAGTTTTACTTCCTGCTGTTTTAATCACTAAAGTTGAATGCCGAACCTGCTGTACCTTGAAGCATCCCTTTGGTGCTATTTATATTTGGACCAAAAATGGACTGAATACAGTCCAGGGCACAAAACAAGAAGTTACTGCCCCAAAGAGCCTGCAGTTTTAAACAATCAAGGTACAAAAAGGATGCACTATGACCGCCCGAGGAAGAAATACATCAGTTTTTAACTGAGAAACAACTATTTTCATATTACTATTTGAATCCCAAAAGCAGATTAAAGACTTTCCATGGAAACAGACAAGTGGCATGATGCGTGAAATGAGAAAGAGGGTCTTTATAGCAGCATTGGCACAGAAGAAAGGACAATATAAAGAAAAAAGCATTATAAAGTCTGGCATCTTTGCCAATACTGAGAAAATCCACACACAAATCAGAAAGGGTCTCCTGCAGTATAAGCTTACATCCTCTGATTTACAGTAACCATTCACATATTTTATGAATAATCAAGCACTGAGAACAACTACACCTTGGAGATTCAGCTTGAATTTGTTAATAACATTTATTGTCATTTGATACATGGTGTCACTGAAATCATACAATTGAGTTTAGCTGTTTAATTTGGAAGCCTTTTCAATGAGCACATAGAATCAATATCAAAACACAAACCTTTGTTGAGAGAATGTGCATTAGCATTGCTATGAAGAGATGAGACGTCTTTCTGGATAAGAAAGCTCCAGCTGTATTAAACAGGAGAGTGACATAAAGTACATCTCCATACCTATTCATACACAAAGTAAAATATTCTTGTTCTAAATATATTTGGTAGCTGGTTCCAACCACTTGTCTGAAGAGCCACAAAAAAAGAATAAATATAATCAATTTTTAAATTACACTAACATTTATCTAGTATGGAAGAGAAATACTCAATGAACAGAGCCCAACTAGAGTACAAGTGGATATGTTAGCAGCAAAAACTGAAAAGAAAAAAAAAAGTGGAAACCACTGTCTATTCCAGAAGAGAGGTTTATTAGCACAGATTTTTTTTTCTTTTCTGTCTTGTAAGAAAGATTCATCTATCATAATCTACAAATTAGGATTTGAATAATAAATAATGACCACCAACGACCCTTTTTTATATTCAGAAGATTGAGGCAGGTTCTTGAAATGGAAGAAAGAGCCCTCTTAACCATGAACCACCCCAGCATACCCTGTGATGCTAAGCTACAGAGACCAGATGCAACAGAGTTGCTCTGGGTCTTGATGTTTGGCAGAGACTGTCAATTAAACGATCCTAGAAATGGCTTGCTATAGTTGAACCAATGGTGAGGAGGAAGACTACATGGAAGCTATCTGTATGAAGATGTCACAATTTACACGGAACCCACATGTAACTGAGAATATACAATCCCAATACCCAAGTGCCAAGTTTACAAGGCAAGATGCAAAGACAGCTCCGCTACCAACACTAATTATAAGGAATTCTGGTTTAGACAGAATTTAGATACTATAGTGCTAATTTTGACTTTAAAGGTATATAACTAGCCTGCATGAATATAATTTAATCCACTATTGGTTCTAAGAGATATCGTTATGAAGGAATAACACATTATGAGGCTAATGTTTCCTGAAGTGTTTCAACAAATACATCGTTATTATTTCTACAAATGTATCACATATTGCAATGATAAAAAAAATTAGGTAAAATAAAAAATATTTTTAATGTAGTGTCAGCATTTCACAATCCACATAATTAATACCCACCTATTATTTCCTAGAAAGAGATGATAAACATGCTTATAATTACTAATTCTGCTTTCTACAACAGACAAGTCACACAGACGAACACTATTTCCATACCTTGCTAGAGGTTATTCTTTCCTTTGAACCAAGCATTTATTTCATTAATGTCTCTTGTGATCATACTTGCTCTTTACACTGCTCTTTTACAAAGCAGGATGTCAGGGGCACTTCTAATACATATACTGCTTCTGAGCATAAAAACTACTTTGGAGGTAGATACCAATATTTTAATATTTGTAATATTTTAATGCAAAAAAATAGCTGTTGCCAGTGAAATTTCTTGTTAATCTTCTTCAGATATGTTTCATTTTATGTTTTACAGTATATTAAAATGTTTGTATTGATTCTATAGCTGAAATTTCCAGGTGTTATTTCTTTAGGCAATCCATAAAAGTTGTTGGAAAAGCCAGTTCTTATAGCAACTTAAGTGTAACACTGACTCTGTGACAAAATGGTGCGAAACAAAGAACCCAAGCTGATTTTTTACAATCTCTCAGTAACCTCTATCTAATGTCTTAAACAAATATTAAGACAAAACACAAGCAGCATCCTGCTAAAAATAGTAACCTTCTTTTAAATGAGATGAATCCATAGATGAAGCTTTTATTCCGTTTTTTTGAAGTTGAATTCTAGCTCCTGACCACTGGGGGGTAGCAGTGTGATGGCAATGCCCATGCAGTGTTTTCTGTTGAGCAGAGCACAGCGACACTAGGCACTTGCTTGGCAGTGCATTACTACGGTGGGGTTTGGACATCTTTGATTCTTCATAGCACACATACTTTAACTGTAGGGGTGGACATACACGTGGCTGATTATCAAAATCTGAGTTATGGGAGAATCAGAAAAGAAGTGGTGTAACCTCCTTTTCTTCTACAAAGAATTTGCAATGGAAGAGTCACAAATTCACATTTAGTGAAGAATATATGACAGAGGTTTTGGCAATCATTTACTGAAAACTGACATTTTCAGTCACTAAATTACAAAAGAGTAAACGTTTTCTAAGAGAAGTTAGTAATTTATCAGTGTTTTATATTTTTATGGCTTCAAATATAGATTTGAATATTATATACATAATAGAGAATGCTTGGGCTTTACTCTTATCAAAAGAAACATTAAGTCCTATTCTCTTTTTCAGTGTAAATAGAGTCAATCTTTTTTTTCTGATAGTTACATCGGCCTGTGGTATATTTAACTCGTAAGGCAGTCCTGTGAAAGCCACTTACCTTTTTTTAAGATAAGTATATAAATATTTATTAGATTTGTACTGAAAGCAAACACAATAGAGGAGAAAAATGACAAAAGCAGTTACCTGCTATATAAGTAGCTATAAGTACATACAAGATCCTACAGTGCAGCTAAGCATTATAGCAAATTGGTTGTGCATTATGAGTTGTTCTTATCCAGCTACGATGATTCACAGACTTTATATATATAATCATGTACATTGCAAATATATATTATTTTTACTAATATAACAGTTCAAAGTTTACTTGGTAGTGTTGCTACATGTGGTTAGAGACAAATTTTCAGAAGTATACAGGCAGAAAAAGAAGTCTTTCAGTTGACAAGCCCAGCTGAGCCACAGTCCACTGATTTGTTCCTCTCCAATCTTTCTTTCCTAATGCTACTGCAAGCAATACGTTGCAAAGTCAATAAACACCAGTCTTCCTACAAGCTGTGTACAGGCAGCGTTTGTACTAAAATCTAAATGAGTATTGTTAAGGGCTTGCCCAGACTCGAAAGTGAATGCAGATTATGGGAGTGTTTGACGCTAAAGCGCAATAGCTGGTCCGTAACCCAATGCGCAGTCACTCTTACCCACAAGCGAAAGCATCACATTCCTGCTTTGCTTAATCCCCAGCTCAAGAACTTCTTTGCTGACAGGATGATTCATTAAATCAGCAGCTACATCTGAAATAATTCTTCAGCAGCATGAATTCAGCTCTGACAACCCATGAAAAACACAGGAAGGAGAAACAGAATGGGGCAAGGCGTTTCGTGGTAAACGTAGAAAAAGTTGTGATGGACAAGCGAGGGCTGTATCATCTTCAGCAGTTACTGCAAAACCTGACACAGTTCAAGAGCATGAAACTTCCTTCACCATGCCAATGCTGTCTGAAGAAGATGAGGTTGCTTTTAAAAACGGGTTTCAGCTGTCCGATTAAATACAATGCCCTCTTGCTTTATCAGAATGCTTTTACCTACTATTGTAATACCTAAGGGCTTCCTTTGTTAGCTGATACCCTTCTTCCTAAGCCAAACAAGGCTGGACAGGTTGTGCTGGCAAAACTATTTCAGCAACTAAAATGCCTGTTTTAATCAGGTTTACAATTACCACAATCAAGGGACATTAGAAAAGTTACTCTTGTTTTTACTTTGCTAAATCTTTTATAATACAGTTGCTTTAATTTTAAAACAGAGAGTTAATTCTTCCTCTTTGTAAAGCTTTCCTCAGAGCAGCAGAGAAAGACATTGCAAAACAGCAATAAAACCAGGAAAAAGAGCAACTTAAAAAAAACAGTGTTTCAGAAATATGGCAAGTATTGAAAAAATGTTGAAATTATTTAAAGTACTTCTGCCCTTTCATTTGCCAGTCAAAGCCTGCAGTCATTAAAAGAAGGTATGGGGATAGCATATTTTTAGGCTGAGCTGCTGATACGTAGAAAACTGAAGTTACTTGCGTAAAGCCATGGTGAGTCAGCACCAACAGAATAGCGAACCTAAATCCTAATCCCATTCTCAGACTACTGGATTGACTCATTTCCCACATCTAGTTACTCCGTTGGTACTTTATGCAATGTTTCACTCAAACCATGAAGTTGCTTTTGTAAATGGAATTTTTCATGTTACAGTCCCCCCTTGAAAATCAATCAAGGATTTCATCCCTTTTTTAATGAACTTCTGTGATCTCATTTCCCATGTCATACTGTATATCCTTGCTTAATGCTAGATAAATGAATCAAGTTCAGCATTCACAGATGACTGATGTTACATAGTTTTAAGGCATCTTAAGAACACGTACAGGAATATGTCTCTACAAAACTTCTCAATGATACACGAAATGAGCTACAACTTAGATATCAACATATCTGTAAATATGACACAGACTATTCTTCAGGAATCAGCTGTTCTATATTAAAGAAAAAATTAACATAAGATATTTTTCACACAAACTGACTTCATCATCTCAAAATGCCGAAAGGTACTAATAAATGATGCCAAAGGTCCCAAGAAAATTTGCTCTCCCAGTTCTCATGAAAGGTCCCATACAGAAAAAAGCACTTAAGAAGACCAAAAGAAAACCAACGTAGCCTGCCACTGAGCACTGAATTTCTAGTTATCTGCTTAAAAAAGAATAGTGTCTAAATCACACATTGCCTGCAACTGTTATGGACAACGTGGATAAAAAGTCTATGTAAATACCAAGGGCTTCTCCTTTGCACTTCATCTAAATCTGTAAACCTGCAGACAGGAGTAAGAGCTGCTTCCCTTGTCAAAGTTGAAAGCTTTGATGAAGCCAAAGAGAGTGTCATAAATGCAGCTAATCCATCCCTGCTCAGCAGAATCCCTGTAGGTCTCAGGACTAGGTGAAGGCAATACTGATTGTTTTTTAGGTATCCAAAGTATTTCCCCAGCAAGGTTAAGGAAGAAACCAAACCTTCACCCTGAAGGGTGACATGGAATAAGCATTACCTTAAATGTTGGCATTTATCAGCTACATCCCAATTTCAAAATTCTGTTTCATCTCCTCATTCACCAGCAAAACCAAAAGGAAGGGACAGAGAACTTGGTTGTTAATATATTAACTGCTGCACATAGGAAATTGTTGAATTTCTTATCACTCTGTTGCAATTTCCTCATACCTTCCAAGTTTGCAGCAGCACAGACTATCAGTCACATTATGGGAAGTGGGAAAGATGTGACATCCTGCCCAGAGACAGGCATCGCACAAAGACTCCTTAGGCCATGTGTTCTATTTCCAGAGCAAAACTCTGGAAATAGCATCACACACCTGGTTGTGTGAAGCAGTCTGGAGGCTACTGTGAAATGGTTCGTTCACTGACCCTGTTTAAAGAACATCCTTATGGATGTGAAACCCTCTAAAGTACCTGAAAGACAACAATAAAACATTTTTAATATCTGTTTTTTTAAATATCTTTCAAAATATTGAAAGCAAACCTAGTAACTGAGGAAATGTTAAAATAAAAGCAAAGAAGGTAAAGAACACAAACTTCAAACAGAAAAGAGCAGACAGTTGTGATGGTGCCACTACAAGCACTTCCTACACATCTTTTCACTCCCCTAAAGCTACCAAACTGAAACTTTCTGTTACCGATTGCTCAAGACTTGAAAAACGGTGCATTAGCTTACTCCTTCAACAAAGCTGTGAACACATGGGTGCTACCCTAGAAGAAAACTATACGTTCAAATACCAGAAGAAAGAAGAGAAACAAACAAACAAACAAAAAATTAAAAAAAAAAAAATCTACTGACAACTTCCAGCAAGGTTTTTAAGACAGCAGTCTCAAAAACACTGCATTTTAACTGCATGAGAAATATTGCCTCCATAAAGCTGTAATGGCACACACGTCTGTATGACAACAGACTTTCACAGATGCTGTGAAAGTCAGACTGATCTATTAGCAAACTGAATTTTTGCCAACATAAATTATATCAGTTGTCTGAAAAATTATAAGCTGTACTAGAAAAGAATTAAACAAGCTCTACTAGAAAAGCTCTTGGTGTTTTTTGGCACAGTTTGTTTAGATTCCTGATGCAAAAATAAGAATAATCATATCCTGACCCCATGCAGACCATGACCAATGCTTCTCTTGGGTTGCATCTAACCAGAGGTTCAGGTTCTGTGAAAAAACACTGGCTGAGCAGATCTGCAAGAGCACGTGTCTAAAACTAATCCTGAAGGAGTCGAGTCTAAAAGGTTGTTATTAACTGTCAAATTAATTCATCAATGGCAAAGAGATGATCAGATTGCATCCTTCAATCACTTCATAATTTTAAAGCTGGACAGAACAAGGAGGTTCACTTAGTTGGAGCTGGTGTCAAAATCCAGGACCTTTGCATTTCATTTTCAGGAGAACAATTCAACTACCAGCTGGCCCCAAATCTTTACCAAATCCAATGTGTTTAAGATGAGAACATGAAAATAAACTCAGTAAAATTCCAGCACAGACTGTGCTCTTCCACCCTGCTTTCTGACACACAGACAGCAAACACTTCTGAATTAAACAGGAAAACGTGAAGAAGTCAAGAGCACAACAGCAAATAAAGAGAACTCTTCTGGCCAGCATCATGCTTTTGGAAACAAAGTCAAGCTTCACGGAGTTAAAGATTGCATTATTTAATACAGTGGTAAAAGTACTCTTGTTCATTAGAAAATATATACCTGTTTTAAAAAATAAAGTTGCTCAGAGCTCCAAATACCATAGACCAGTAAACAGAAGAGTCATCATTTTTGATTGATATATTTACTGACCGGGCAGGTGTGATTTTTAAACAAGTTTAAAAAAAGCCACTTAGTTCCAAACATTTATCTTGGAGTAAAGAAATGAGGTATTTTAGGCAAAGAAGACTGGGATCGAGCTTTCCAGATTCAAAACCCCTCCCCTCTGATTCATTAACTAACCTTGGAAAGCCTTTACCATCTTCCAGCACTCCAGTTTCCCGGGATATAAAGTGCAGATAATGCCTCTGCCATCAGAGAAGGCGAGGAAGTATTTATTTAGCCTTTGGACACAGTTTGATCTCCGAGCATTTTGCAGTGTGCCAGGTTATTTTCAATGCATCCTGCAATGGATATAAACCAAATGATCACAATTCACACAGAAAGCACGACTTTTTGCTTACTAGAAGCTCTAGCTTTATAGTCATGACCTCCAGAAGCATAAGTATTCTCCTTATACCTTCTCTTTCTATATCTTTCCAACAAAGAATACCATACTTAAAAAATAATAAATAAATAAGACCCACAGTTTACCACAAGATGTGAGTTGTTCATGTTGGTTAAAAAATATTTAAGATCAAATGTTCTAAAAATGGGAGTATTCATACCACAAGATTGGCCTGTTTCACAAATGCCAATGGAAAATCAGTTTCATGAGCAGAAAAAAAATCTGAAAACCTTACAGGAAGTGTGATATTTAAATCTGAGATGCAATAATTTTCAGAATGCAGTGGTGTACAGAATGGACAGAATGCAGAGGTGTACAGTCATCCTTCAATAATTTTAATATTTCACTTGTGCAAAATCTGCATATTCTGGCATATGTGAAGAATCAGGTTTTTTGTACAATTTTTTCTCTATTACCCCAATAAAGCGGGGGATAGTAAAAGTCTTCAAGCATGTAGAGAACAGTTTTTTTTTCTTCCACTGATGTGTCACATCTCTACCAGTGGAATATACAAATCAGCCTATTCTATTTACTGCCATCAGAAATTTGCATCTCCAGAGCCACAACAAAAATAGGGGTGCGACAGCTTCTTTCCCCAGCCAGCTAAATAACTTTGTCCTGTTTTGCTTCAGTGCTGCTTGATCCAGAGCAGGGCTAAATCTACCATTCACTGCTGAAAGAACACATTTGCAGGCTATCCATCCTCCCCTTCTGCGAGTAAAAGCGATGCTGTTTGCAAGGGAAGGGCAGAGGACAGCTTTAAGTAAATCACTTCTCGTGAAGCGCTTCTTATGAAGTTTGCTGAAAGTATTTTTTTCAGTAAAGAAAATCCAAGAAAGGAAATAATGAGGAGGAAGCCCACTTGAAGCAGTATCACTTTCTTATATTGCTATGTCACTTGTTACAATAATTCGGAAGAACAGTTCCCTAACACTGCTTTGGGGAGTTTTATACAACCATATAGAAGGTCTTTGCCCATCTCCCTGCCTATGGCACACAAGGAACCTGAAAAAAAAAAAAAGTAAAAAATAGGTGCCTACAAATTACGGTCACGCTGCAATGCAAAATACACGTGGTAATCACATTCACTGAGCCCTCTCCCATGGCCGGAAGAAAAATAGAGAGAAAAAAAAGATGCAAGTAGTTCCTCTCCTCACGCAAAAAGTAACACGGAACCACTCCCTGTTTTACAAACATTTTTTTTTCTGATTAGTTCAGACGGAGCACACCCAAACTGCAGCCGCTCTCTCCCCAGCAGCATGACCTCCCACAACCTTCCTGGTAGGCTTATGCAACCAGGAAACCAGAAGCAATTCAGCGCGAGTTGGCTAATTGCGACCAATCGGGCCTTTTTAAATTAAAAACAAATAGCTGTCACCCAATTTAGAACCAGCAGTAAAAAGTCACTTGAAAAAAAAAAAACAATGAGCACAAAGGCACAGTGCAGATTCAGAAGGCTCTGAGCACTCTTCCCATTTTTCAAGCAATGCCACAGAAGCGTTTTACTTGAATTAAATGCTTCTTCCCAGTTGTGATATAGAGACTACTAGCATTCAGTAACCTGTTAGAAATGTCAGGGGATGCCAGGTGTGCATTGCCATCACAGTTTTAAACATACCTTTCACCCCACATTTGCATTAATCAGATGCATGATGCCAAATTATCACTCTAATAAACCCCCATAAATTGCATTTCATTAGTTCTACTTCTACTTAATAATAACCTTCATTAGAAGACCGCTTTAAAATTAATGTTACGGTAACTTTCTAAGGAAATACAGCCTCTTTGAATATTTACACCCAGACTAAAAGGCTTATGTATAATTCTCGTAAATATGCGTGAACAGAGAGAAGTTTCCAGTGTTACCAAACGATGGAAGAAGAACATGTTTGCACATTGAAACCTGAGTGTGAGCACCAGTGATGGACATGATGCTTACACAAATCTTTTCCACTACAAGTATATCTGCATACAGAGAGGCCCCATCTCAAATCTTCTCCTCTGTAGGTGGCATCAGGCTACCAGAGTTTTTCTGTCATGCTGATAGAGCATCTTCTCCTGGTGGAAGATGATATTCCTCCTGGTCTTTGTCTGGGATCAACGGGTTCAAACCAATTAACAACAAAGCAGCAGTAGGAATTGGGACAAAAATCGCCATCTGTAGACAACTTCATGGGAAGTCTGAGGAACTAGAGACCCTCTCAAAGAGCAGGTTTTTAGGGAAGGGATGGAGGGAAAATCAGAGCCAAAACAGTCCCCATTACATCACACGCACTGACACCTCTTCCAAAAACGTGGTTAAAGGAGCAGGTGAGGACAGAGAGTTTTCTACATAGCCAAAGGGAAGAAGCATGAGAAGAAGAAG
The DNA here is from genome assembly GCF_964034855.1 of Anser brachyrhynchus. Lineage (NCBI taxonomy): Eukaryota > Metazoa > Chordata > Aves > Anseriformes > Anatidae > Anser > Anser brachyrhynchus. The sequence continues at coordinate 179,982,787 of NC_137694.1, read as the reverse complement.
AAAGGTCGTCATCTAATTGATTCACCTAAGTGATCTCACCACAGCAAAAGATCTCAGGCAAACGGCTACATTTTGCTATATTTTGCTAAAAATAGCCACTCATCTGAAGCACTGGACTGCTGAAAATGAAAACATACTGTTTTTTTTAAGCATAGGTGACTTCAGATATGAGAAACTTGCCTTCCCCACAGTCTGGTTAACTTTCTGTCTCCATCTGCTGGTACATCACATCGCTATGGTAGGTAACTGGATATTTTAAAACATTTTTAAAGTCTAAAAGGGTCATGCAGCTGCCATTAGCGTCAGCAGAATTACAGCTGGAAGTTGGTGAGAAGACAAGCCCATTAAAAGTTTCACCTCTACAACTGCATCCAGCATCACTCCACGTAGGACAGACAGTGACGGATGCCTGGAGCTGAAACAGATACACAGAGTGCCCAAACGGTTCATCTTTACCACATTTAAGTAGTGATTTACTGTAAAAAGAGTAATGAACATGCTTTCCTTTGGTCTTAAGAAAAGCCTCCCCTTTCACCACCATTACTAATTCACTCTTATTTTCTCACACAGCTAAAAATGATTTCAAGAAAATCCTCAAGTTTATACACAGAATTTTCAAATAATAACAAAAGTGAAACTTTTATACACACATACAAAGTAATCGTTTGAAGAGTGATTATAAAGCACCACTGCTCACCACTTTCCCATCACTTTCATACCCGAAGACAAACAGAAATCACTGGCTGATCCCCAAATTGGTCTGTACTCCCACTCAAGCCTGCCGAGAGAAAACCTAGGTCATAAACCTGTTCATAAGCCAGCTCCTGATTATGTTAAACTAACCCTAGGCTCATTGCATCTGCGTTTATTGAGTACCTATTTTTGTCATGACCACACTTAGAATAATCATACCGGGTTATGGGAGGACAATACAGACAGGAGGAAAAAAAAAAAAAAAAAGGAAAAAGAAATCAATATACTCAATAGATCCACATTAATATATCCAAGGTAGCCGCTGTAAGAGATGCCAGCTTGCCGTAAGCTTTCAGTTGAAGCTGCAACTGTGAAGTTACTAAAAATAATTTTTTCTCTTGGAAAATTGATTTTCATTTGCAAGCCAGTCATTGTAGTTTTGCATTAATCCAATTATTTCACTTCAAATTACTAAAAGACAATATAGTAGAATAATTGTTGGGAAATAGATAGGAAGCAAGGCAATTTGTGCTTAATATAGTGAAATAATTGCAAATTAAAAATATAATTTATCAAAATTTACTTTATCTATATTCAGCTTCTTGTCAGGGTATAAGATTTGGTTCAGTAATCTTCATATTAAACAAGAACTGCAGAGAGGGAAGGATTTTTAAAAGGCTCCATCCTTTCAATATAAGAAGAAAAACATCTGGTAAAGATAATTATACATAATCATTTCTAACAACACCGAGTGACAAAGAAGAAAAACAAACAAATACTGACTCTGTGATCCTGATAGACAAGTAGAGCACCCCTTTTTATATTTTTAAATAAAATGCCTCATTTTAGTTTTCTCTTCAAATATCCAAGGAAGGGTAAGGCCTTCGGAAAGGTAGAATACATCTCATTGAACGCATTCTTCTCAACGCACGGTCCAGACAGAAGTCCAGAGAGAGAAGGATGCAAAAAACTATTTTCTTCTGTCATTTAATAGCATTTTGAAAGAAACTGAGGAAGGAGGCAGTTGGCTGTTTTTTGTTTGTTTGTTTTAGATCTGGACGGAGTAAATTGCTCAGTGGGTGACCCAATATTTAGCAAAACAGGAGCTCAGCCAGTCCATGCGCTGGCTGCCCGCTCTATCAGCCAGACCCCGCCTGCTCAAGCAGTGATGCTCCCTGCTTTGATTAGGGTAAGGTATTTATGTTCAGAGAGAAAAATATATCTTAGCTGTTCGGGTGTCCTCCCCTGCAGGCCCGAGAGAGGGAAACGAGTTGTGGCCACCTCTTACTAACATCCTGGTAACACATCTCTGAATTGGGTCTCGGAGGAAAAGAGGCTTCTGAAGACTAAATGCTTTCCTTGTTCAACGGTGGTTGGAACTGAAAGCCCGGCAAAAACACTTCTTCCATCACAAGTAAAAGCCATTTTACTGAATTTTTGCAATGCAAATTTTTTTTCATTTCCATCCTACATACCCAGGAAAAATAACCCGCAAGGAAAACTTGGCTGTATCACATTTATACGGCTCTCAGTATTCAAATCAGATGGTCAACAGCCTTCCACCTTCCCGCCTGTGATGGGAAACTTGAAAATTGCCTCTTGCTTCCTACATCTAAATTCAGAGGGCTTTGCTTAGTATGAGCTGTAGGAAAATCAACACAAGAAGGAGTAAAGTTCCATCAATTCCTACTCAACCCAACTGTGTATCCTCTGGTAGTTTCACATTAAAGATGTGTAATGCCAAAACACGTAGAACCTATCTAGGGTCAGATTCTTCAAACCTGACTTTCTCTGAGAGCATAGCAAATTCACATTTTTTCATTCGTGACTGCAATATGATAAATACAAAAAAAAAAAAAAATCAGGTTTACTCTCTGTGTTAAAGCATCAGATATCTGGTGGCTTAAGGGAAAATGCAAAAATTTCCAAGTAATTTCTGAAGAGATTCTCACAAGTAATAACCTTGACAAATAAAGCATTATTCCTGAGTAAGCATAATGACTTGGTAAAATTAATTACTTTCCCTTTTAACCCGTTAATCATCCGGCTCTCATTCTGGAGGAAGCGCAAAGTTTCATCTGCCTTTGTACTGCAACATTAAACCAACAAAATTGCCAGTGGCAAAATAAACATAATAATACTTCATGTAAGGTTTCCAAGATTCTGGTGGGAGCTCTGTACAGAAGAAGTATTTCTGTACTCTGGGTTACGACATTCTGTTATTTAAATATTAATAAAACAGTGATGTAAACCACATTAGAAAAGAAAACAAATCTTTTCAATTAAGTTTATTTTTAGAACAAGTCCTAGGATTCCGAATACAGCAGCATTTTCTGAACACAGTGTTTTTCCCTTAAGATTTCTAAGTGGCAAGACTCCATAATCTGCTCGGTGGTGGGAGGCGAACTTCTGCAGAAAGAACAGAGGCAGTTTAAAGGGCACCTCTGAACATTTCCAAATGGACAGGCGACGCTCTGAATAGCTGCCACAAACACTGAACGCAATAGCCAGGCAAGGATTAAAAAAAAAGCAAAATTTCAAATTTTTAATGGCATGAAACGCCTAGTTATGAGAATATTTTTCCAAGAGAAGTTAGTAAACTGAACCCTAAGGGATACAACAGAGAATATTAGCTCACAACTCAAGGGAAATGGGGCTAAGCAGTGCTATAACAAACTTAATTTATTCACCAGACTGATGCAATCTGGCCTCGACCAGATTGTATTGTCACATCTCTACATGGAAAAAAAAATTCAAAAGCTGTTATTTTTAGGGGGAAAAATATTTCTTTAATGTTGCTGGACAAAAGCCAGCAGCACAGGGCTATGTCAAGATGATGGAATAACCCAACCTTACATCTCTAAGCATCACGGTCACAGGAAACAGAGGCCAAGGCTAAAATGTGACCTGTGGTGGGAGGATTTAGTTAAATCTCAGGCTTTAAGAGAAGTGATTTCTTTCCAAAAAAAAAAAAAAAAGACATAAATAGTTAAGTACATGGGTCATACTATATTTGTTTAGCAACCATAAAACAACCACTTGCACTCTCCATGCCACGCTTCCACGAGGGAGGTGATGTGCAACTCTCTTGCCTGCATCCTCTGGACAGATCGGCCAGAAGCAAGACTGAGCTCTGAACTTTGCTACTCAATCACAGCAAACGCTACCAAGAAACCGCCGCTCATCCCACGGCCGACTGGCAAAGGTTCTGCTGTGGATTTCTTGGAACTGGATTTTTTCATTCCAATGAAAACACCTGCTGCTGATGGACAGCTGGCATTTTAACAGAAGTATTTGTAATGCCTAAAGTTTAATGCCAAACTTTTCAACGGAAGACCCGAAAGGGTCCGCTTGCACACATTTACAAATTCATTTATACCAAGACATAGGAGGAGCAGGAAGCCCACTGTGTATTTAGGGGAAAAAAAAAAAAAAAGCAGAGTTTGTGCCTAGTATAGGGTTAAGGAGGGAGGCTGGCAGCCAGGAGCAGAAGCCAGGTGCCAACCCCCCCACTTGTGGACTTTAAGAAAACCATTCCTCCTCCCAGCGCCCCGCTCACTGAACGTGCATCTGCGGGCAAGCACGAACAGAACGTGGCTCGGCCAAGTGAATCATAAATACTGCCCTTGCAAAGAATGTGCAGCATTTGTAAATACTCCAAAAGAAAAGCAATCTGTAACTGGTGATATAGAGAGGTTTCCTAACAGGCAAGCCTCTGACACTGTTAGGGTCAAGCAGGCAAAATGCCAAGGGCAAAGAGGAAAAAAGGAAAATAATAAAAAAAAATGCCCTCCCCCCCCCAAATCCCTAAACACCTCTTAAGTCTATGTAATGCTCATGATTCACAGAATCATGCTTCTGATTAGACTGATGTGCCAAGGTTTTCTTTCTCAAGTGATAAACTGGGAAAATTACTGGTTCCAGTTACTGTGTATTGGGAAATCCAATCAGGAAAAACATACCCCAGGACCTATCAGAAGGATTCAGTGTTTAAAACAGAACTTTATTTTTGTGGGTGTGCCAGTAAAAGGGGGTTTGAGCAAAGAGTTTAATTTTTCACACAGAGGTTATTATATATTTAGGTCCATCACTGATGACCACTTTTTCCAGGAATTCTAGCTGTCCCATACAAAGGTATCTGGAAGCATCCCATCAGCAAACAGCCAAGGTATTTCAAAAGAATCACAGTAGTAATAGCAATCACATTTAGTAAAGATCAAATACAGGGATAAACGTCAAAAATAATCATAATAAAAGCTTACTTTTTACTCATAGGAACTATAATAGTAGCAGCAGGATACAGGCTACGTCCTTTACAAGCATAAATCTCTCAAAGGGGAGGGAAAATAGCAGCAGACATGATATTGGACTTCTTCATAGGTCTGGAAGAAAAGCGAACAACTAACAAACATGGGGAAATACATGAAAGAAGGAGAATTAATACAAAAAAAAAATCCGAAAGGCAAAGTTTTTGTAGGCACTCTGAAAAAGTCTGGAACATACTTGAAGAAAAACCTCATGTACATCTGCTTCCTAAATATGAAAAACTTCTTTAGTAAAATCACTGACTCTCAGCCATCAACTAACTTCAAGAAATCCTTGTAGTAATTTTCCACTTAAAACAACTCTGAAAACATAATCTAGCGGATCTGAATTTTATACAAGACTTCAACCTGCAGGTGAGTAATAGCCTGAATAAATGTTAACAAACAAACAAATAAACCCACCACAATTACAGTGTCTTGAGTAAAAAAGATTCTGTGACTTGCTTTTCTTTAGGTACATCTAAACCCAAAATTTCAAGCAGATCTAGCTCAAGTATTTAATGTGAATAAAGTAAACTATCTCTACCCTAGCAGGAGTGGAGACAGGAGGGGCTCGTGACTGAGCCAGTGCTCAGCTTCAGTGAACACATCAAAACTGCGGGTGCAGACCTAGTCTACTACTTTGCTCTAATATCTGAGCAAACTTGTGAAAATCGTAAAGCTTCAAGGGGAGGACAAAAGAAGAAGTAGTACAGAAGGGTTTAATGTCCACCATAAAGGTCTTTAGTGCTCCCATTACGATGATGCCTGATTGCTCACCACAGCACGAGAGCAATTAATGGGGACATGAAAAATCAGCGGTTTCATTACAAACTAGGGAACCATTCTGTAAGGCAAAGAGTTTAAGTTCCCAAAGTTTTAGCTGTGTATTATTCTTTCTAGATTTTTACCGTCCATGAGAGTGTACCCACTACCTTATTTTTAAAATACAACTGATGTAGTTTCGGTTTCACACTTTCCAAAGTACTCTGACTAATAGCAGTGCACCCTGTTGATCAGCACTGAAGACAAATTATTACAGATTTTTAATCCTCTTACCCTGTATACCACACATTTCTAAAATTTGTGCTCATTAAAACACATTGTCTAACGTGTTTTTAATACATGCCCACCTTCTGCTCTCTTCACCACTGCCTGCAAGTTCTGTATAGGGGGCTAAAAGTCTGTTTTTGTAATTGCCTGGATTGGCCCCCACTTTGCCAGCACTGATCACTCCTGATCCTCTTTCACATCAAAACATGGTTGGGACTCTCTGAATATAACAGAGATACCTGATCTGGCAGGTCATGTCAACATAAATGTGCACAAAACCCACGCCATACCACCAGGAAGGAGGTTTTCACAGAAGAACAATCACAATCACTTCTATTCAGGATGTCTGATGGTCTGGTAGTTTAAACTATTGGCCCACAATGCAAGAAATTGGACCAGATGATCTTGAAGGTCTTTTCCAACCTTAATGATTCTATAAATCTAATGTTTGCACTCCATTCCTCAGCTGCAGGCGGCTCAAACCCCCATGTCCCTTTTGAAGACTATAACTTCACCAGAAGCTGCTTAGCCATGAAGCAATGCTGTACTCATCCTGCTGACAACTTAGCACTTTGCAAAAAATAACTAGCAACATCCTAAAGGCTTCTAAAAAGGCAGCATGACTCCATGTGCTGACAGAAAATTTCCCAGAAAGCAGAAGACCGAGGTTCTGACCTCTGCCCCATCAACTGTTCATGCAGTTTATCTTATACAGTCACTGGAAAACTCAGTTATGGGTATGGTTTTTTGTTTGTTGTTGTTGTTTGCTTGTTTCATTTGATGCATCACTCTGTGGGTTTAATACTATGATTTTCCAGACATAAATTCTGGAATTACACAATTACATCTTTTGCCACTCAACTCGTAAGTGAAATGAGCACAATATCTAAAACAAAACAAGAGCAAACTTTTATCCAAAATATGGTTTCTACCTTGGACTGTATCATATCAGAGAAGTGGTGGGACAGTGCTATAGTACCTCCAAAAACGCTGCTTGACCTCTATTCAATCCACAAACTTTGACTGAGTCTACAAAAGGAAGCACAGTTTTATTTCCAGAATGAAACAATCAAAATCTGGTTTCATAGATCTATTTAGACCACAAAATCTTGTAAATATTTAGGTTAGCATCTCAGTCTTACGTTTGTACCTTTTCAAATCCCCTGTCATTATGGTTCTTACTCTATCAACACATCAATTACCTTAACTGCCAGTACCCCAAAATAACTCTTTTTGAATGTCAGCTGCTACATTTTTCACTCCTTTGCCAACTAATACTCTGGTTTTAGCAAGTCAGTTTACAACTTTTCAGGACTATTTTAATCTCTACGTGTACTTTGGTTGCTGAAATTTTGATTTGTTTAAAACAAAGTATCACAGAAAAAAACCAACACCCTTCTATGACATTAACGCTCTACTGTCTAGGCTGCAGATTATCCCAAATAGAGGTTTTCACAAGTTACAGTCATTTACTGTGATGGCCTTTGAGAGGATAAAATTCAAGGCACAACAAAAACACATGATATCCTGTGCTATGCATCCAGATACCCCTGTCATGAACAACGTATACAGGGAAGTACTTCTGAATACAGCTGCCAAATTGCTTTTCTTTCAGCATGAGTTCTCAACAGGGAGCACAGCTTCTATGTTTTAGCATTGATACAGCAGTCCCAGAAGCAGACGTGGCAACCTGCAATGCATGGATCTGATTCAAGGTCCTCTCAAAGTCAACAGCAAAAATTATTTTGTTTTCTATGAGGGGAGGATTAAGTTCTCCAGGAACTCACAGTTTAGCATCTCCTGCAAGTACCTTCACACCCCAGGACCTCCATGGCTTTTCATCACAGCATCCTATCGCATTTTCCCCCTTCTCATTTTCAGCTCAACTGTGCAAGCAGAAAAATCTCCATGAATGTTTGTAATCAAATAGGATGAATATTCCACTTAGATGTAAATTTCAGAGCACTCCAGAATTTTATGCTAACTCAGACACACATGAAGAATTAACCGTATGTGTTGCCCCATCTGTTCCTACTGCACTTTAGATCAGCCCACAAGACAGTTTGGCATGTTTCACTTTCTTGCCACCTAAAGGCAGAATGATATTGTGTTATGAAAAACAATGCATGAGACTAAAATCATACATCTTTCTATACTTTGGGATAAGGACTGTTTCAGCCAACAATGCGAACGTTTTCTTTGGCAACTTACTGGTCTTCAGTTTGTGTTCATTAAAATATTTGTAGTCTGCAAGCACTGAATAAAAAGGAAGTTTATACTTTAGACAAATTAATATATGTGAAAATAATTGCATTATAGAAGAATTCTTATTTTTACTCTTTCTTTCAATAAACAGAGATAACAGACCTACAGCAACGCATATGTAATAGCAATTTACATGTGTTAACTCTTAAGAAGTGAAGTAATATCTACTTCCCAAAATACATTACTTCTAAACAGTAAACAACCAAGACTGAAATGCCAATCATAAATAATTAGTAAACACAATTACCCATTACATTTTTATTTCATTAACATTTCTTTCAGAAAAAAATCGGCACTGAAACATGGTGACATTGTTTAGAACAATGAAGTCTTGGCTTTTACTTATACTGTATATAATAAAATGCTTATATATTTATGGAAAATTTATCCTCAATAGAATCAGACCTGATCCAAGAATCCATGTGAATGTCAAGTGTTGATATTCTATGACATTTAGACTTAGAGAACAAAAATTTCAAAACCAGCCTGCACAACCTACATGAAGGTTTCAAATTTTGCATCAAAAACTGACTCCAAGTATAAAAACACATTTTCTGTATTTCACACATTTGTTTTTCTTTTTAGGTTATATTTACCATACTATGTCTAAAAACAACACTTCTTACAAACTTTCACATCAGCCAATGTGTTAAGAGTCAGCTTAGATGTCTTGGTGACTCTTTGCTAATGTCATCTCACACGAGAGGAGCCTGAGAGATGCAGTGGATAGAAATATATTTTATATCCTGTGTAGTTTCATGTCACAACTGAAAATAAATTAACAAGTACAGAGTTCTTTTGGAATATAGGCAGTGTTGAAAAATTATTAGTTTTATAAAACACTGTAAGAAGCCCAGGAAAAACAGAGCTGCAAATGCATTACTTGTGAATTGGGGATGGGGACTCAATTCCCACCTGTCTCAGCCTTCCTGATTGCTGCACTAGGCAACTTTTCACTTTTCTTTTTTACCTTCATTTCACAGTTGGAAATAGCAAAAATACTTTCTTATTCATAGAAGAATGAAAAGAAAAATTTAGTTATTTTGATGATTCATTCAGACAATATCAATGGGAGTCCTTCTAATATCCAGAATAAGTTAGAGAGGCAGGCATTATTGGCAGAAGTTTCAAATAATTCTTACGCAATACCAAATTACACTGCAGTCTATCGGGTGATCAGAAGTGAACCTTCTATTATTTTAAAAAGCATTCATACAAGATTTCCAGAGAAGTGAAAAGACTGTATAGCATGATGAATTTAACTGCATTATAGCAGTGTTAAATAGTACGTTGTCCTATTAAGTGTTTTTAATATACATCTTCCAAGAAAGTGGTTTTATAATTATATTTTCTGGAAGCATCCAGAGTCAGTTCAATGCCTGCATAGATGACAATAGCCTCTTAATTTACCTCATTAGCCTACAAATGCAGGAGAGTTGCTTACCTTTACACAAGGGAGAAAGCTCTAACTGGAGACTTTCTAGAATAGAATACAGAGTTTATTTTTAAATATAAAACCTTTCTCTCTGTATGTTTAAAAACCTTTACACAAAGCAGACAATTTTCATACGAACTGTTTAGATGAAAAGGATGATTTTAGCTGCAGGAATCCTAAAAAGAATGTTTCAAGAGTGTTCAAATTCATACCTGCAAAGTTGCTCTAGTTTAGTCAGAAATTGAAAACAATAACAAAGGCAGGTACTCTAACCTAGGTAACAGAATGAATCTCAGATAGACAGAATCTCAGGTCTGACTTTTAATCAGAGCAAAGCATCAAGATCAAGTATCTCACTTAGGGACGTTCCCAGTAGTACTTATGGCTTAAGTTATAATTATCCACACTTTAAAAGTAAAATAACTCGAGTTAACCTGCAACACAGTGCTCTGAATTTACAATTTTACTATAAAATGTCTGATTTTTTAGACATGTCATTATATCAATTTTAAAGCTGTGTGCATTTTGACACCGAAATACCTTTGCTGACAACTTCAGCAGTGTATGTATAATTGTCCTAAAGCAATGGTTGATTACCTGCCAAGTTTTCCAATTATTAGTCCTCATGCTCTTCTGACAACATGGACATTCTGGCTTTTTATCTGAGTACCATAAAATCTAGAGAATTTTTGCACCATATCAGGTCATCATGGACCCAACATTAGCTTCCTACTTAAGAGTGAATACACAGTCAGTGAATATTTAGAATAAAGAATTCATATGCATGTGTTATATCCGTTATTAGCTGAGTATCAAAATGGCCTCTTAACCACCATGCCATTGAGAAGAAGTGTTTTAAGGTCTATCTGCACTCTGTCCTGCTTTGTTCATAAACCTCTGATCATTATGTAGGACCAGAGTACTCAACCATAGCTCTATCTCAGTAGTTTTCAACTTTTTTTACTTGAAGACCCCCAACAAGCAAGGTATAGACCTCTGAATAGAGGCTTTACACTCTCAGACAATAGGCCTGCCCTTCTCTATGACTTTTTGGAAGCCTGTATCCCCAGACACTAACTAAAAAATGCTGTCTTTTGAGAAACACACTCCAGCAAGTTAGAAGATAACATTCCAGTTTCCAATATAGCTCTTGGGGCTGTGGTATCTATGAGACTATTTACTGTAAAAACATCACAGTGCTCAAACAGTTCATTTTCTGGGAAATTCCCCATCAGTGACAACAACAATAATAAAATTCCTGGATCTTATCACCAAGAAAAACAAGAGAGATAAATTCATGAAAGCCATGAATCTGAATTAAAATGCTGGATGATACAACACAATATGAAAGGATGAAACTGTGAGGCAGACCATTCATAAAGCTCACACATCTGGCCTACTTCTTACAGGTCACCAGACGAGTGCAGCGGGATCCAGATTCCATTTTTTTTAATGCAATCAGCTCATGATGTTAGATAATCTTCTGTGAGACAGCAGTTGTGTCACCCTAAAACAGGTGAGTGCAAGTTGAATTGGTCTCTTACTCTCTTTTTTCCCTACAGCCGATGACATTCCTTAATAGCAGGTAAAGCACTGATGAAGAATCAAATGCGTCTAAGGAATTTTTGTGATCTCTGGGTAAGGAGAGAAACCTTCAAGGGTTGGTTTCCCAAAGGAAAGACAAAAAATCAGGTCAGGAGAGACAAAATTGAGAAGAGACAAAAGAACTGAAAATTCTCACAGACGCATTTTGGAAATGGAGGAGTTTGAACAGCAATGCTGGATGATAACAAGAAGGCCATGCAGTTAATGATTATCACATACTTTATATGTGTTCTTGCAGTCTTCAGTATTTCAACACACTAGACATGCCCTTTAATGCTCTTCAATCAAGTCCTCTTCTAAGTATTGTAAAATGGCTGAGAACAACAAGAGATTCTCTTTCCTCCCTTAATCCCCTCCTACATTGCTTTAATGCTCATATTTTAACAGAAAGATCTGCCACCATGGATCTTAACAGGTACTGTATTAACATATTGATCTAATCTCATGCAAAGCATTCAGCTTTGCACAATGCACACACCAGCATGGGCCGTGCTGCCAATAAGGCTTCACAGACAAACAAAGCAAGATGTTTCCTGACATGCAGTCCTTGGAAGGAGTCCCTCTGACTGCTCAAAACATTCATTAAACAGCTCATTATGTTACCCATCTATCCTAACACATCCACATGCCTGGATTCCTTGCTCTCAGAAAAGTCTTAACAAAACAAAACAAATCAAAAAAAAAAAAAAAAAAAGGTATCCGGAGAAGGCAGGTATTTTTCCTCTCCTTTGAGCCTGGCCATTAGATATCTCAACTCACCTTTTGGTTTCCCAAATGCACATTCCATTCTAACTCTGTAGCTACTCAGAAAATAGCTGCAGCAGCTTTCTTTCACCCATGTGTCCTTCCAAAAAAGACCGCAGAAGCACAATTTTCTTTGTCATTATAAAAGCAAGCTAAGTCATTCAAAAATTTTCACAATGATGTTCATAAAAAAGACATGCCAATGGTGCCAGTACCATCAGCAAAAATGCCTGTATGGGACTCCACCTTGTGAGCAGCAAAGAAAAGTACTCTGAGCAGCACAGACTTCCCCGGTATGGAATTCCCCTGAGTTTCCACCTACCCACTTCAACCTGGTCAACTATTCATCAGAAGAACACAGGAAGTAAACAAGAATTTTGAAGGTGAACAGGTTTATGCTCCTTGCCTTCCTCAGAGCACTAGCAGATAGCCTGCTTCCGGATTTACAAGGCATATTCAGACAAAACTGTTTCTTATATCTGTGAAAGTCTTCTCATATTTTTAGGATGATCAAGCCACTGCTAGTAGAAAAACTCCGAAGCAGCATCCACCAACAAAGCTGCATACTTGCTGCTCTGGTTCTCATTGCAAAAGTTCACTTAGGACTTGCAGCAGACTGCTTAAAATCAACACTGAGGAAATTAATGTCTGGCAATTTGTCAGCCCTGTTGTTTTTTTACTAGGGCCTTCCTCTACCAGACAACATATGTGACGTTGATGTCCTGAGCATGTATTGGAATTTTTAATAGTTGGAGTTTCATCTAAACAGGGTAACCCCTATTTTGGATGTTGCTGATACATACTAGTTTAAAGGATATCAGTCCTCTTCTTCTTCTTTTTAAGCACAAAAGAAAAACAATCTGGGAGTCATATTTGGTTTTAATGGAGGTATACTGAAAAATTAGAGTATATTAGGGATTGGATTTGTTTGATGTGTTGAATTAACTTAGACCAAAATACTCCTACAGTGTTCAAACAGTGCAGCATTCAGAGAATTAGCAGATCAAAACTGTGCTGGATGTTGACAGTCTGCAGAGGTGGGCTGACAAAAATCTCATGACGACCAACAAGGAGAAATACAGAGCCCTGCAACTGGGGAGGAACAAGCCCAGGCACCAGGACAGGCTGGGGGCAACCCAGCTGGAAAGCAGCTCTGCAGAAAAGGGCCCAGGAGTCCTGGTAGACACCAAGTTGAACAGGAGCCAGCAACGTGCCCTTGACCCTAGGGAGGCTAATGGTATTCTGAGCCACATTAGGTAAAGCATCACCAGCAGGTCAACAGAGGTGGTCCTTCCCCTCTGCTCAGCAGTGGTGAGGCCACACCTGAAGTACTGTGTCCAGTTCTGGGTTCCCCAGTATAAGAGAGACCAGAACATACCAGAGAGAGTCCAACAAGAGCAATTGAGATGACTGGAGTACCTCTCGGGTGAGGAGAGGCTGGGATAGCTGGGACTGCTCAGCCTGGAGAAGAGGAAAGTCAAGGAGGATCTCACCAAGGTCTATAAATACATAAGGGAGGGTGCAAAGAAGATGAAGATGGAACCAGGCTCTTTTCAGTGGTGCGCACTACCAGGACAAGAGGCAGTAGACACAAACAGGAATGCAAGACATTGCTTGTGAACATCAGGAAGTACTTCACTGTGCGGGTGACGGAGCACTTGAATAGGTTGCCCAGAGAGGTTGCGGAGTCTCCCTCCTGGGAGATCTTCAAAAGCCATGTGGACATGGTCGTGGGCACCCTGCTCTGGGTGTCCCTGCTTGAGCAGGGGAAGTTGATCCAGATGACCTCCAGAGGTCTCTTCTAACCTCAACCATTCTGTGACTCTGGTTGAAGCCCTGCCCAACTTCCACAGGACATATTGCCCTGGGGGCTGCCAATGGATGCTGAGCTAATGCAGTTCTATATATGAAGAAAGAGAGCAAAGTGAAAAGGGAAAAAGGCAAAAATCAGGCCAAGCAGTCTTACAGACCTGAAAACACATTCTGAAGTTCCCCAAGCAAAATGTTTGTAAGGTTTTACTGGATTCACCTATCATTTCAAAGACTGATGGAAGAAGAGATGAGCCCAAATTTGACGTTTTCTCTTAAAAGCCTTGAAAAATTTTCTTCAAAATACAGTAGAAAATTGAGCTACATTCCAACAACATAGACTGAGTCTACAGAAAGAAACATTAATACGAAGCAGCATATAAGGCTGTTTACACTTACCTGAACAATGTGTAGAGTCCTATAAAAAGCAATCAATTCCTCTCAAGGAGTGACAAGTTTTCTTCCCATATTTTTATCAAAACTTTTTTTTTAACAAACTACCTTTTTTATGAAAACTTCCCACATTTTTATCAAAATCTCTTCCTGTATTTTTAACAAAACACAAGATTATTTGCATTTGGAGTACAGAGGTGGACTGCATGTGACTACCCTTCCTACATGCTCCAGAATATCATACGAAACACCTCAAGATTTGGTGACCCACCATATTAGTGCTGAACATGAAATAGGAAGTTTTTGTGTTGCAGACCAAGCACAGTCATTCTGTATCTAAGAACGACACACAACCCTCCAGAATAATTCACACAGCTTGATGTGGGTCAGCTCTGTGTTAAGCCACTGTCTAGCCACCACCCTCACTATGGGAAGGACTTTTACTTTCTTCCAGGGATGAGTTATTTTGAGAACAAGGCAGTAATACATGGCAGCCAACAAAAATAAAAATAAAAATTAAAAAAAAATACCCTCAGCAGGTTCTGCATGCCCATAGTGGGCTGTAAGAGTGACTGCTCTCTCTGAAGAACTTATGCCCTTCTGAGGTGCAGCAAATTTAGTATTGACCCAGAAAAAAGGAAAAATAATAATCCAGAAGAAAAGAGGCACTGGTTATTTCTAAAGTCTAGTCCAGAACAATATTTGATATTAACAAGGGCCTCTTTGTACACGTCATTTGTCACCATTTCATAATGTCAGAACTTTGTTAGCATCCCGCAGCAACCCTGATATATAAAACCTTCCTCCCCAAACCTGTACCTAGTAAGTGAGCTCTGACAATATGTGTCAGATTCACACTACCAACAACCCTCTCTTGCTACTCAAGACCAGACAATTGGAAAGGTCTATTTAGAGTCTACACACTGACACTACCAAGAAATTCAGGTAAAACGGTGTTTTTCAGTGTTCAGCACTATCAAGGTGAAATCCATTACAAGAGAGGCACTCCATATATATACTATGGGCTTGAAGCCATTTGTTTCCAACTCAGTTAGCTACCAGTATCTCCATTTTCCAATACTTGTCTGCCACTACCCTTTTTCATATACTTCTGAGGAAAATCTATTTTAGTGATATTTATCCTAGTTAAAAATAAGTGGGCACTTACTTTTTGGCTGTTTCAACCTCTAATTAAAACCAATTCTACAGCCGGACACAGATACTATGCTAAAAAGAAATAGCCTTGAGCAACACAATTTTCATTGTTAAAGAAAGTGGTTCATAAGCAATTGTATCTTGTCAGCTCTAACAGTTAATCTAACCTCTTCAATGACACGCAGTTATTTCACACTCAACATCCTGCCACGAACCAGTAATTATGGCCCATACTTGCTATCTCTACTGACACTGATTTCCAGACTACAGAGACATAGGCAAATGAGCTTATAACCTTAAGATAACCAAAGGACACTGAAGAGGTTATTTTTTGCAACATGACATTTATTCCTGAAATTGTTTGACCATTAAACAACAATCATTTCGTCGTTTAATCTGATCCTAATGGAGACTGCCTCAAATGGAAAGCTTTTCCACTGTATCTTTTTTTTTTTTTTTCATCTGCAGCAAGTCATTAAAACAAAATTAATACATGATGAATATAGTGCAATAAAGGAAAAAAAAATCTGTAGATCTTATTTTGCTCCAGGGAGATTGAGATTTCTCTTGCTGGAGAAGGGGGAGGAGGGAGAACGAATGCTGTCAAGCAGCAGTTGCACAAGTAGGGACTCCAAGCACCTTCTTTCACCTTCCCAGAAATGACTGGCAAGAGACATCAGTTCTCAAAGTTTGTTTGCATCTGACAGAAGTAATGTTAGAACATCGCCAATAACCTTTGAGAAGTCAGGGACTTGGGGAAGTACAGCTCAGAAAAATCTAAGAGAAAAACACTGTCTTTGTCTTTAAAAGAAAAGAGAGAGAGAGATTAAAAGAAGAGACAAAAAATAATGACTGAAGTATTTTCCTAGGAAAATGTTGAAAAATATGTTAAATCACAGTCATTTTCTCATATGATAACATAACAAACCTGTGGAGATAGCAAAAGTAACATTTTCTATATCTTTACATCAGTAAGAATTTTGACAATTCCTCATGATGTTCTCATTGAAAGATAAGAGATTAGTCTTGGGTGGTAGTAAAAGTGACTGGGCAACTTTATTTAGGGAAAATGAAAATAGAAACATGACATTAAAAAGGCAATGTGGGTTATTTACAAACTTCATGAGTTTGAAGGCCATAATGGAAAGATATACTCTCATAATAGCAAGTATGAGTGGATATCTGAATAGATTTTTCAATTAAACATTGCAATGTCAATAGTAAGCATAATCAAAATACACTATAGGCTATCGTTCTACAGGTTGGCCTGAGAACACAAAGTATAATCTGTTCCTGTAGAGTTTGCAAATGAATTTAAGCACTTCAGTTAAGCACGAAAAGAAGGGACTGAAGAGATGGCATGATCCTATTTACTTGCTATGCACAGTTGATTGTTAAAAAACAGACTTAATATATTACATCAAAAAAATAAGTGGTACATCATCTGTGATTTAAACTGTTTTCTTCAGTGTCCTCTACTATTTATAGTTGATAACCCAAGCCACCAGACAGCTGATTTTACAAAGAATGATACCTTTAGTAGTTACTTAAGGAGGAGATTGCCAAAACTAGTGCATGTTATGTCTGGTCTAGCAATTTTGTTAAAACAGAATATATCTTTTAAAAGTTTTGCTTTATGTTATTGGCTAAAAGTTTATGTATATCTATCATGTATATGTAATTTAATGTATGTAAGTTCTATCAACAGTAGTCTGAAGTCTGTACACTGGAAAAATTAAAGCACCACAAAGAAAAAAAATGTGTTCTCATCGAACAGGTCTTCCAGATCAGTTTGGTCATAAAAACACTTTTTTTTGTTTTAAGAGCTTAGGAATTTGAATAAAGTCCACAGAGTAGATTATAATTAGTTTAATTTTCTGATGCAGACTTCTATTCAACAGGTCAGGTGTTTAAGGAAATAATGAAAATGTAGAATATTACTGAATAAGAACAAGCTGTAGGACATCACCCTTATCCAAGACATATTTCATTAATATACTTCTTTTCTCTGGCTCTGCATTTATGTTATCAAAAGTTCCATCCCAAAGAACCAGCTCTCTTGGTTACCAAACTGAAAGACTCAAAACTTTTATAATTCATTTATTATTTCCTTTTTCCTTCACCACATCCACACGTAGCAGTTTGCCAGCTGCCATTCAGTGCCCAGATTTCCATTGAAAGAAAGTTCTAACTCAGCCAAGAAAACCAAAAGAGTTTGGAGGCTGCACAGATGGGAAATCATCAGAAGAAAACCGTTAAAGAGAAAGACATTAATTGCTCTCTCAGTTCCTCTTACAATGAGGAACTCTTCAAATGTTCAGTTAAGGTGCCATAGACAAGGGCATATCTAAAGAATCAAATCAGATTTTAAATCAGATCAAAAGTTTTTGGTCCTCTCAATAACACTAAAAAAAAAAAATCACCAAGGAAATCAAGAGACCTAAAGACAAAATTCTTCTCCCATGGCATCTTCAGGCTCTTGGAACATTCTTGTTGTCCCTATTATCTACTAAGTTACTGAACTATTTATAAACTAATTTAGTCTCATGAAACAATAAATGGTGGTTTAGCAGTCAAACAGGTTTGGACATCCATATACAGTTTCACTGACTGGGAGAACATTCCTTCTCAGTGGGACCACTACCATGTCCACATGGCTTTTGAAGATCTCCAAGGAGGGAGAATCCACAACCTCTATGGGCAGCCTGGGCCAAAGCTCAGCTGCCTGCACAGTACAGAAGTGCTTCCTGATGCTCAGGGGAGACTCCTATGTGCCAGTTTGTGCCCATTGCTTCTTGTCCCAGCACTGAACACAACTGAAAAGAGCCTGTCCTATTATTCGTCCTATTTGCACCCTCCCTTCAGGTATTTATACACACTGATAAGTTGCCCCTTGAGCATCCTCTTCTCCAGGCTGAGCAGTCCCAGATATCCCAGCCTCTCCTCACAGGAGAGGTGCTCCAGTCCAATGATCATCTTGAGTGCCCTTGTTGGACTCTCTCTGGTATGTTCTGGTCTCTCTTATACTGGGGAACCCAGAACTGGACACAGTACTTCAGGTGTGGCCTCACCACTGCTGAGCAGAGGGGAAGGACCATCTCTGTTGACCTGCTGGTGATGCTTTGTCTAATGCAGCCCAGAACACCATTAGCCTCCCTAGGGTCAAGGATATGTTGCTGACTCCTGTTCAACCTGGTGTCTACCAGGACTCCTGGGCCCTTTTCTGCAGAGCTGCTTTCCAGCTGGGTGTCTGTCCCCCTCCCCCAGCCTGTCCTGGTGCCTGGGCTTGTTCCTCCCCAGTTGCAGGGCTCTGTATTTCTCCTTGTTGGTCTTCATGAGATTTTTGTCAGCCCACTTCTCTGGCCTGACAAGATCCCTCTCTAGGGCAGCATGGCCCTGTGGAAAGTCAGCCACTCCCTCATGTTTTGTGTGATCTACAAATCTACTGAGGGTGCACTCTACCCGATCAGTCAGATTGCTAATAAAGATCATAGAACCATTTAGGTTGGAAAAGACCTCTAAAATCATCTAGTCCAACCTTTAAACTAGTACTGACAACTCCACCACTAAACCATGCTACTAAGTTCTACATATACATGTTTCCTGAAGACCTCTGGGGATGGTGACTCAACCACTTCCCTGGGCAGCCTATTTCCAACACTGCACAACCATTTCAGTAAATAAATTTCCCCTAATACCCAACCTAAACCTCCCCTGGGGCAATTTGAGGCCATTTCCTCTTGTCTTATCAGATGTAAAACAGGACTGGACCCAGTAGTGACCCCTGGGGGAATCTGCTCATAACTGGCCTCCAGTCAGATGTTGCACCACTGACCACTACACTGGCCATTCAGCCAGTCTTCAGTCCACCTCACTGTCTGCTCATCCAGCCTATACTTCAACACCTTCTCTATGAGGATCTCATGGGGTCAAAGGCCTTATGGAAGTCCAGGAAGACAATACTCGCTGCTTCCCCTTCATCCATCAGGCTGGTGATTTCATAATAGAAGCTTATCAGGTTGGTCAGGCATGACTTCCTCTTGGTGAATCCATGCTGACTACTCCTGATGATTTTCTCCACCTGCATGTGCCTGGAACGGGTTTCCAGGATTAACTGTTCTGTCATCTTCCCAGGGATCAAGCTGAGGCTGACCAACCTGTAGTTCCCCAGGTCTTCCTTCTCGCCCTTTTAGCAGATAGGAGTGACAATTGGTTTCCTCTAGTGTTCAAGCACATCTGCTAGCTCCCTCAGCACTTGTGGGTGCACCCTACCAGGACACATGGACTTAGGAATGTCCAATTTGCTCAGGTATTCTCTGACCTGATCCTCTTCCACCAAAGGCACATCTTCCTTGCCCCAGCCTTTCAGCCAGGCCTCTGGGACCTGCGATTCCTGAAGGCCAGTCTTGCTGGTAAAGGCTGAGGCAAAAAAGGGATTCAGTACCTTGGCCTTTCCACTGTCTTGGGTAACCAGGTCCCCTGTTTCCTTCAGGAGAGGGTCCACATTTTCCATAGTCTTCTTTTTTTCTTTGAGGTACTTGCAGAAGCTCTTCTTGTTGCCCTTGATGTCCCTGGCCAGATTCAATTATGTCTGGGCTTTAGCTTTCCTAACTCGATTCCTGGCTGCTCAGACAATGTCTCTGTATTCTAATACTAATACTAAACCAGTTAATTACTAATACCGAACTAACTATTCTAATTCTAAATACTATTGCTAAACTAATGACACCAGTCACATTCTCCACAAAACTGGGAGCAACTATGTCAGGATTTTGTGACCAAAAGCTGTTCATTACTACCAAAATTCCAAGCAAGGAATAAATAGTGCTTTTTCCTGTTGTGTTCTTACCTCAGGTAATGACAGGTAATATCATGTTCTCAAAATAAATAGGAGATGATAAGCCTGTTTAAACATTCACCATATTGTACATAGTATGTTAAGCAGCTTGTATAAGGAATACTTTGGTAGATGTACTTTCTTTCATTCCTACAGCTCTCTAGGAACATAACAACAAAAAACACGGGAGTACAGAGAGCTGAACTATAAATAGAAAAATTTCCTACTAAAATTATTACTAGAATTTCTTGGTAAACAGTTTTAGTTGGAAGAAGCCTGAGAGAAAGACTCATATGATCCCCTTGCAAACTGCAAAATTTCCACTTCTGGACAGACTATAGAAAACCAAACAGCAAAGATGCTGCCTGGAATAAGATATCTAATTATACTCCATAACACTTTGCTATTTACACAAAACAACAACAAGCAAAATAAAAAACCACTCCCATTTTTCATGCAGGAAATTAAAAACCCTAATTAGGCAATCATCATTATCAACACAAATGTTACTATTTGGAGCAGCAGAAGCATTTTACAATCACAGGGAAAAAGACGAACAAAGAAACAAATATTTATACTGGCTCTGTCTTTATTTCAAAAATACAATCAGATCACTTTTATCAAAAACTTTTTAAGTGACCAAGTCAAGCAGTCAAAAGCTAACTAAAATCAGATTAGTTTGGCTCAGCAATCATGATCTAGATCTGTAAAGCATTTATTTTTTTTTTCAGCCCTGTAAGTACAAAATGACACTATTTTTTCTCACTGGAGCCTCACTCAAGTCAGTGAGTAGGACATAAGGTGCTCAAATAGCAAGAAAATGGTGTATTCATTTTTATCCTGACCATCTGGATATGCCATGCCATCCAGTCTTTATGTTGGGTTCAGAATTATTAATTTCCTTTCAGTAAGACACTTCTCACCATCATGCCATTCAAGTATCAGTCCACATTATCTTCTTATCTACCCTGTGGATCAGAATATGATACTTTTCTCCTTTTATAAATACAGACAGTGAATCACTGATAGAGCTGAGGGCAGAACTTCAGAACTTGTCACCAGTCACTTCGCAGATCGCTCATTCCTGTGGATCACAAATGTACTTAGCATTTAATGTTCTCATGGACTTCAGGAGAAGTGATAAGAACCCAGTTCTGCCATAAATAGCATCCAAAGCCAGATGACTTACAATTTTAGTGGCTATACAACCCAAAATGGCTTTAAGTAATCCTTTAAAAGCAAAGAAGAAGCAAGGCTTATACACAGTGTCTGCTGTATATCATTCATCTATCTCCTAAGAACTGCCCACCTGTCCTCGTACTCTTCAGCTTCATTCTCCACACACATGATGATCTATGAGGTGAGACATGGGACCTACAGACTACAGCCTCAGTAGCTACCTCCTACCCTTGCTGAATGCCTGGAGCACTGTTCATCTTCTGTTTGCCATTTCTTATGAAATAAAAACCTGTCCCTCTTGCAGTTTCTTCTTCCCCAGTGTTACTACTCCCTCCCTCCTTCCCAGTAGTGCACTGTGTGCTGCTGACAGCAGTGTGGGACCAGATTTTGATAAGAATATTTGTGCTCAGGCATTATTTTGACAAGCTGCCAAAATTCTGCAGGCAACAAAAGCAACAAGAGAAAAAAAGAGTATCTGTTTTCAATCTTTTGTAACTGAGCTAAAATAACACTATAGGATTTCAGGCAACAAAGAAAAAGCACTTTTTTGGCTTTGTAGTTATCTCTGCAGAATTCCAAAGACCTGCAGTAAATAATAGAGTTAATAGAATGTTCTTTAAAAAAATAATAGAGTACAAAAAGCTTTTATAATGAAAAGTGTTAGACAACCTAACCTAGAATAAAAGGACGTCAACCGCAGACTCTTGGTGCCCTTGAAAAAATAATTAGAAGTGTAGTTCATCAGTCAGCAGCAGTAGCCAGAGACCAGATAAATGCACAAATCTCACATTCACCTCAGAGATATGATACTTCCACATCTGGGCAAAGTTGACCTCATTTCTTCCTTTTCCATCCCACACTCTTCCTGGTCTACAAACTATGTGCAATCAAAATAATGTTGCCTGAGGCTGTATCATGTTTTTCATACGTCCTTTTTCCCAATGATATAGCCTGGTAACAAGAGGGAACCAGCTCAGAGCTAGAGAGAAGAAAGATCCTCTGCAATGGTAGCTACCAAAATCACAGCCCTTGTCAGAGAAAACCATCACAATTTCAATCTTAAGTGTTGAACTACAAAGTAAGCTGTATAAAGAAATCTTCATGGAGGTTTCTGTGGAAAATATCCTATAATGCAGCTTCAAACAACTGTGGGGGAAAAAAAAAAAAAAGTCCCCACACTCTCCGTAACTTACAACACTGAAATCTCCTTGTTCTGGGGCTCAAAATATTAGACCCAGTGAAAAAGCAGCCCCTCTTTTTCAATAGAACAACATCAGGAATGTTTTAAAAGTTTAAAAATGTAGACTATACAGGATTATGACTAATTTTTTCAAAGTTGAGTGAATGGTTTGGTTTTCACTGATCTTGCCAAATCATCCTTTTAGCATTGTAGCATCCACACAGAGGAGTATTCCTTCAAAACATTCATTATTGAAATGCATTCAACAGGTCTGATTTGGTTCTTAATTGCAGGAGATTAATTGCCCTGAAACATCAATACACCATTAGATTGTCCTAAAACATCCAGCACTGTATTGTTAATGACTGAAAAGGGAAAGTACATCTGCATTCCTCCACACATCCAGTATTCTCTTGGGACCAGGACAAAATGCACATCCTTAGCCTATGAAGTCCTGCTTGAAATTTGAATACATTTCCCCCACTGTCTGATTAGCTACAGGAATGAAATTATTTTTCTAAGTACAGACAGAAGGCAGTCTCTGTCACAGCTATGTCTTGGACCACTAATGTCTTTGAAAATCACAATCAAGCTCTCAGTTGTCACTACAATCCAATCTGGGATGTAATAGGAAGTGCAGAGGTGACACGGGGATGCAGATACAACGTGGGTGTGGAGGACTGCTATATCTCTTCTCCTACGTGGTGCCCAGATATATATGCACTAACAGGGGCAAAAGAGAGGACTTGCATGTTCTTTGTCCCCCTTGTAAATCTGCCCCGGCAGAACTGAATGCTATGCAAGAGGAAACCACCTGCTATCCTTCAAATTGAGCACGAGAATAAATTAGTCAGTGGATTATTCAGTCATGGAAAAGGCGCAGGCTCTTTCTCTAGCGTAACACACACAAGAAAAAAAAAAAAAAAACTGCTCGAAGTTTAACTGTGCTTTCAGCATGGGCTTAGTAAACACATGGAAGAGTACAGCTGGATCCTCTTTTGGACGGATGGAATGAGCTCTGTGAAAAAGATGAAGTTGGAAAATGTTATTTCACCCTCTGTCATCACTTCATTAGGTTTCTCCCTATTGTTGGAGGCTAGAAGACTTTTCCCTGTAATGAGTTTCATTTTGTGAGTCATTAGGCTGTTTCCTTCGTAATTCAGAGCCCTATCTGTGATTATACTACACGCTTGGCTTTAGCAATGCAACAAAAACCCTGTGTAAGTGAAGCATTTTTTTTGATACCCTTTTGTTATCCTTGCAGGCTGATGCAGGTAGGAGGCACCACTGGGGGTTTCATCTCAGCCAGTTCCTAGCCCACCTGTGCAGACAGTGGGAAAAAAGGCTTTTTTACCATTTGATGCACTTTATCCTAAAGCAGGCACCAAAAACAGGTCACACATCAGCCTAAGAGTGTTCTCTTCTCTCCACTGGTTATAAAGTGGAAATGACCTGCTCAATATTAGGTAAGATGAATATTACCTGTCTGTCATTTTTCCTCTCTATTCTGTTCTAGACTCATTTCTATGTTGCCTTTTTTCCCTGTTACTAAATAGCATAACCTGTACACTTCTTATTTTTCTGTGCACTTCTTTGCCAATTTTCTCTGTGTTACAACTCCAATATATATTTTCTACTACTGGAGACTTATTCTTAACCAAATTTCTGCTGGATTTTCTGCCTGAAAAACACTATCTTAGTTGAAAAAACAAAACAAAACAAAACAAAAAAGCATTAATGAACACAAAAGCTAATTATAAATGTCATGTTTGGATCCAGGGTTTTGGTTACAGGTAAACTTAGGGATTTACTTTGATCAAAGCAGATGAAAGTCAATCCTGACTGCAAGAATCCAAGTGGATGACTTGTTTTTGCAGAATTCTGTCCACATATGAATTGCAAAAGAGGTTTGGTTATGCACCCAGTGCAGGCATAAGAGTCACTACAAAAGGGGCTGAATAAAGACCTAGGCTCTATCTATTACTATCCACTGTAGTTTTACATACTCTTGGGATTTTTGCATGTATACATTATTACATCAATATGTCCACTCATCTTTTCTTCTAACTTGCCCAGCTGGTTCCTCC
Organism: Anser brachyrhynchus; assembly: GCF_964034855.1. Lineage (NCBI taxonomy): Eukaryota > Metazoa > Chordata > Aves > Anseriformes > Anatidae > Anser > Anser brachyrhynchus. The sequence goes on along the minus strand of NC_137694.1, from coordinate 179,958,048 downwards.
CTTTGGAAAGAAATAAGGAATATACTCCATAATCTAAATAGGGAACAGCAGGCTCAAAGCACTTATTTCTCACATTCTGCTTCTTTATTAAAGTGTTTTAAGATTGGGACTCAAGCTGCTGAAATAGTACTTATATATCTTAGCAGTCAGGTCTCAGCAGATTGCCAACAACAGCTGTGAGCTGTTGTTCTATCTTAGGCATTTACAGTTTCAGAAGGAAGGACCTATGTTAATTCACACATTTTAGGGTTAATGGAAAATACGGAAAGAGCAAGAAGAGGAAAAGATCACGGTCACCCACAAAAACATACACACACACAATTAGCAGAACTAACTCAGACCTTTCTGAAGAAAGGAGCACTTTATGCTGTTCTATATGAGCTTCGGTGCTTAAATTAAATAAATGTGAATTATGGTTAAGAAAAAAATCATTAGCATTTATCTGGCATCTATAAAATATCCACATTGATTATTTCTGAAGAGTTGGAAATCTCAGGTTAACTTGGTCAACAACAACAAAAAACAGATCCACTGATTTCTTATACTTTTTCTTCACTGGAAATATTACACAGGCTGAGCAAATAAGCTGATGGATTGACTATTTAAAGCAACGCAATTTAAATCTCTTTTCAAAATGTACAGTCTTCAGTCACATGTCTAATGAAGTCAAGAAAGTCAAATGCTCCTTCTATTGGAGACATTCAGCCTTTAATCTCATGCTCCAGATCACTTCAGGCAAGTTTATGAAATATGTCAGCCTTCCCATACCCTCACAACACAGAAATATGGTTGTGTCCTGTAAGGAGAAGGTATGTGTACAGTCAGCATACAAAAGCAATGAGGAGATGCACAAAAAGAGTTACAGGCTAGCTTTTTGGACTGTAAAAAACTAGAAAGTTTTGGTAAAAGTTGCATCTAGCAGGATGTTTAAAAATGAAGTGTTTGTTCCTCAAAGTAAATCATTGAAACATTAAAGCAGCATTTTAAAAATAGTTTTTTCTATCATTCTAGAATTTACATTTTTATGTCTCTCTATATTTACAAGCAGCTTCTCTACCCAAACATCAATCTGACATTTAAAAAAAAAACATGCATATCAGAGGAATGATATGCAAAATAATCACCGATCATCAGTGAGCAGAAATGAATTTTAAAAATATGCCTGTTTGAATAGATTATTTCAGCAATTTAAACATGCACTTTTCCTAAGGAAAAAATGTCATGTTAATATTATAGGGATGACTTTTCTGCAGATGCTACCTATCATTTGTTAGGTTAAAGTATCTGTTGCTTGTATAAATGTAAGATAGAAGAAAGACACAAGACTAATACAGGAGACAACTGAGAAGTAGATCATTCCTTAAACTCTTGTACCCAAGGACTGTTTTCAAGTTTCCAAAGCAGTTGAAAATTCATATATGAACAGATTTATGGCAAACATTTTAGGCATCCAAAGTTCTGTTTAAATCATTTTTTGACTACCAATTTCAGATAACACAAATCATTTTTTTCAAGTTTTTAAGTATCTACAAATCCCACGAATTACAACTGATATTGTGGGTCCCTGGGCTTCTAGGGTGTATGGGAGATATAAGAATATAAATATTGATGAAAGTGTTAACTTGAGCTCTCTCCAAGTAATCACTCTGCTTAGTAACAAACAGCTTTATTGCTTGTTAACTCTTTTCCACTGCTAAAACTGAAGATAACTAGCAATGCAACCCTACATTGGAAAAAGTCTCTGAGGCAGGAGACCAAGCAGGAGGGAGAAAAACTCACTTTCACTTTAATTAAGATGTACTAACTACTAATGGGAAGAAATTTTTACATTGAACTTGTCTGTTTTTAATAGGTTGGTTTTCCTTCTATAGAAAAGAGAAAACATCGAAGGAGATGTTCAAGTTTAGTTTTCAGTTAATTTTCTACCAGGATTTAGTATATCTGTCCTCTGCTAAAGAAGTAGAGGCAACAGACTGATGCCTGAACTTTTATGTTAAAATGTTCTAAAGCCTATTGCAAGTAGTAATACCTCCTGATAAAACAAAGTTTTTTAATCCCTAAAAGTTTTCAATTACATTTCAGCAGCACATTTCAATTTAAGTAAGAGATTAAACTGAAAAACAAATAATACATAAATAATTCATAATAATACAAATAACAAATAATACATAATTTCAAAATTTATGGTTATTAAAGATACACCTCTTTTTGACCTAAGACTAATATGCCTTAATTGCAATCTCAGTGCATAAAAACCCTCTAGCAAATTAAAGAGAATTATATAGCTCCATTAGCTTTTCAGACAAAATTTAAATTATGGGACAGATATACAGATATAAAGTTGCAAAAACAAGGTGAACCATCTCTGACTACTGCTAAAGGCTTGTGTACTTACAGTTCCTAACATAACATCACAAAAATCAAACAAAAATATGCACATATAAAACCATGTTTTTAAATTTTTCTCTCTAAAAATTATTAGTGTAACAATTAAGCAAACTATGAGCAAAATAAAGTTAAATTAGATGATGGAAAATGTACAACAAAAATGATCTTCTCACACTATCCAGAATATATTGCAAAGCAAATTTAAATTTGAAAAAAATCCCAAGAGCAATTGATTATAGTGATCAGATCGAGTTTTACATATATTTTTTTTAACATCATGCACAACCAGTTTTGGAGAGGATTGAGGGCTGGAGGTAGAGGTATTGTAAAGGAAAACAGGCATAATGCAAAACTATGAAGAATAGTTAAGTTGGATGGATCATGGTGGAGCACTGCATTAGCAACCAGGCAACTACACTACGTTAAAAGTCTTACATTTTCTAACATCATATGTCATAAAATTATTTGAGATGCCTAAATCAAGTATGAAAAGGAAACATCCTCTTACCAGTCTGATTACTCCACTGACTCCTTCACTGGATCTTGTATATGTATTCATCGGCAGATTGTTTAAGAAAAGGCATTTGCTCTCAGACCCTCTTTAATGGTTTTAATATTTTCTTACAATGAATTGACAGCATCACAGTTCTCACAGTAACACCATTTAAATCCATGATACTGTTCACTCTTTCCCTACCAGACTCGAGGGAAAAGTTAGCCCTGTACTCTCATACTATCTTAAGTAACTAGTTATGCCCCCAACAAAAAGAATTGGGGGGAAATGAGTTATTACTGAGTACTAAGCAGAAGAATTAATGTACCAAAATACATGCACCTACAAGCAAAACTAAGAAACTTAGGGGGAAGCTCCACTGGTACTAATTTGGTCCTAACCACACACGCACACACAGAAAGCCAAATTAAATTAAATTAAAAGAGAGGACACTGGAAATGGATAATTAGAAAACAACCACGATGCAGAAGATACTGCCAGCTAGCAGCTGGGGTAACTAACAGAATATTGACAGAAAGCAGCCAGCCCTATCCACCAATTACACGTCTGTTTAAAAGCTGCAATGAAGACGTGGCCTTTAAAACCAGCATTAATGTCCAAACAATTTTCTTCTCTTTGAGATAAAGCAGGGATGCCACTGCATGTTGATTCACCTCAATGGCTTTTGGGGTGAAAAAACAGTGGGGAAAACACGACATCAAAACTACCTCCAACTGTGCATCTGTCCAAAATTCCTAAAAATTTCCGTGTATGAAATTTACACACCTAGTGTGTACAGATATATATATGCACACATATATGCATCTGTGTAAAGAGCGTATATGTATAAAAATGTATAAATGCTACGTATGTATATATATAAACAAGATATCAAAAATATGCAGATATATCCAAAAAGTATGTACATTTGTATGCAGGTTTTGTATATATTAACACACATGTATGTATGTATATATATTTGTATATGTGTACACAAAATCTCAGATACGTGTTTTACTCAAAATTTGCATCCCAAAATTAAGATTAAGTTTGCCTGAAGAGAATCAGATATACAGGATAAAATTTGGACTGTTAGCTGTTACTGCAGTAGAGGACAGTCACCAACTCTTATTTCCAGTCCCCTTTTCCTGATAGCTGCTCTATAGTGACTCTGTAGTGTAGAAATAAAGAGAGCTACTCCACTGTTTTCCTGCCTCCAAAGACCCTGATTAATTCCAAAATCATGGCTTAGAAATTTATGGAAGTGAGTATTCGCAAATCAGTTGAAACAAAGGAAAACCCTTCCTCTTGTGACTTACTGGGATTACTCACTGGCCTCTGTTTCTCTCTCAGTTGCTATACCATATTACTTTATTCAATTGTTAAATATATTTAAAACAAAAATTTTAAACCATATATTTAATTAAAAACATATGACAAAAATGTCAAAACTAAAGTGCTTACAAATACAAGGAATATCAGCTTTAAGTATTACTTATGCTTGAAGAAAATGGAGCTCTCGGATGCTACCCCTGCATCACACTATCCTTTAAAATCACATATTTCTTTGAAAACATTGTCTTTTTATTCCATGTGTCATTAGATGACAACAGTGAATCCTTACTACTCATCACAGACAGTAGGTGGAGGAAGATGAGAAGCAAAAAAATAGGGTATAAATAAACAAATAACTAAAATAAAGGTAAATAGCCAGTGGATCTGGGGAAAGGGTACAGTAGTATCAGGTTATCTCAAATTCACTACACCATCTGATGAATTCAGCAGCATTCCCACACCAGAAGTGTGGCAGAAAGAGAAAGAAAGGGAGACAGAAGGGCTACCATCAACATCTCCTAGATGCGGAATTTCACACATCGGTATCGTGCCTTCAGGAAACTCAAGTGCAGTCTGAGGGCTTAATCTCAGCTCTACCAACTCAGTTGATCTCAGTTTCCACCAACTGCACTGGGACTTACTTGCAAAAGTTGAACAAAAAATTTGCAAGAGAACTGGCAAAACATAACAACGGCTTATTTCTCATCATTTTAACATCTGTTTTCTGAATTAACATGGAAACAGTCATAATTATTAAATCAGAGTAATCACAACAAATAGCAAGAGTTCCCTGTCTCGCTTTATTTCCTACAAGATATTGGTTTTCGATAGCATCCGTTTATCACATTTTTTTACAATTTGTAAACACTCTCAATTCTATAACTCTATCCTAAGAGATTTGTTTCTTTTTTTCTTTTTCTTTTATTTTTAATTGATCAGTGCTATCAAATAGTTGAGTTTGGTTCATCAGAATGTCATAAATGGCAAAATGCTTGGACACTACATGAATTTTAAGGTACAGTTACCATATATATGGTCCCATGCATGCAGGTGTTTTCCTTCTAGATGACTAAGCAAACAGTCCTTGGTAATCTGGTTAGGACAGATTTTAAATTTGGAAAAAAAAAAAATCACATTAGAAATAAAACATCCCGGTCCCCAAACATCTTCTGCTCAATGTGTAAGTGTTATCTAATCTGCATTTTTTTTTCTCAATTTACAAAATAAGCTTCCTCATGTTTTATGTCACATGCAAGCTGAAAACGTTCCACTGAAGGCACATATGTCAATATCCTATGAAAAGCTTTCAAAAATAGGTTTCTGAAAGAATGGGGATATTAAAACTGCAGGAAAAAAGAAAAATATTTTCTCTTGTTTCTCCAAATCTGTCTGCCTTTATACATGCTGAACTGAACCTAGTGATGAAGAATACTTATATTATCAGGAGTCCTGAAATAAGAAGGTATGCTTATTAAACCATGTACTAAATTAGCAGCAAAATTCAAGATATTGGAAACTACGCCCTTGCCTAAATAGTGTATTATTTTGATGGAAATTTTAACCTCACCATTGCTCGAGTGACAGACCAGTTAAACCAGGCCTTTGTACAAATTTCAGTGCTTGGAATAAATGAAGCAGAAAGATTGGACTCCGTTCCCCTTCCCACACAACTCTTGCTCTCCAAATAATTGTTTGCACTTCCTGGTGCAGTGCCTTTCTTCCAGCGCTCGCCCAGCTGCAATAACCAACAGCGCGAGGTCAGCTCGCACCTTCCCCTCTTACTCACTTCTAGCCCATTTTATCTACTTTTACCTACTCTTTTTCACAATCCAATTTCAAAACAGATCATTTCCTGATCTGAACATTCATAATTAGATTTAATAGTCCAAAAAATTACTTCTGCTCATGTGTGGGAAAAAATGCTATATGTAGATGAAAATATTTGGACCAAAAAAAAAAAAGGATCAAAAAAAGTGTGCAAAAACCATACGAAGGGGAATTGAAGTATTTGCTCTGACGGTGCAGTTGTACAGGCATCATAAAATCTCAACTTTATTTCCCATTTACCAAATTCAAGTCACTCGACTGGAGCTCCACCGTTTAAGCCATGCACTTTGGGCTAAGACTGCATGAAAATGAGAGCGATAGAGGAACAGCCAAGGGGGCTTACAGAATCCCTGAGCAAACATCGCGGGTTTTTTCTGACTTGTCTCTGTTTTCCCAAGTTTTCCCAGATTATTTCTGAGCCAGATCATGTTCACTACGCGGGCTGCACAAACCTCCCTTTTCCTCTCCTGATTTCCTTTCTAGTTTTAGAACTACCAGGCTGACGTCGCTCTCCTCTTCTGTTAAAAGGCTGTGTTTATCCCCAGTTTAACATATTTCTTTTTTAGTAAAACTAATCTCCAGCATGCTCAACGGAAGTTTTCCACATGTTCTATTTGGATGAGCGTGTATTAGTTAGTGGTTCCTATTTTTAGCTGTTTTGCCTTACTTTACAGTTTATTTCCTTAAATAGCAATCTGGATATCGACACAGAGCTGCGCAGATGAAAAATAAAACATATTCCCTGTTTCGCATACATTTAGGGACATGGAATTTGGAGTTTATAAATAGGAATATCTGAATTTGAGAAGCAGTGAAATGTTGCATCATAACGTTACACTAGGTGTTCTTATTTGATTATTAGGATTTGGTACCTTCTACACATTTTTTCATAGGAAATCAATGTAATTTTAGACTTTTTTTCTGGAAAATGATGGAGCTGCAGTAGCTGCTACAGGATTTAATGGTAATCTTAATTACTATAAACTAATACTATAAACTTTATTCTGAATTCTCTTTAAAGCTGAGGCACCTAACCGTAGGTGGATAGCATCTCCCTCTGGAGGCCTTCAGAGGCATCTTCCTCTCTCTTCTGACAGGGCAGGAGACTTCATCGTGCAGCAGGTTGGCTCTGGCATGCAAACCCAGCCTAAGGTGCTCATCTCTCCCTCCCCTTCCCAGCCCCTCGTCCCAGTCACTGCTCTGTATTTCACCCCCCCAGTCAACTCTGCTGATGAAATGATTCAGGTCAAGTTTTTATTTTGTTTTAAAGGAGTTATTTTCATCTTTGAAAGTCTCACACCAGCGTAACTAAGAGGGGCAAATGGCAACACAAGACCAAGGAGCCACTGAAAGGGACCGTGATGGGAAGAATACATTTCTTAACAGGGCTTCATCACTGAAAGGTAATATGAATGGTGAATAGTATCAGTACGGTTTCACCATACTGGTAGCTTGGATGCAAAATACTGTGATAAAGACACAGAAGGAAAATAGCTTGCAAAACCTCACTCCGAGTCAGAGGAAGGTGCAAAAGGTACAAAGCTCTGTCCACATTAGGGAAAGATGGTAAAGTTTGTGATTAAAGCATCCTGTTTGGTGAAGCTGAGAAGAGGGAAAATCAGATGGTATTTTCAAACATGCTAGCAAGTCAGGCAATCTGGTTAGTTAGCAACAGTAGAGTAGGTTCTTTTGCATGGCAGACATTTCAACCACAGGACCAGGAGGGGAAAAAAAAGATCTCCTTTTTCATACAGTGGAGTTTGCTAGTTTTCATGGCTTTGATATGAGTTTGAATTAACCAAAATCCCCCTCTGCAAAAAATGAAAAGCATTTATCCATGCTCTTTTTTGGCTGGTTCCTTTCAGGTTTTCCTCTTCTTTTCTCTATCTGCATTTCCATTGCACATCCTAGGAAGGCAATCCTTCCTAGCCACCCAAGCAGCCTAGTGACAACCCTTGCATTTAATCTCCCTCGATCTTTGAGAAATCAGTCATATCATCTATATGATAATATATATAACAATATACGATAATATTTAATAACTCTGTTCTCCTGTGGGGATGCATCTGTGCTGCCAGCAACTTCCAGAACATACTCACTGACTCCAAACAGCCTTCCCATTTCTACAGTACTTTTTATAGTACTGAAACTTACTTAGTCATGACTGAGGTTGGATTTTTTTTTTTAATTTTATTTTTAGTATTTTACAGCTTTTACTAGAACAATATAATGAAATGAACAGTTTAGGGAAGATATTTTTGATGACAACAATAACAACAGCACACCTCTGCTTCACAGCAACGCAGACAGTGCAATACAGATTATAACAGAAACATCAATAAATCAAGTACATGAAATTGTTTAATACTACACAATGCTAAAAGTTGCCATTTAGTACATTTACAAGTAACTGAAGTGAAAGACGAAAGCAGCTGTGTGTTCAACAGGCAACCATTACCTTGCTGCTCGGTGCTTTGAAAATAAAGCATTTTAAAATAGCAAATCATCTGCTATTGCATATCAGTAAGCATTCAGCAACACAGTGTAATACTCTCCTTGTTAGGTTCTAAATACCTGCTCCTGCAGTGTCAAATAAGTACTTATTTTGGTAAAGAAAGACTCCAAACTATCTGTCTTTTGAGCAAAAAGAGAAAGCTGATCAACTAGCTTTGCCGAAATGCATTTTTTAAAATTGACATTATAATTAAGAAAATGAGTATGAAAGCAGTCACAAACTGCCAAGCATTTGTATTGTATTAACTCATTATGCGAAGTTTTACCCAAAGTGTTCATAACTAATCATTTTCATCTTTACAGTAATGGGGACCAAAATAAACCTAGGATAATATTTTTATGCCTCCAGGAGCAACATGAAGTCAAATTCAATTCCTGCACAGCAATATTCTGGATACTTGCTATTGTCAGTGAACATGAAAATTTTAAGAAGAAAATGTTATGAGGAATGGAAAAAGACAGTTTCAAGTAAATGAAACGTATATACCCCAAATTACAGAAAAATTAAACAGACATGCTGCACCGAAGAACCAGGTATCCACTGCATATTACTAAATTAAGCCAGTTGTAGATAAGAGCATATATTACAACGAGAAAGAGAGGTAGCTGTAGATTAATAAAATTATAATTAAAATAAAAATGAAACAACAGATAAAGCATACATAGACACAGGACCAGGAAGGTCTGAGAAATACTGAGACCAACGTGATTTCCTCCAATATACTGATGATTAAAAAACAAATCTGTTTTAGAAGAAACAGTACTTATTCCACAAGTTTACTGAAGATAACTACTACTGCTGAAATTAGCTCGGTTAAAATACATTATTCTTAGATGTTTGCCTTTGCACAGAAGTCTGTATTTACAGATATACGCTTGCAATTTGCAGTCTTAATTTCCTTACAATACTTACTGCTTCACTGATTCCCAAGAACCATGTCTTCTACAAAATCAAGGCTCTAGCCCAAGCCTACCTCCCAGGAGTATCCTCACAAATCTGCTAAGATTTCCAGTATGTACAGTGGATATTATGTCTCTCAAGGTTTTTATATGCCACTACCCTCAGTTATATTTATTACTCCTAGCATAATCTAATATAGAAAGAATTCATCCGATTGGCTAAAGTGCACAGCTGGGCTGGGAGTGAAATGTTTCTATATAAAGCAATATTTTTAGCTTCCAGTTTTGGATGTTCCATGAGCACGAAACTTTGAAGGAAAAGAAAATTTCCATCTACAAGTAAATAATAAGCTGGCCTAAAAACACTGTCAGTTATTTAAGACATTTTTAAACATCTGCATTTCTTATCAGCATCCGTCGGTTTCAAAGTGAAGAGCAACGGGAGGCTGCACCAGCGTGCAGCTCGAAGCAAGCGGCCTCTCCTTCTGCTCCTCGCTGAAGAGGTGGGGGCTAGAAAGAGAAGAAAGGAGGCACAAAAAGGAAAGCACTCCTGCTCATCTCCCAGTGTGCTTCATCTTCCCACAAAAGCCTCCTTGCACTGGATGACCTCACTCTTACGGGCAATTTAAGGACCGAAGTACGAAAAGCACAAGCGAGGAGGGCAGGAACCTAGAATATAAGGAGGGGGGGCAGAAATAATAAAGGGGGGTGGATGCAGTGGCACAGGAGACCCAAGTGTGGAAGCACTGTAATGAAAGCTGGGGGAGAAAAAGCATGAAAAACACATGAAGAAGTGCAAATAGCGGAACTTTTAAGGAACAAAAGCCCTCTGCCTTCCAAGGACACCTCATCAGTTGACACCTTGATTAGTCTACATGCTCTAAAACCTTATATAAAAATCTTTAAACTTTTTTTTTTTTTTTTAATTCTTTTTCCCCAGTCTAAAGTAGCAGTTGATTGAAGCAGTCTTCTAATAAAGAAAAATCTGGTATTTATATTCTAGCATCAAAGAGCTGCACTTGCCTTTCTTCTCAGGAAAAGTGCCTGATCTACACGTATCATCTATTTACTTATCTATAAGGAAATTTAAACAGCTTAGGTGTTCATTACAAGATGCATTTCTTCTGTTTTGCGAGCATCCTTTTGAAATGCTTATCATACAGTGTTTGCAGTATTGTAAAAATTAGCTGAGCTCCTAAGCCTTGTGCAAATTCAACCCACCACTATACTCAGTGAATTAAAATACAATCTTATTTCCCATGCTATTCTGATTCATACTTTCCATAAAGATATTAACAAAATCAATCACAAAACGCCTGACACTTTGTACTTCTGCAGAACGGTCTTAAACTGGTAGGACTGCCCTATCGAAAGTCATTTTCTTGTAGTGGAAAAGGGCATGGGAAAGATTAGATCTGCGCAGCCTAGATTTGCCTTGCACAGCGAGTGAAATCATCAGCAGGAGCACTCAGAAAGTTATTTGTGAGTGAATTGTTCTTGTAACCCAAACACACTGCTACCTTGCTCAGGTTTCTCACTGAACTTATTTAAACTACTCTGAGTGTAATTAATAGAGCTTCTCACAGATGACCTAAATGCTAGCTATGGCTTGGTAACTCCCTCCCAGCCAAGCCCCAACACAATTGGCTCTTTGGGAGCCCAGCAGCTCACCTCAAACTATCTGAACAAATTATGTACATTACAGCAGAAGAGGATGAATATAACCCCAGAATGACTAACACACAGATGAAAACTACATTACTGGGAAGACAGGTGAAGGGAAGCAGCAATATCCCACAGAAACCTCTGGCATCAACAGCAAGCTGCTCCATCAGGCTCTGTGTTAGCAAATCTCATTGTCTATAGACATCATGGGGGCAAAGTAAAAACTGACTAGATAATATGAAGTGATAAAAAAGAATAGGGACACACAAAAGATGGGGAGAAATTGGATAAATTGCTTTGCAGAGGCACTTTTTCCCTTCTGTTAATTACACAGGCAGTTTGGATGACAAAGTAGATGACTAACCTTGGTATCAGTGAAATGAAGTGAAATGAATTCCACCTTAACTACTCCTTTTAGAGTTTATTAAAAAGTTATTATATTCACAATATGAAGGTTGGATTTCCCTCTATTATGCCCTGATAACTATGTCTATTTCATATATTTTCTGTAAAACAATTCAGTTGAGCAAAGTAGTTTTTTAATCAATTTTTCATGTAGCTTTTCCAACTTACTCTATTTTCACTTCAAAAAGCACTATGGTCATATTCAAATTGATGGTTAAAAGCATTTCAGATGACAGATGTCATCTATATTTATTTGCATCATGAAGTGGTTTCTTAAATGCAAGACATAAAAAAAGGAGTATGAATCCTCTAATGAAAGAGATGCTAATATTTGCATTTATGAAATTATACATATTTGAAGGTAATAATTCAAAGATTTCTTGAGAAATGCTACATGGATGTGGCACGTCGGTGTTGCAAACCTACATGGAAAGGTCTAGCTAAAAAATTATATTGATGTCAAAAAGCTAAAAGATCCCCTTTCCTTAAAAAATAAAATAAATAAGTTTTAGACTGTTTCCACGTTGTCTGTAACAAAAGAGATGAAGATCAGTCCATTATCGCCAGACACTTCTCCAGATACATCTGCTGTACCTCAACTCTGAAGTTTATTAGTTTGTGACTTTATTAGAGAAGCCTAGGAGTAAGCAGGTAAATGGAACGTAGTTCATTAGCAGCTATGAACAAAATACACCCTAATTCAGTGTTGCAACATGTAAAGTGAATGGAATTAAGGCAAGCAATTTTAGATAATGAAATTTTAAATACTTTATATTCTATTAAGTTGCTTCCAGACTCCATCAGACAAAAGACAGACAGACAGAATCAGCAACAGAGCTAATTATCCCTCTTTTAGATCTTTTGAGTGAAATAGCCTGTTCTATTGATAAATTGATTCACCAAAACTAATACTAAGGTTTAAAAAGAAATTCATTGAGCTGCTATATTATGGCTGCATATAATTTTTTTTCTGAGAAAACTTAAGAGAAAACTGGCTTTGATAAAATTGTTGGACACTACAAAACTACAAAGTGTAAAAAATAAGTGTGGTGCAGCTGTCAAAAATGTGCATCTTATTTTGAGATCATAGATGAGTTTTTATTTCCATCCAGTCTCCGCAACCATTGACATGTTCACTGGAAAAAAATGCTCAGCACTGCCAAGGTATATTGTTTATTGGCATAGAGACCAAGTACTCAAATGAGTAGTTACATCAGGTATGCATTCAGCATAAACCAAACATCACTCGCAATGAGATGATGTAACAAATTTAAAACTGGAGAAAAAAAAAGGAAAAAAGAAATAGAAAAAAGCTGTGAAATAGAAGCAAGCACAGTGCTCCCAACAACTCCGCAAGGGGAGGAAGGCACGATGCAAGACACAGCAATAAAAAAAACAATTGTGGAGTGGGCTGCTGCTCCTGGAATCATTATTTTTTGACACTGTTGAAGGTTGGCTGACAGATGCTATTAACAGGTGCGGGACCGCCGCAGCAGATGCCAGCCGAACCCTGCTGACTCACTGCGGCAGGTGCTGCCCATCAATTCACCCTGGGGGGGGACAAGGGAAGGTGACCCCTCCAGCCGTGCCACCCATAGCCAGCAAATAGAGAGAAACCTTACGCGTAAACCCAGTGAACCAGCTGTATCCAAAGGTCGCTCTCTGGGATCACCTTCTTGAGCACGGATCTACTCACCGATGTTTTCTGTACATCCTCTTCTAGCCAAGCACGTGCGTGCCAGGCAGCGGTCAGAGGAGGCAGGTGCCTGTGGATGTGTAACCAGGACTGCCGACATTTCACAACCCTCACAGTAAAGAACTGCTTCAGAAACTGAAAATAAGCTTGTAAAAAGGATGGCGAGTCCCTACTCTGGTAAAATAAAATGTTTAGTCCTACCAAGGTTTGTTTGCAAAATCTAAGTTCTCTTAGATGTAGTTACACTCATATAATAGATGTGATCTTTTTAAAATTGGTTGCTAAAGCTTTCCACGCTTCCTGAATGGATAAAAGGGCCATATTCTCATCCTCTACAGTAACTTCCCAGAGTTTGCATAGTATTTAACCTTTGCTTGCATTTTGACAAGAACAAGCACTCCCATTTACTTCATGCACTAAACCCAAGAGAAGCTGTTCCCGACCCATGATGAAAGCTTCAGGATTTGAATCCCCAAGGCAAACGTCCTAAGGTCTTTCACCAAGAGCTCAGAACAAAACAGAAACTGTCCTGACACCCTTCCCAGCAAAAGGACTTTTAATCTCTCTTCTGTGCAGCAGCTCAGAGGCAAAGGGGACTTCTGTTTATTACATGCCAAAACTCCCCCCTTCAGAGGGTTTTTGTCCTGCCTTTAGCTTCTTCCACAAATCATGAGACGAGCTAGGCCTGTCCCTGCGCTGAGGGGAAGACAGACGGTTCTTCCACATAATGACTTTTTAACAGCCTCTCCAGATATGTTATTCTCTTTTGGAGAACACATTTCTCTCTAGAAGCAGATCCAAGTGGCCCCTCGGAACTCACGAGTTTGTTACAGCTGCTTCCCTTTGCCTGGAAATTGTGAGGCTTTTCATCCAAGCCTTTACAGTTATAAATTGAGGTTGGGTGGTGTGGCAGAAGAACCATCAGCCAGCCAGTCTCCGCCCTCCTTCCCTTGAGGTACGCTTAGCAAAAGACAACAAACAACTCCAAACCCTGAAACTAACACTACATTGTACCATATAATTAATGAACTACATCACTATACTATCAGTAGAGAAGATTCAGAACTGCCAGGTGAAATATTTAAGAACTGCCCACAAACCTCTCCCTTACTACCCATAGCCTCAGAAGCCAAGTCCCATCTTTGAACTCTTCTTTGTAGACCAGCGACCAGCAGTTCTCAGTGCTTTCCTCAACTGAGTATGCTCCGGGCTTCTAAAAACTCTCTGCATTTATCTCCTTCCACCATTTCTGCAGCTCCCCTGTTCTGCAAATTCCCAAAAGCTGAAGGTGCAAAGTACCCTTCCCTCCTCCCTTCTCCTTTCCAGACAGCAGGAGGCAGAAAATAGAAGAAAGCTGTCTTTTACCCCACTTCCCACACTCACATTCTCCTGAATAAAAACTATACAACATTTGTACAGTTAACTATGAATAAATCAATTTAAATACTTCTACCATCTGTCATGGTCAGTGTTTCTTGTTTCCTAAAGCAATGAACAACTTGAAAACCTAGAATGAGGTATGGCTGGATCTTCTTGAAGGTCCAGAAACTGCTCATGAGAACAGAGTAGAAAGCACGCAGAAGAGGCATTAACATGGATGTTAAACCTCCCAAAGCAGCAAGCTTCATACCTTCATCTTCACAGCAATCAAAACCTCAGCTCCTATGAAACTGCAGGGTTTTGGCAACCTATGTATTAGCAGGTTGATTAGCCTCATCCTCGAATTCAGATTTCTGTTTAAGAGAAAACAAAGTTACCCGTGCCCTTTGTTTTATTCTCCTACTTCAGCTCCATTCATGATAAGAGACCACTTTAACCACCATCAGATTTTCAAGAACAGTCAGCATTAACAACACCCATTTAGGCATGTAAATAAGTCACTTTGGATCTGCTGGATGCTGAGTGCTCTTAAAGAGCTGCCTGATCTACTACTTCTGTGCCACTTACTGTACCATTCACTACGACTGAAGACGGACTGACTGCCCACTACCCAGGAGTAACTTCCATCTTTCTGCACACATGGAAAACAGTTCTGTTGTGTAACAGAAATGAATTTCATAATGATACACTATTCCTTACAGCTCTGAACTTAAGTGTTTAAATTACACACTTTGTACACACTGAAAATAAAGTGAATTTCCAAAGTACCTTCATTTTTACCATCATAATTCATACTGCGTTGTAGCAGGTGAAACAGAGGCTCACTCTTCTCCCAATGCATGTGGATACACACATTTTAGTTTTGTTCTTTTGATACTTCCTGATACTAAAGCACTTGGAAGAGGCCATTATTTAATGGCTGAAGGGAATCCAGCCTGATTAAAATTGCACAGCTTTTTCCTGCAGGCATTTCATTAGGAAGGTAAGAACTCATATTCTTCTGAAAACTAAAGAGGAGGCATGGACATTCCCAGTTGTTGTCATGGATACAGCTGCTGAGAAAAATGTCATTGTACCCCTGCAGATAAATGCATGTGCCAACTGCTTTGAATATATGGTGGTAAAACCACCGCAGATGTTAAACATTCTCACGTGGCAAGCAGTTTCCTCTCAAAATATGCACTAAATACAAAGCAAAAGAAGTTATTTTTAAGCATAAAGGTTATGCCATGAAGGAAGAAAAGGCTAGGCAGCTTGAAAAAAAAAATGTTGGCACTTTCATAGCTCATGATGTCATGGAGGAAAAAATATTATGGAACAATAGTATGAGTAAAGGATCAAGTGTCAGCCCAACTTTGAGTTATCTGGATTTTGTCAGTGTGTGTTATAACAGTATTGTTAACTACAATAACTATATTTCTTAGGTCAATGGGCGATTAAAAAAAAAAAACAAAAACAAATAAAGAAAGCAACAAACACACATTGGAAAATTTTGAAACAGGGAAGCTCTGATCTTGATTAGACCATCTCATAATGTAGGCATTTTTATTTGGACTAGGGCAGTTCCAATCTCTTTCTGCTTCAGCTTTATGTAACTCTTTGCTGACAACAAAAACCTAAGGGGTTGAAAACATGAGACAGCTCTTACTTGTACCATTTTCCACATCCACTGACCTAGGTTGTTCACCTGAAGTGAAGTAAGGCAGTTAACGAGATGCTCCTGGAGTTGCACCATTCAGGTGAGGAAAAAAACAAATGACAGCCCTGCAGAGAACGGGCAAGATTTTGGATTTTCCTCTCCTCAGAAAGAGGAATCATACAACTCCCCTTCCCTCCTCACACAATCCTTCAAATATCACGCTTCTAAATAAGCCCACAGAGAACCAAAGCAGGCTGCTCCTACAGCTATTGTTACCTTGAGTAGGTGAAGCAGCGAGGGCTGTTCTAGATGGGGAAAGGTGAGTGCAGTGGTGAGCCACACGAAGACAAAAGAGAAAAGAATTGCTCCCTTCAGCAGCATGGAAGAAATCATCCCAGTCTGAGGAGCTCATTCACCACTGTACAAAGAGTGAAGAAATAAGGAAGTAGGATTGAGTACCCTGCTATAAATCTCTCCTCGTATTTTGGGACAGGCCTGAACAATACAATGCAGTGTTTTGCAGAGATATGTGAGCTATCGCTAAATGAAGTACATTGGAACTGGAAGCAAGATAACCGCTGTAGCATGATGTAACACCCCAGCTAATTAGCTCCTTTGGGAACAGAGCACAACATGGCTACGCTGGATCCAGAAGGCAAGCAAGTTCACTTGGGGCCAGCTAGGGCGCCTCTGTACAGCACCGCTGTCTTCCAGGTAGGTGGGTCCTCAGTATACCAGCTGAAAATAAAGCTGATACAAAAAAAAAAAAAAAAAGAGGGAAAAAGAGAGAAAGAAACACATAATATGAAGAGGCACATTTTTTTTCATGTAAAAGTAGCTCTGAAGTGCACACTAAAAAAATGAAGCTCATAACATACAACTACACACTGAAGCTTTGACTGTTTTACCACCATTCAAGGGGTCTCCTGTGTTTGACATGTGGATAGGCAGTGCATGGATCCTGCTTTAGCACAGATTCCTACATGGCTGCTTTCACAACAAGTAATTGCTTGTACCTCAGCCAAGAATATAGCTGTTGACCGTTGGTCTCCCATATCTGATGATCACCATGGCCCAATACCCTGCCCCAGTGTCCACTGATACACGTAAATCCTTTGAACTCATCCAGTTGTTTTAGAAAAGAAAAAACACAAGAACAAAAAAATGAGTTTCGTGTAACAGCTCATTCATGGCCATTCCTACTCCCCACGAGGGCAATCAACAGGCCTCACAGACATGCGACATAACAGCTAAGTGGTACACAGTTCAACTAAAGAAAAAATTAAAAGGCTTTTTGAACAATTGTTCAACAAATCCTGTAGTATCTGTCTCAGCTTAGGAGTTGTAACTTTCTCCTCAGAAATTCACTCATTCACTCACGGAGGGAGGGGGGCAGAATCTAGCCTTTCTGGTTTGGCAGATAAGCTTTAAATATAATCTCGTGTCATAAGTACAGTCATCAGCCACACAGATAATTACAGCAGGGAAACACATGTTTCAGAACACACGAGGCTTGAAAAATGAAAACTTCATAATTACAGAAGGGCTTCCAGAACCTGCTTCCACATCCCAGCCCTTTGATCCCACTAGCCTACGCCACCTTCCACATTTGTCTAGCAGACAATCAGGGAAAAAACTATCCTCAAATTAAAATAGGTTCTCATCCTCAGAAGACAGAAAAGACTGAGAAAATCAACATTTCACTCCTCAAAGAAGGAATGGGTTAGCTGGGTTTCTAAGAAGACAGGCAGTCATGTTTTACTATTTGGGCTCTGATAACAGCAATTAAAAACACACTCTTAAGCGAAACAGCATCACAAATTCATGGATAGGAACCCACCTGAGGAGAAGTAAGGCAAACAAAGAATAGAGTGCCTCAGGAGCTACAGATTGTGGAAAAATAATGAGCACTTTCATAGGCTGAATGCTGCCCTCCAGGCAACATCTTCCCTTTTAAGATCCACCCACAGAATTAAGCTTGTCCCATAAGCATCAACCAGTCACGTACACTAGCTTCTGGGAGAAAAGCTGTTACGAAGCCATTAGGTCAGGCAATAGCTGACACGGTGCTACAGATGTAAGACCCACAGATCACCTTACCGACCAAGCTGCCCTACAGTACTTTTAGGGGCTTGCATGCATCAGTGAGCACAACCTAGAGGCACTTAAATCCTGTTTCTTGTTTGCTATAAATGTCCTCGGTGTGATCTGCTTACTATGAACACAGAAGGTAAGGTGGGTACTGAGCATAGTGCACAAAGCACTAAATCACACACAGTCACTCCTACTCCAGTGTTACTCCATGTTTCTTTACATCGGGTTTGAGTGGATGAAGTACTACACCCTCCTTGCTGATGCACTGCCCACACCCTCCTCCGCTGGGCTTTCACTTGAGCTTCTGTTGGCCATGATGACAGTGAAGATGCCCTAAAAGCTGATTAAAATAAATAAATAAATAGATTTATTGGCAAATTTATGCCCAAGTCCAGGTGGGGAAAAAAAAAAAAAAAAAAACTTTCAGGTCACTGAAAGAGACAGTCAAGTTAAGCTTTTTACTGTGACATGCAGTTCCAAGTCTCCAAGACACTGCCCAAAAAGCTCTTCCCAAGTTATTTTGCTGTTTGCACACAATCCTCTACCTACGCTTTGATCTTGCTTCAGAAGGAAGCTGTCCCACACGTTACATTTAAATTGCACTGACGAAATGTGCTGGCTGCCCTCTCCATTCTTCACTTTTCCACGGAAGCTTTTAGGAACACTAAGCATATCCATTCCCATTGTCGAAATCCCAGGATGCTGACATTTCAAATTGTACTCTTCTCTATGCAACTTGTGAAAATAACAAAGACGACAAAAACCTCCCACCAATGCTCAGACAGCTGCTTGCCTGTGTGCAATGAACCCAGCCCAGGTTGCCAAGAGAAACTGTAATGAGGAGCAGCATTTACTCTTGAATACTCTCAAATGGGCTTTCACTGTATATTAACTCCAAGCAATAAAACACCAAGACTACATTCTTGTTTCAGTTTAGAATTAGGTTTTATAGCCGACATATAAAAGGAGATAGTTGTAATAGACATGCTATGATGTTCTTAACTGGAACAATATAAACAGTGCTTCTATAATAGGCACTACTCTGAACTTTGTCAGGGAACTGCCTGAACTTCAGGCTTCATGCCTGGCACTGCTTTTCCCAAATTTTAAACCTGAAAGAAACATCTGCAAAGATGGGAATAACCAAGCTATACGCAGTGCTGAAATATAGAAGAGAATAAGCAATTCTCACATAGCATGTATAGAAAGTCTCACTGTAAGCTCCATTCCCTAGGGTAAAAATTAAGTGTAGATTCTGTCAAATTTAGGAGGCTGTAAAGGAAAGAACAATTCAGTCTATTATACCACTTAACAAGATACTGCTAGTGATTTTCTACCTTTCCACCTAAAAATCAGGTAATTTTGCAATTAAAACAAAAGCAACCATTAAATGTTAGAAATGGTAGAAGTGCCAGAACATTTTTCCTTCTTTATACCTATCGGATGAATAATAAGTTGGTACACCATGTACCCACCTGTAAGTTCTATTACAAGTGTTTTTAAGACAGCAGTACTACAGACTTGCACATATTCTTAGGTTTTAATCATTGATCAAATGTTTCAAGAAAAATTCAGCATGACCTACAACTATTTTTTCCTATGGATATTACATATTAATTTTGTTTTAAACATTTCTTTTTCTATAAATTATATTACATACCTCTCCAATGAAAGAAAAACACAGAAAACCCTCTTTTTTTTTGTACACTACAAAACTCTGTGCACATAATGAATCACAAGTTCAGTATTGCTTAGCACCTTGGGAAGAAGAGCTGGAATCAGTATTTCTCCATAGCCATATGCTGTAGTAAAACCGATTAGTGGTATTAGCAACAACTCAAGACCCACAAAGTTTAAGAGGTTCAAGGTCAAGTAAAAGGGAAGATCAAGTTTGGGCTCAAAGAGAAGACAGACAGCCTTTCAAATAAACTGCATAGCTTGAAAAGTATTATAATCACATTGACGACAAAGTATTTTTCAGAGGGAAAACACTAAAAGTATATCATGGACATGAAGGGCCAAGAAGCCTACTTTCAACAAGTTCCTGTGCCAATTATTTCTTTGCTGCATTTAGATGGATGTGCTATTCTGTACCACACTCATGACATGTGAGTCACCCCTCAGCACTCGCAAGAGGTGCAGGATCACCTCTGCTGATGAGACCCAGCGATGCGGGAGGAACTGTGAAGATGGTGCAGCGCTATCCAGACACTCTCCGTGGCATTTTTCTGCGTCTTGGTCAAACCCTAGGTCATACAGAATGACAAAAAAAAAGAAAAGAGTAAAAGAAAAAAAAAAAAGACAGAAAATATGGAAATAACTTAAGATTTTGTAGTTTCCTCTTGCCAAAAAGGAGTTTAGTTCTCAGCTCCTCTGACTGGATCTTAAATTGTAGTCTTAAAATTTTAACTAAAGCAGCATACAGTCTTATGGCAAATCAACCAGTGCTACTGTAGACAGAAATCTGTCCAGGGAGATTTAGAAAAATGAGAAAGGTTTTAGAACTTGACATGGCTTCATACCATTGATCTGCATTCACATAGCTTTATCTGTAATGCAAACAAAGTTATTTAAAATACTCCTAATTAGGTACAGTAAGTGTACACTTGCACTCTGCTGAATAGACAGAAAACCCGCTGTTTCACTCCTATTTTATGTTAGAAAGTATGGGAGGGAAGCAAAGCCACTTTTACCTTCTATGACCTTTCTTAAAGTTGTAGCTTTGAAAAGAAGTAATTTTATTTTTTGCCTCTGGAGGTATTTAAACAAGCCTTTAAGTACTGACACATCCTCCTTAGCAGATACAAGTTATCCTTGACACTTGTGTGTAAGGGAGACAGGGAATACCTCATTTAAAACATATCAGGAACCACATTTTAGTGATCTGTAAGACATTATTTGCAAAGAATGACTCTGAGCAACCTAACGTTGTTTTGAAAATGTCTCTCCTTTAAGCATGGGTTTGGGAGTCCAGAAGTCCTTTCCAGCCCAAATAATTATTATGATTCTGTATCAACCCCATAAATATTTTTTCCCTACAACAAGCCCCTCTCTATAACCTCTCACACCTACACACAGTAATTTAAACTGTGGATTAGCTATAAATAACCTTAGTCTGTATTTCAAAGAAAAGGTATAATCATCCTTTATTTTATTACTCAAATAGAAAAATAGAAAATTTCCCGGTCATTTCCAACTCCTTGCTGTGAGACAGCCTCCCAGCGACACAGGTTTATCACGGGCTCAAAGGGTAATTTGAAATAGCAGCCCTTTGTAAAACTGCTGAGGAAGGGTGGGGAAAGAGCAGAACCTATGATGTTAACTCCTTTTATCTCCTCCTCGATGGTGGAGGCACCAACCAAGTGAAAAACTGAGTTGCTTTTTCCCTAAATGGTGTAAGCAAAAAGGAAAAAAAATATATATTGATATGTAGTCATACACACATGCACAGAACTACTGGTTTCTTTATGCAAGAATTAGGATCTCCTGAAGTGTACGTATAATCAGGGCTATGCAAAGGTTAAAGAAACTGAAATAAAGATTAGGTATTCTTTCAAAAACCACAGCTATTCACTGCAGTCACATTTACCTGGTAGCACCAGGTAACATGAGATAATATGCAAAAGTACCAATGGGGTTTTTTACGTGCAGCTTGACATTGCCAGCACATTTAATAGCTTCCTTTTGACAAGAGCCCATCAGAAGTTCTGTACTTATTAATATCTCCTTTTCCTTTGAAATGCTGAGGAAGCAGCAGAACACAGTTTTTCAGTGCAGCATCAGGGACACAGACAGAAACCTGACAGCCCTCTGAAGCCCTGAGTACTTCTCTTTCATCTATTTTATAAAATTAGCAAGCGGGGCAAGGGAGGAAGCTTGCCATCTAGTAGACAGGATAGAAGCACCAGCCCTAATTTGTTTAACTGCTTTTGCATTTTTGAAACCTTATTTGCCAGTGGATCAGGGTAGCTTGGAGACTACTGGCCTAAGCAGTGAAGTGTCCCAGGTGTAAATTTTACCTTGCCTGCACTGAGTTTTGAGGCACATTGTTCAAATTATTCTCTCGAAAAGAAGTGAAGCAGTGGACTCAGTACAGGTAAAAGTCCCTGCTTTTCGAGAAGCAGGCACGAAGCTGCACAGAAATACGTGTATTAGCCCAGGATTCATTCATAGTTCATTCATTATAACAAAAAACAAATACAAAACAAACGATACACACCAAAAAAAAAACACCCTCAAGTTGCAGTTAACTGAGCTACATAAGAAAGCTCTCTGAAATTGTTTCCTCCCTCCCATATAATGCAAACTTCCAGATTACGTGCAAAGTTTGCTCAGACAGGTTAACTCACTCGGGGGAAGAAAATCAAGTTTAACAACATCAGATAGGACTTTGGGCTTCAAAGCTCTGAAGGGTATTCCTGTTTATTTTGCTTTTAATGAGAAGCTGTGTAAATGATAAAAATATTTTTTTTTTATTTCCTTAAAAGCTCTGGTTTAATCAGAAACATTTGCTCTTCATCTCAAACCCAAGTAAGTCAGTTTTCCTAGCTCCCCACCACAGGTCTGCACCCTCTCAGAATTCTTCCCAGGCAGAATCCATGGCTTATAAATACATCCAGTTAACATCCAATAGAAGGAATTAGTGTACACACCAAGAACTACATCATATTCTTTCAGTGATGGGATCCTTGACTTACCACAATCCCTTTTACCCTTTTCACTCTCTTTTTTCACTTTGACTCGAACAGAAGGCTGAGACAGAGGCCAGTCAATGTTTGTCAATACAGTAACTCATGAAGCTCCCCACAATATCAGGCAAAAATGGCAATAGCAGCTGAAAAATCAGCAAAAAGGGTGCAGTTATCCAGTTATACCAGTGAACTGTCTGCTCCCAAGATAGATCAGTACCCCTGAAGCAGGCAGCGTGGAGTGAAATGATCCAAAGGAGCAACCTCATATATCTGCAGCTTCTGTGAGACTCCATGCCCAGCAAACTTTTGAGGTTTTGGCAGCTCCTGTCTTCATGGGGATGACTGGGAGAAGCCTCGCAGTGTCACAGGCTGCAGGGAAGCCACCCTTCCTCAGCTGCAGTTAGTTCCTGAAGAAACAGTGACAGCAGCAGGAAGGGAAGAAGAGACAGATCAAGCAGCGAGATGTCTCTATGGGAGCATTAAAACAAACACAGAAGTATGTGCCTGTCCTCACGATCAACGCAAAGCGTGGACTGGGAGGGAAGAGGTCTGCCTGATGGGCAGCCGGGACCGCTGGCGAGCCACGCTGACGTCCTTGGCTGCTTCCACCAGAGAAAGCCACCCTTCCCACCAAGAGCTGGGAAGACGCTGACCTCCCTCTTGCTCCTGAGCATTTACAGCAGCTATCAGGACTACCAGCTGTCAAACTGAAGACAGCCAAACTGAGTTGCTAAATTTAAGCAACCACACAACGGGACATAACTGACCAGAGCAGCATGACAGCCCTTTAGATCCACTTAAATCTCCACAGGCACGAAAGACCTCGGCAGATCTTCGCAGCACGGAACGATGCCAGAAGTGCAAAACGACACCGACGGCACGGCCAGCTTCCTTCAGCACAAAGAGACCTCGAGAGACCCTGGCACTGGCTGGCCAGGAGCCCTCCCGGTGGCTCCCCACAGAGGGGTTCCTCTTCTTTCCCACCCTGCGGATGCATGGGAGGCTCACCACCGGCGCTACTACTTTGCTTCAAAAACCTATTAGGGTTGCTAAGTGACAATAATGTAACGCTCTCTCACACCATTTACAAAACCCAAACATTTAAAGGCAAGGAAATGAACGGTTCGGAGCATCGTAAATCTCACGCCGCCCATCTAATAAACAAATAAATTCTCATCAAGTAGAAAGTCTTGCCGATTTCATTACAATAATCCTAACCCTCCCAAGGGGCATAGCTCGGTTATCGTGCTTTCAGTATCTAAGCGGTGAAATATTTCCAAACGGGAACATTAGTCAAACGAGGAGAAAAAAAAATAGCTGGAAAAAAAAATTTATTTGCTATTTCTTCATCCTTGTGCAATATATCGGCATAATTCCTACACGGTAAAAGTTTTATAAGTCAACCATGCTCTGACTTTGCGTACAAAATTTTGATGGCCCACATCCAACAAGCACTTAAGCGCCGGCTTAATTTTAAGAAGTAATTAATCATATAAAAGTGTACAGGACGACTGAAGTATTTCAGTATGTGCTTAACTGTTTTACTAGAATAAATCTCTGATTTCATTTTAAATACCATCTAATGCTGTGTTCTTATTTTTAGCATATCAATGAAATAATATTTATTTGGGGTCAGTGTTAAGCTTGTTTGTTGTGATAAATGCAATGTTTACATTAAGAAAGAATGATTTTTTTATTATTATAATGTGGAGGATGTAAATTATGGATGCCCCCAAGCTAGGCTTTTTGCCATTGCTAGCAAAATGAGTGTTGTGGCTTGAACTTAGTATAATAGAGCTATTGCTACTGCACTGGTATTTAAGCAGCCTGATCCATGTTTCTTGTTTCTTGTCTTGTTTTAAAGAACATTTGGAGTGAAACTTACATTTTGTAGATAGGATGAGAAAGTATAAAACAGAAAAGGCAACAAAGAAAACAAAGGTGAAAGCATGAGTTATTTTTTTCATTAAAGACAAGGTCCAGGTATCAGAGCATAAAAATTAAAAAAAAAAAGCTAGCCATGTTATCAATAACTTTATAATATCACATCCACCTGTGTTAGAAATAATAATAAAGAACATTATGTGAAAAAGCAGAAGAATCTCGAAAAAATAATGGCCAACTAGACAAAACACAGCTCTTGTGGCTCCTCCACTAGTAGCATCAGTCTAGGTGAGCTACTGAACTACCTCCACAAGACACGAGCCATGTATTAATCATCACTATCAGAAGAGCAAAAAAAACCACCAAAACACGGAAATGAATACAGAAACATTCTTTTATACCCAACACTCCATATTTGAAGCTTCAATGAAACCACATACAAATACACACTTAATATAACCTGCTTGCTGTACTTAGATTTTGAAGCCTCCAGTCTATACATGCTGCTCTGTAGGGCCCTTACAGAAGCATAGTTGGTCAGAGTTCAAAGAAAATGAAAGTAACACTATTGAGGAAAAAAAAAAAAGAAAGAAAGAAAAAAAAAAAAACTTAGGCCTTTGTAGCTCCAGAGCAAGAACACTGGTCTAAGCTGCCTTTTATCGTCTTCAGCTAGTCAAGAGGATTCAATACTTCCTTTCAGATAAAGGCTTTCTGATAGCCAGACAGACTATTCTTTTGATCACTACTTCAATTACAAAATCACTGTAATTCTGTGTGTTCTGTTACCCATATCCAAACCAAGCTGGATTGCCCAGCTAGCCATACAGCAGTCCTGTATCATGGATTCTGATGTAACTTTTGGAAACAATTTAAAATGTCCACAAATTATCTATATAGCCTTACATGGATAAAGATCCAGCTATAGAAAAGTCCTTTCTTGATCTCTGGCATGACTGTTATATGTCTTCAGGACTGTGCATATGAAGCTCACAAGATAAGACACCTCAGAAAAGGATTCCCAGTTGTCATTTATTCTTCAATTAGTCTCTCCTTGTGCTTCTTAAAACCAGAAATGCTCTCTAAATTGCAGAATAAGCTCAATGTGTTTCACCTGATCATCTTGAGAGAAAAGCATTCCCCAACTCCTTAGAACAAAACACAAAACAATCCAAATCTCTTATGTTAAAGATGAGACTGTGATTATCTTGTCTTTTTTTTCACATTCACAGCTCACCAGCTGGCTGAGGGGGAAAAAAAAAAAAAAAAAAAAGTATGATTTCTGTTATTTTTCAATACAAAACAGCATTAATCCTTTAATGATTCTAGAAAGAAAAAAAAAAGCAACATTTTCTGTGAAGACCCTCTTGCAAATATCCACTGAAAAATGTTTTAAGCTCCCCCTTTCTGATACTTCACTAGCAATTTAAGCTTTGCCAATATACGCATCACTAAAATGCCTTAGCAGATTTCATTTCAGTTTTATACAAACATGTGTCAGAATTTGGAGTGGTAATGACCACTATGCTTTAAATAGTGTAACTCTTTCCAGGCTAACCCTACTCCCTTCAACAGAGCATGTTCAGTCATTTTTAACTTCCTCAAACTCCCATGGTTTTGGCTGAAACTTTCCATTAATCGACCCTTTTTTTGAAACCTTACGTAGAGATGCATCAAGTACAGGAAGCAACAAATATTGCACACCATTTCACGCTGAAAACTATTTTAATTCTTCCACGCGTTCTCTAGAACTGCATAATACACATACGTATATGAAAACTTACATTTATTACTCTCTGCTTTAGTATGTGTGTCTGCATGTATCAGTGGCATGCACTGGTGCCTGATTCCAAATATCTCACTTGGAAATGAGGTTAAAGAACTCCACGATGTAAGGAGGGAATAAAATTTGCCAGAGATTTTGCGACAGTTGTGAAAAACAGTTGGTGGAACACTTGACCAAGGATGTATATACAATGCATGCGGTGGACAAGTAATTCAACTGCAGGATGAAAATCATGGGAAATATAATACTGACGACAGATACCCTGCAGCACCCTTCAAACGTTTCAGCAGACGCCGTCAGGTGCCAAGAGGGCGAGGGTGATTGCTGTGCACTGGGTCACCTTAGTTCTGCCCCACGCTGTGTAAACACGATGATAAAGTTTAGTGACGCTACTTATGTTACCGCAGTGGCAAAATAAATGGCAAATTACAATGCATTTTGAAGTCATGCGGACTCAGGCAATTCTAATGCACATACAGAACCCACAGGAGGGTTAAATTTGCTACCATGGCATTCTCTTGAGAAATTCTGGTACATAAAATCACATTTCCTTAATCAGAAAGGAATCAACCACTATTTAGCTGAGTAAATCAGGACCTACCAAATAATAAAAGCTAGATAAAGCAGATTACATTACAGAGAATGACGTTCACGAAGCCTAGCACCAACACCAACAACGGCACTTTACATTTAGGTGAATTAACAAACTATAGCAATCGGAGAGAAATGTATACCAGAAACAAACAGGAAGTGACTACTGGGACTTGGCACTGCGAAATGTCACCATATGGAAGAGTTTAAAAACTTTTTGAAGGCTCAGTTCCTAAATGGCTGGTGTTATCCACTAAGGCCAATAAAAACACAGTGGGAATTTAATTAATTTACTTTTATTACTCCATAATGATTTAGGATATCTAAAAAAAATATATTAAGACCCCAGACGAGTTAATTCTGGTAGCAACTCTTGCAATTGAACTAAATAGCACTGTATCATTTCCACTAATTATAACATAGCCGTACTTCAGAAAAGCTCCCACACTACAGTAATTTCATTATTTCAAACAAACAAGCAAACAAAAACACTTAGGGTGAAGGAGGTGAAGAAAGCGTTCTCCCTGATATGTTGCAAGTGTATTTATCTCACTAAATACACCCTATTTCCTTATATTTCCTGATTCATGCTTTCTGCTCCAGAATGTCTGCTTCATCCAAAAATAAACACAGGCCAGACACCCAATCGCAGATTTGAGAGCAAAACACGTATCCAGCAGAGCTTTCCCATTAACTGCACATGGACCCATCTCAGTAGGAAGCCAGGTCAGCAATGAAAGTGCTACTCTTCATACCCACTTTTTAGCAGAGAGTACTCAAGACAGGAGTAGGAGCTATAACCATACTCTTCTAACTGCTCTGCTTCCAAGCACCAGGGACCACTTCATCTATTTTCTTGTACTTGCCCCCAAGATGAGCAGGGAGGGGAAAAAAAGTGTCAGCTCTGATTTGAACCTCCCTGTCTCGACAGGTTCCAGCGATAAAGAACTAAAACAAGACCATCTTTTTAAGAAGTGTACTTTGCACTACAGCATTAACTTTAAAGAAATTATAACCTAGCTGATGACAGGCAGAGTTTTCATACTGCAGCCCAAAAAAAAAAAAAAGAAATCATCTGTTTCATTTAAGAAAGGCACCAGCACTGTCTTAACCAGCATCTTTAAAAGTTAAAAAGACATATTTAATGCAGATGCAAGGAGAACTTTCCACAATTTAAATCCCCAATATAACACTGCTTGTACATCATTATATACACTGCTTCAAAATTGACTACAGTTTTCCAACATCCTCATAAAAATAAAACATACATTTCAAAAGCGGTTTTTACCAAGACACTTCTTACATACTAAATATTGAGGTATCGTAGAAGGGAAGAAGTTGTGGGTAGACACAATGAAATCAAGAATTGTTTCAACACTCTCCATTTGGGATTTCAGCTCAAAACTGCTCAGCTTCACAGGGTACTTGCCACCTGTTTATTCTGTTGCACTTCCTCCAGGGAACACATATGTGCTCCACAGATGCAACAGCTTCCAGGATAAGGTTCAAAGATGCTGGCTTTAATCTTGTAGAAGTGCTAATTAATTTCAGTCCTGGCTCCCCTACTGCCACAGTATCACTCCATAAACACATATGCGGCTGGAGTGAACAGCTCCTAGATACAAGCAAGGTGTTGTCCCACAGAACAGTTTGGTCCCTTGTGCTGCAACTTATTGTCTCCTCCTCGGTTTTGCAGAAAATAAAACATGTTGATCTTCAGGTTTTCTGTACTGGGGAAATAAATAATGGCCATATTTTGACACGAGACGTGCCTCTAAAAATGTGAGGAATAAGTATAGATAAATTAAAATACAACAAGAATAGCAGTTACATAAATGTCCAGCCTACCATCCATCCTTTTCTAGCAATGATTTACTGTAAAAACAGTTACACTGAAATCAACCAAGCCATTTGCAGAGGAACTAACTGTTCAATTTGAGCAAGTGGTGGCAAAATTGGACTACAAATTTCTAAGCAGAACAGTAAGCATTCGATTAGCATATCATATACGAGCAATGAACTTCAGTGTAATTACATATTCTTTCTTTCCATTTTCCCATTCTGTCTTTCACCCTCTCCCCACCCCCTTGGCCAAGTAATTAATTGTTTGCACTTAGGAAGAAGAGGGCAAAGCTTCAAAACTCACTGTGAGCGCTACAGGTGTTAGAGATCAACATACCTATTTTTACGCCAGGGAAGAGGTTTTGCTCTTCTACATGCTTTTGCTAAATCTTATTATATAGATGCTAAAAAAAAAAATCCACTACTGAAGGGTTCTGTCTGCAAAGAATCACCATATGGTAGCTTTCACAAATGATCAACTGTACCAAAACATCTAAAAATAACATCTTCCTTAAGTAAAATAAAAACAATTACCAGCAGAGACTTTTGGGTACTGTTCTACGCTAAGGAATCAATACCATGTTGCTGAAATGTTTCAAGTAAGTATATAAGCAACCTCCAGAGAAAAATAGCGCCGTGTTAAATGGCCCACGAACATCAATGATAAATGTAATATACATGTTTTGGGTTCTTTCAAAAGTCTATTCTTAGCCGTAAGACAAACCCCATCCATTTAATTAAAACCTTAGCTTACAAACACATTCACAGAGTAAGTGAAGCTTAACAAATCTAATTTGAATGAAAGGGACTAGCTGGGTAAAAGAGCAGTTCCCTGATGTTCCTTGCTCTAGTGGTTTCATGTAACCACTGATCACCAACTACTACAACAGCAAACATACAACACCCTTAAACTAAATGGGAGTTGTCTGTCTAAATATAGCTACTTTTAAATAATGCATCGTGAGTTATAAAATAAAGTGCTACTGAATTATTTAACCCAGATCTCATCTTTAACAAAGATATATCACTTTTAATTAAATGGAAAGTTATTTATAGTCTTGGTTGCATATTATTCTAAATTGCAACCAGTAAAGCAACATTTTACAAAGAGGTACTAACTAGTTATGCCAGTAGCCAGTTTTTCCTATACAAATCCAACTCACAGAAATAGAACTAAGATAAGCAAAATCATCACTTTCAGAGTTGCCTTAAAACTTCGGAAGATGACAGTTTGGCATTCATTCACAGCCCTCAGTTACAGAATATCCCACCAACCCATAACACTTGGCAAGAATTCATCGGGACTTCACGCTCACAAAACTGTTTCAATAACATTCATAATCCCCACGTTTTCTTTACACAAGCTTCAATCTCTAAGAGAGCAAACCCTTGAATACACTTAGCACTACTACAGTTGAAAAAGCATCCTGCTCTGTCACTTTTAAAACATTTTGAAGACCGGCACACAGAAGCAGTGTTAAAGATGAAAGTTGGTGCCTGGCTGTGTTTTCAACACAATGTAACAGTTGCATATTATTTACTATAGTAACCCTTCAGCCAGGCCTAACATCTGCAACTGCAAAATTAACATTTAGCAATCAAAGGGGGATGACACGTTGTGTTTAGAAGGTTTCTGGAAAAAATTGCTTTCCACCTTACATAATGGGATAATGCTACTATTAAACAACGAATGTTTCTTGTTTAAAGGTGCCAGCACTTGGGATGCAGTGTGTGAAGCAGGGTGAAAGAACAGCAACAAACCGGCAGGAATCCACGAGCAGATCCTTACTGACTGTAACGGGTAAAGGAAGCAACTCATGACCTGTAGAAATCAAACCCTAAGTGCGATCTGTCTGGGCCTGTATGGAGTCACTCTGCCCCTAAAAACAGGCTCCACTGATACTTAGGAAAAAAACCACCCGTGTTCCTGAGCTAACCCCAACAGGGCACCAAGAGAACGGGGACCACGGGTCGCAGACGGTTATGGGATCCTCCTGTGCAAAGTTAGGTCTCGTAACTTTTCTACTTCTAAACACGTGCGTGTTAATCTCACGGGGGTGGGGGGGGGGGGGTGGGGGGGAAAGCGATGTAAGCGTGCCAGCCACCGAAAAGTTAAGCAGGCGATTCCCCCGGGACGCCTTGAGCAGCCCGAGCCAGCCCCAGAGCGCAGCGCCCTGCGACTTTGACAGCTGCTGGGCGCCCTCGCACCTAAAGCCCGGAGGCAGCGCAGCCTCCCCCTGCCCCGCACGGCGGCTTTCAAACCCCGGGCGGGCCGTCCCGTGCCTCCTCCGCCCCCCTCCTGCTCCCAAACCGGGCTGGGACCGGGCTCCGGGGCTGCAGGAGCAGGCGGGCAGGGCGGGATGCCGCCGAGGAAGAGGAGCTGGAGGGAGGCAGCCGCCGCTTCCCCCACACCCCGGAGGCAGGCGGGGCGGCTGCCGGCCGCCTTTTGGCAGGCGGTTTCCCCTCCGGCCCCGCGGCCCCGCCGCCCCGGGGGGCTTCCTGCCAGCCGGGGACAGATGTGGCCAAAACAGCTGGCCGGGGAGGAGGGGAGAGGGAAGGAAGGAAGAGGCGCAGCTGCCTCGCCCCCGCCGCTCCGGGGGGCAGAGGGATGCGCTTGGGATGCGGCGGCCGCCCCCGGGCTGCCCCGGGGCGGACAAAGTGGCCCCCGGGGCGGCGGGGCTCCCCGGCTGCCGCCCCCCTTTACCTTGCTGCGGATCTGCCCCGAGGTGGACACTTTGCGGATGAGTTTTTGGGGGCCCTCGTGCTCCCCTTCGCTGTCCGACGACTCGTCCGCTGCCCCCACCGCCGCTCCCACCGCCGCCGGGTGCTGGGGCTGCTGCTGGATGCCGGCGCCGCTCATCCCCGCCTCGGCCCCGGCCATCTTCCCGGACTCCTGCCGAGAAAGAGCACACGAGCCCGGCTCAGCCAGGGCAGCCGCTGCCGCTCCCCTCCCCGGGGAGGAGGAGGAGGAGGAGGAGGAGGAGGGACGGGAGGGTGGGGAAGGAGGCGGCGCAGAGGGGAGGGGACGGAGGCGGCCGCGGGGACCGAGCCGAGGAAGAGCCGGGCGCCGACAGCCCGGCCGCCATCTTCCGCCGGCCCGGCCCCCCGCGCCCTCACCGCCGCTGCGAGCCCTCAGGGGCGAAGGTGGCGGCGGCCACCGCGCCCGCCCGCCTTCGTGTGGGGGCCGCCGCCGGGCCTCGCCCCCCATCCCGCAGCCGGGTGGCCCCAGGGCCCCTTTTCCCCCTGGGACACCCATTGTGGGTGTCCCTCGTGGCTCAGGGGTGAGCTGAGGTGGGCTGAGGCACCTGCCCGGGTGTGTGGAGCAGAGGCGTGCCAGAAGGAGCGCAGCTACCCGCTATCACTCTGCCAAGAAGGCAGCGGGCGTACCGGGGATACGTCGCCTCGAAGTGGGATGTGGTGACCATCCTGCCTCCTCGCACGAGTAGAGGGAACCGTCCTGCTCCGAATTTGGGGACAGTATGGGGCAAGCTGCAGGGAGCACGGGCAGCAACCTGGAACGGGGTGTACAGCCTCTGGCACAACGGGCTCCTCGTCTGCTCTGTGGCACGGAGGTGTGTGACCTCCGCCAGTATCTTTCAAGCACTGGACAAACGCAGGGGTTGCTTTCCAGTTGTTCCCTCATAACCCTTTAATTCTCTTATTACTTTGTTACAGTTGTCTTTAAGAGTAGCCTTTTGGGGGGAATAAACAAAGGGTCACTTTTCATCTCCAATCTGGCAGCTCGCACGATCTAGCATTGTCACCACATGTTCTAAATTGTGGGACTTGGAAATTATTGTGGCTTGCCTGTAGTCAGTGTTCAAAATAAGCACTTAAATCACAGCAATACTAAATAAAATACACAGATCTCGAGTGCACGGAGTGGATTAAACATAAGAAAGCAATCAATACTTGCGGCTTCTATATTCCCACAATTCTATTTATATTTCTAGAAAGGGAACTGGCATCTCTAATATGCTAGTACAAGTGCCGCAGTACCTAAACACAAAGCAGTTGATGAGAAACAAAACTGAAACGTAGAACCTATACTACAGTGCAAACGCTTTGCCGCGAGCTTTATATCATACACTGGAACATCCCGTTTCCTTTATTGGGACTCCTATTTATAGCAGGTGAACTTAAATGTTTTCATGAAGCCTTGCTGGTTTTGTGTCTTGGTTCTGTGTTACTGCATCAGGTACTTCCAACGAGGTCCTACTCCCCTTCTCTATGTAGGATCGCTTCTATTAAGGTATATTTTAGAGTTTTGATAGTATTACCTACATTTATTACTAGAATATAATAGGACCTGAGTCTTACCACTGACATTATATCTCAAACTAGATGAAGTTTTCCTTATGGGTTAATGGTGAAACTAAAGTGTGACTGTCTTGTCTCATTCTTCACCTGAGAGAGAGTTCTCCTTTTTTGAAACCATGAGATCAAACTTTGGCAAGAGCAGGGGTGCAACTGAATTCATTTAGGATGCAGCTCAGAAGAAAGGTTGAGAGAGAAGTTTACAGACATTTGTTCAGTCCATCTACCTTTCTTCCTCTTCTTTCTCCACCTTAACTTCAGGAATAACAAATTGCACCAGAACATGGCTCACTCACTGCAAATACCGGAGCCTTTTGAAGGTAAATGACAATTGAATGTTGCAAGTAGATGATGAGACTGGGTTTGCTAATTAATGCTAATACTCATTGCATAGGACTGAGACTGTGATTTGAGGAACACTTAGTGCTAATAGGATGCCTGCAACACTCACTAGCTCCATTTAATCCAACTGAATTAAGCAGCACTTAGATGAACAACACTATCACTGTTAAATTTGTTCCCATACTAAAACAGCATTCAAAATTATGGCGTATGTGACAGCTGTGTATCTCTTTCACAAGGCTAATATCCTATGCAAAGTTTCATGCAAAATTGTACACAAGTAGACATTTCACCTACCTTCCAAAATTAAGGTGAAAAGGAGAGATATTATATGTAATTTTGGATTAGTACCTTTGAACTTGGGATGATCATAAAGTTGACCCTATTGGTGACTCCAAATTTGCACCTTTGGGTGATTTTTTTTTTTTAAATGAATGAATAAAACGTAATTTGAATGCTTTTTCCTTCAATATTTACACCTTGATCCTGCAAACAGTGAGTGGTTACAGTGTATTTGCAAAAACAGCTTTCCACTGGAGTTTTCTAATAACAAGTACATGGCACCACTATTTTCCTGAACAAGACTAATCTGGTTTGTTTTCAAACCAGTTTTACATTTTGTTATGCTGCAAGCTAATTCAAAAACTCATCTTGAATTTTATAAAACATTGGGCAATTTAGCAATGCATGTAAATGCATTATTTTCTCATACAGTAGATAATACACTGGGAACATAGAAACAAGTTAATAATTTGCATTTTTTAATGTAACAGTGCCTGCCACACTCAATCGAGTGGTGCTGCAACTGGAGGAGCTGCAGATCTCCTTAAATATCTGTATAGACAGCTCAAATTCTTCCCTCAGATACCTAAAACCTGTTGAATGAATATCTGTAGGTGAAATGGGCAATAAATACAGTTCTCCAGCTTCTGTTCACGTTCTTAAGTAACAACCCTAGCTCCTGCACTGTGCAGGGGGCATCACATGTCCTTGCCTGTGCTACCCCATTGTCGTGTTCCTCTCCACTGGCTGGAGAAAAAAATTCAGTTACAAGGGGAGGGCACCAGCCTTTCGCTTCAAAGTGAGTCTCTTTCATCATATCTTGCTAAACTTCAGAACTGAAGTACTGGAAATGTTCTCTCGTCACTTCATATGGAGAGTTGAGTAGTAACCCAAATCTGAAGATGTAGGAAATGTCCCACAAGTACAGTTTGGTTTCTACATATGGTTTCTGCAAGGTATGTAGTGGAATTTGTAAAATTCTAGGTGCTAAAATCTGCCATTAGCTAGTGTTTTCAGAGTGCCTCAAAACAGAGAAAACCAAGCAAGTGTGGGGAAAAGTACTCAAGTTATTCACTCACATTAGTGCAGAAAGGTGTTTCTACAAATCTATGTATTGTCTGTGCACAGGGACAGCTTTAAAGATCTCATTGTTTTGACCAGTTCTGCTTTTCAAAGGCGTTAATACACCCTCAGGGTCTAGTTCCAGTCGTTACCCAGGTGAAGTTGCCTGAGATACCCATGGGACTTTGCCTGAATAAGGACTGCCAACTTGACTTCCATCACTTGCATCTCTCAGCAGTGACTTACCCAAGTGATTGATGTCAGACTCAATATGAGAAATAGCATATAGCAGATTTCAGCTCAGGGAATATAGCTATGAGTACTGTGGTACAAATGGCACCAGTAAAATCCTCTAGACTTCTGTAAGCACTGAGTCAGGCTCTTGAAGAATACAGGGCTAGATGTAGCCTTTAAAAACACATGTAATAATTGCACATGTTATGTCTTTCATTTAACATACTCAGTTTCATGCTTCTTAATAATTTCCTTGAATGTCCTGCCTAAAGCAAGTGAAAAGAGTCAAGAAAGGTTGGCATTTAAAGGGAGATTCTCAACTGATACAAAACAGCTCCACTGACATCATTTGGGCTACGGTAATTGATATCAGCGGATGATCTGCCCTTTATATTCAACGAATTCCAAAGTGCTGGGTAAATACATGCACTGTGAGAATGTTTTAACTGAACAGCTTCCAGTGCTGATAATAGCATATGCGTCGCTAAAAAGCATATGCAATGTACAAAAAATCCAAATGCACATACGCTCCAGCTGCACTGGAGATTATAGTTTCTAATGCAGATTAACGCATCACTTGATTCCAGGAACAAAAAATGATTCCAGCTCTAATATTGATTCCTGGTATAATAGGCATATTTACCTCTTTTTCTCTAGGTCACTTTGGCATCTATAAACTGAAGGGCAGTATGTTTTTTTTCTCCACCTCAAAAGGTTGTTCTGAGGGGGACTGGACAAATGATGGTATATGTGCCAGGTTGACAATGCATTACTCACCCTGTTTAAAAGATTTTATTGAATCTTTCCTAATTTTGATGGTTAATGAAAACTATAGTTTTTAACCGGTCTCACCATACTGAGCAAATTAATTTCAGATCTGCCTGTCTGCACTCCCTCTACAGATCAAGTTAGCTATGTTATTCTTACTTGGCTTCCTTACTTACCAAAGGGGAAGCCAAAATATAACGAAATGTATGCATACCATTGTTGAAGAGAGTAACTACTTTGCTTGTATTACGGCAGTGCCTATGTTTCAGGAGTAGCTGAAACCATTCTGTAACCTCTAGGTTACAAAACTGTTTTGTATGCTCCAGACTGAAAAGGTGTAAAACAGGAGAGGTCAGCACAGTAAAGAGCTGCTTTGAAAATGTGTTAGGACGCACCTATGGATTTCAAAGTGAAAGGTAAAGTCAAGACTCAGGTCCCGTATAAAATATGAAAGTAGGGTATAGAACTTCGTAACATATATTTTGTATATTTTGAGTACTAAACTGAATCTCCCTTTGAAGAGTTCAGGATGATACACTTAAATTTTCTGTTACTTCTATTTAGCTATATCATGGAGGGCCTGATGCAACTCTTACTGAAGTCAGGAGGAGGTTGTCCATTCAAAAGTGAGCCATGAATTAAGGAGAGGATTTTATAGATGTCTGAAATTTCACACAGACAATTTCAACCCTGACATTTTCAAAGGAGAAGTTGCGGCTCCATTTGA
Organism: Anser brachyrhynchus; assembly: GCF_964034855.1. Lineage (NCBI taxonomy): Eukaryota > Metazoa > Chordata > Aves > Anseriformes > Anatidae > Anser > Anser brachyrhynchus. Next base: position 179,921,189 of record NC_137694.1, on the reverse strand, counting down.
TGGAGGTCAGTTATTTCTCAGGACAGCTGTAGGAACAGTGCTTCCAAATGACTTTTGACAATTTGCATAGGTAATTACCATGCACAGATTCAAAAACTGCAATCAAAAGTTTCACCTCTCCTGTTGCTCTTTTTCTGTATTTTGAGAGCTAGGGAGAGGTCTGGGCACTTTCTTTTTCTTCGTGATGCAGTTCTTCACCTAAATCTCCCTTTGTCCCCATTATAATAAAAAGCCCACTTAAAAGCAGATAATCTATACAAAGAAGAATGATGTGGCTTTTGCCACAAAGACTATGTATTTTACCAGCAGGTTACCAGGTAGAGGATTGAGTGCTTTAGCTGAAATTTGAGGCTTGTAAAGGAAATTAGTGCAGTGGTTAACCTTAAAACTGCATTCATGTGTGTACTCTGAACAAACGCAGCAATGAAATGATAAACATGACCCAAATCCTGTCCTTTACTGGGGGAGGGGGAGACTGAGGGTTAATAAAAAAAAAAAAAAAAGGAAAGAAAAAAGATGTGCTCCTTGTTTATGAGCCCTGCGCACAGAAGGAAGCGGGCTTGGATGCTTCAGCCAGGACTCCGCATTTCCAAGCGGAGGGGCTGCAATCCATCTGCCTCCCGAGTTTCATCTGAGTTTCGGATGACGGCAGCCAATTTAAATGTCACTGCTTAATAGGATAACGTGTTCGCGGGGAATCAGATTCGCCGCCTTCCTCCCACAGTGTCTTCATCTCTCCAGGCAAAAATCTCAGGTTTGCCTTTGCGTGATCCTTTTGGTGTCAGCTCCATATTACCGGAACACGCATACAGCTGTTTTCCCTATCACAGCTGCATCTCCGGCAGCAGCTTCGGGGGCTGAGGACTGCAGAGGGCAGTGAAGGGGGATGTTCAACTTCACAACAAGAATGAGGCCAGTAAAAATGTATTTTGGAGGGCATGGGGCTACGGGGCTACAGATCCTAGTGCGGAAAGGGGTGATCTTAGTTCCCCGTGGGTATCTCCAGGGCTGGGAGCGAGCAGGCTGGGCCAGCCAAGCTGTGGCTCTCCCACAGCTGCGGTTTAAAATTGGGTTTACAAGTAAACCCAGGAGCCCTGGACTCAGAGACAGGAAAAAAAAAAAAAAAAAAAGGCACAGCCATCCAAAAGGGAGGTTGGCAGTGGCATGGGTGCGTGCTTCATGCCATCTCCCCAAGTTCAGGGCCAGAGACAGCCTAGCCTTGACCTCTCGGATAGCCTGGGATCTCCCGAGTGGCCACCCAAAGACTATTTTTAGCCCTCCCTGCCTGGTGAGTGTGTGCGTGTGTTCGCACAATGGAGAAAAACCCAACGGCGGGACCAGACGACACCGAGAAGGGAAATCTGATTTTATCGCCCGCTGAGGATGCCGGTGACATGATTTCCTTCGGGCTGGGAGGAGGGTCTCCGAGTTGCTCAAACAAACCCAAAAGCCACCCCAGCTCCCTCCCGGCCAGTTTGGGGACCCCCCCCGTGGTGGCACCCGCTTCGCCTGTGCCCTTCGAGGCGAGGTGACCCCGGGGCACCCCAGCCCGGCTCCACTTCGCCGTAAGCGAGCGCGAGCTCGGCCGATACATGACGATTGTACGATTGCCATGGCCTGGCTGCAAAAATTTAATAATAATGATAATAAAAGAGAATTTTTAAAAGTGTCTCTTTCTGGAAACCTCCTCCCTTTCCCTTCACGGGGTGCTTTTGCCGTGCTAAGGAGGCAGCGAGCGGGGCCCCCCCCGCCCCGTTTCCCCCGGTAAAGTTGAGGGAAGGCTCTGGGCGCCCCGATGAGCTCCCTGCGAGCCGGCAGGGCTCCGGGCCGGCAGGAGGGAAGACGGGGGAAGCGGGGACAGGGCTGACAGCCCTGCTGAACAATAGGGAAGCGGGCAGGAAGGCGGGTAGGAAATGCCTGTGCGCTGCGAGGCATGCATGTACCTACCAGTTCCTCCCAGGCGGGGCTGCGGGCGCCGTACGGGTGGCCGTGCTCCTCCATCCCCCCCGCAGCAGGTAGCCCAAACCTCGCCGGGCAGAGCCCTTCCCTCCTGCCTCCGCAGCTCCGGCTCTGCACGTCCCCACAGCCACTCTTCCTCCTCCTCCCCCCCCCTTTTCCCCCCCTCCTTTCCCCGCTCCTCCCTTTTCTCCCCCGGCCCCCCCTCAGGCCCCAGGCGCCGCCCCGGGCTCCTCGCCCCCTCCCCGGGGAAGAGCCGAGGATTAGGGGCAGGTCGCCTCGGGTGTAAGCCGGTTTGAGGCCGCTCCGGCCGTCGGCGATGGCGACAGCCCCCCCGAGGGGAGCTGGGGGGGTGCTGGGTGCCCGGAGCCCTCCGACGGGCCGCCCCTCGCACCGCGCCCCCAGCCCAAGGGGGGCCCGGGGGCATCGGGGGGGGGAGGCTGCTGGGGCTGCGGGCAGCCCCTTGGCCATGTAAGATGGAAGGGGACACACATTTTAGCCCCCCATGGGCAGCCCCTTGCCCACGGAGGGGCTCTGTGGGCATAGAGGCCAGGGCCAGAGGCATCTGTGGTTGCCCCCGCGCTAAAACAGGCCATGAGGTGGCTGGCACTGCACGCCACCCGTGTGGGGGGCCACCATGCCTCGTGGAGCAGCAGGATTTCTCTGCCCTCCGCCGAGCCTGTTGTTAATACGCAGTGTGTACGCTCCTAGACTTCTCAGTTTACTAGTAACCAGCGTACCCTTGAACACCAGCCAATGTATTACGGCTCTTCAAGTGGAGCTCGTACCTCCTACAAACTCAACGCTTTCACTTATTTCTTTCTTCCCTTCTTTGCAGAAGGCCAGGAGATGTGAAAGAGGAGGATTGCAGAGAAGTTAGGAAATGAAGCTCAGTCACCATCTGAAACGATGCCTTTCCCCCCAGCTTTTCTACATTTCTCTTCATTCCAGCCTGCCCTTTTGAATTTGCAGCTATCAGGCTCGATCACAAAACGTAGTCTCTGGGTCGTCTGCTTGATAAGTGCCAACATCAGACAAGCAGTCAGAATTCGCAAGAAAGAAGAAAGGAAATTGTATATCTTGTATTTAGAGAAGCATTCATTTTCTTCACGACTTACAGCTTTCGTACAGAAAATTGGGACACTGCCACCTGAGCTCTAACTTTTGCAAAATACATTGGCAGTTTAGAAAAAGTAGCATGTGCACTATTGCCAAAAAAAGGTGAAGTGCTATCTGTATTTTACTAAGCCTATAGAAAATCCCATTAATCCTGTGGTGCACCCCTAAGCCAGGCCCAAAGAAGTGCCGCAGTGGTATAGCTCATTTGGGGAAGTGAGATTGCTGCCTTTCTTCCAGCAGTAGAAAAAGGAACTATTTGTGTTGATAATAAGTTTATCAGTGGTCTGTTGATGAACTGCCCTCATTGTAAGACTAACCTCGGAAGGAAGCAAACAAGATGACTTCGAGTATGTTGCTTTTTGGAAGACAGCTTTCTAAAGCTGATGGTGAGAAATTGTACGTGGTTGTCCAAAGATGATTTGTTCTCCTTCCCTTTAGCCCCGAGTGTGAGGTACTGCTAAGGAATGTCATCCTACACAGGGCTGTGTGCTAAGAAGTGGTGTTAAAGTAATATTAGCCAGCTCCCCTCCTTTTCCTTATGATGTGGTGCAGGATCTCACGTGGTGGTGGTTTGTACCTCTTGACATCTATTCTCTTTGGCTGTGGCCACACACACTTTTGAGGCAAAAGTGGCCTAATATTAAGTGTATGTCATCCTAGCACCTTGTAAAACCATGAAAACTGAAAATCCGTATTTAGGAACACATCACTTCAAGCTTCTTCTTCAGCTCCAGCGCTGTACGTGCCCTTTACCTTGAAGTACAGACAGGTTCTTGCTGTGCCCTCAGCCCCATTTTTGGTTTCATATGCCCTAAAACTTATACATGTGACTAAATAGATAGACAATTGCATTCACCTCATTTCATCCCCTGGTGTTCAAAATTTGGTTTCTATTAGTGGAAAGCTAGTACAGGCCCCCAAAGATTACAACAACCTACTTAAGTTTAAGGTCTTGTTGGATAAGGAAGACAGAAATCAGATCCTACATGCTCTAAATGAAAGCTGCAATGCAATTTCAGATCAGGCCTGTCCTTTGGGGCTACAAAATGCCAAATTTGGTTTCTGTGACGGGGACAGATTCATGCCTGTTGATGAGCTCTACCCTACATGATTTCCCTTTGTGTGAGCTCTGCTCACCAGGTTGAAGAGCCCAGTTTTACCGAGGTCTCTGTGCCGCTTGGCTGAACTGGTTGAAAATTACAGGCAAAGTATTTCTCTGAAAAATGTAATTCTGTCAAAGCTGTTATGGAATTTGAGGATGAGTGTCAGAATCAGAGAGTTTATATATATATATATATTTCAGCAGCGTGCTGCCACATTTACAGAGGGGCAAGGGAACTGCAGGCAGGCCCAAGGCAAGGATAAGCTTAGAGAGTAGGTAGAGGAGCAGCCCACTAAAATGAGCCGTGGTCAGCTGGCCCCTGGGAGAAGGGGACAGTGGTCTGGGAGAAGGCTTTACCAGAGGCAGGTCTTCACAAGTGGCTTGGGAACAGGCATCAAAACATCTCCAACACAGCCTGGGGGTGTGTTTCATTTCATCCTGACTTTGACTTTGTTCCAAGTTGTGTGCTTATTTTTTCTTCAGGTTTTTCCACTTAGTCTAGACATTTGGGTTTGAATTTCTCAGCAGTCTGCTGTATACGCTGTGTTCAAAGATGCCTCATATCCCTCTGTCTCTTCTGTTCCCTGCCCTTAATGACTCAGTGAAAACTGGTTCAACAAAGTGAATGTTTCATTATTGACATTTTTTACATGAAGTGCATTGAAAATAGCAACACATGCCTTCCTTTTCTAAGCAAAATATTTTGGCTATGTTGGACACACTGAAACATACAGATTTTGATTCAAATGCTTTGTTTAGACATGCACAAGAGAAAGCCTCCACCTCCTTAAATATTTCCATTCCTTGGAGGTGGGAGATTGAATTGAACCTTCAATTTTTTTGCCCTAATTTGATGTAGAAAGACTTTAAAATGATGATTTTTTTCTGCATTTTTTTCTGTATCATTTGGCCATCATTCCTTTAGCGTATACCACATAAAGAGCATATACTAATTGTTATCAATTTAGGCTAACATGAAACTTCCTTCTTTTCTCCACACAGAATATGCAAGCCTACTTTGAGTAAACTCTTCAAGGAAATGTTGTTGCTCATTCTCCTCATAGTAAACATGCATGTTGGATTTTTTTTTTCAGTTAAGTAATTTTGCATAACATCTGAGGGTAGGGTTTGATCGATGTGGTAATTGGGTTGTCCCTGCCAGACAGATAGGTGGTAGCAACCCACAGTAGATCATTAAAATGATAAATATATTAATAGCAGAGCAAAATGCACATACTTTTCAATCTGGGAACCTTTCAGATAGAGCTAAAGTAATAGAATGGTTTAAGAAACACGTTTTAAAATGAGCATATTTTTTTTAATAACATTCATTATTGGCAAAATCCTGATACCTGCCTTTAAGCCCTCTCCTTTCTGTCTGTGAGGGTGTTTAGACAAAAAGTTGTAGAAGTTCTGGATTTCTCCTAGTTTACAATGTCTGTTGCTTGGGACTGTTTTGCACATGGCACCTGAAAAAAAGCTCTTGGCCTACAATTTTTGTTCACAGACTTTCTCCATTGTGTGCCTTTTCTCTTCATTCTTCTTCTTCTTCTTGTTCTAATTGCTGCTTCTGTGTGTACCTGTATGAGACAGGACGCTTTTAAACAATTTCCCAGAGATTCGGGTGTCAAAAGGTGGAACTATTTCTGCAGTTGGCAGGAATGTGTCTATTGCCTTAGCAAAGAGCTTCGTGAAGAAAGAAATCAATGTGAGGAGAAAGCCCTGGGAAAAGTTTTACCAAAGGACCAGCAGAGCTGTAGAGGGATAATCCACCTGCCACTTCCTTGCCTTCCACCAGTTTTATTTCCACTTCTCAGTATGTTTTCCCAGATGTCAGCATCTCCTGCTTGCTCTGTTTTCCTATTGACTTCATCCAGAGACATCTAGGGAGGGTGAGGTGTTTCTCATTCAGTATTCTTAATTGCATTAGGTGAAGTACTGCCAGCAGGTCAAGGGAGGTGATCCTACCCCTTTGTTCAGCATTGGAGTATTGGGCCCAGTTTTGGCCCCCCAGTGCAAGGGAGATGTAATGACCGTGCTTCATGGCTGATCATCCACGTTAATAAGGACATTGAAACATTCTTCCAGTTTGTACGTGAACTAGCGCTTACTGCTGATGGGTTGTCATCTTCTCTGTAGCCTGCTGGGGATACTTCAGCTGAAACGTGGTTTCCTAGAAAAATGTCACACGGATATCAAAAGCTTTAGTAAATTGATGCCCATGGTATATAACCAACCTACAGGTCTGTTGACTCATCGTGGAAAGAAGTTGGGTTATTTGACTTTGTCCTTCAAACAGTTGTATTTGTTATTCCCCTCCACATTGTCTTCTGAGTACTCACATTATGATTTTGGAGAGAGTTGAAGCTTATTGAATGGATCAGTAACTCCTCGGTTCTTCCTTTCTCTCCTTTTTTTTAAAGTTTCACTTCACAAGACAAGAAGAAGTGAACTGACTAAACACAGGCTATATCTTCCCCTCATCTTTACCTATGAGACAAACACCTCTGACAAGGTTTTGCATTTGTGGTTTCAGAGTTTGAGAAGCCTGGCACAAAATCGAGCATTTGCTTCTTTGAGTTCATTCAGGCTCTGCAGATGGAACTTTCTGATAAACATTTATTCTAAAAGAAAAAGAAAAGAGAAACAGATAGGAAGGCATATGGGTTACTGATGTGATACTTTAAAGTCACATAAAAATTAATAGAGAATTATATTACTTCTGAAGCATTCAGCACAAAAATAAACGTTTTATTTAAACAACCCATAAAACACTAAAGGTTTATAGCAGAAAAAATTGAGGAGGGGGAAAAGAACTTTGCCTCCCTCATAACACTTAAAAAGGAAAAAACAGGTGGCAAAATGATTTGTTTGGAAAATGGAAAGAATTTAGCCCACCCAACAACTTGGCACTGAGCGGAGCCATCCCTTTTATCTTTTTATGTGTTCTACCAAGCACAATATTTGGGAGCTTTCCAACTACAGCAAATCAATATGTAAAACTCCTATTTTGGTCAGCTCATTTCTTGCAATCCATTATGGTATATGTTCAAACAAAAATTTAAACAGATCTTTTTTTTTTTTTCCCGAAAACAAACAAACAAAAAACCTTTTCTGGTTGTTGAGCAGCGGAGACCCAGGGAGACAGACTTATCCCAGCGGAGGGTTCTTTTGCTGGTATACGTGAGGGGAAGAAGCAGCAAGATGTATGTGAAGTGGCGGGGTATATAAATGCTGATGTGAGGTCATCCAGAACAAGTAAGAGGGACTCGTGGCCGGGGTCCTGATTTTTTTTAAGGTAAGATAGAGCATAATGAGTCAATATGGTTGTCATTGCAAAAAAAAACAAGTTTTTACTAGAGTTCACGGTCACAGTGCTGTGTACTGAAGAGCCTTTTTTTGGCTGGTACAGTGAGGTACGCTTACTTCTAAGCACACAGCTTGTCCCATTTATTTCACTTCCAGCACATGCTGAAAGCACACACTCTCCGTGGGGAGCATTGCAAATTGACAGATTTGAGAAGAGAAACATTTGATGTATAGAGAAAGCATGGAAGGAAGGAAGAGAGACAGCAATGTGAAACAGGAGGATGAAGGATGTGCCTGTTTACTTTTCTAAGATGATACATTTTTCTGACAACAATAATTCCACAAATACCAACATTAAGGAAAACCGATGCTTTTAGTGATTGAGACAAGTATAAGAAGATTAAATTAATTCTTACCATAATTCCTGTGATTTAAATTCAATTAGCTCGGGGACAAATTGCTCCACAAAGTTTTTCATAGATTCTATTAACTTACTTAATGTGGAGCTGAAATTCTGTCATTGCTCTAATAGCGTTACCACATTATTTTCAAGGGATCCCATCTGATGGTTTGCACAGCTATTTTTACTTTTTAACAGGGAGAGGATGTCGCACAATTTACCAGAAAAGAAAATATGTTCTTGATGCTTTAACCTTGTTTAAGTTTCTTAATTTGCATTTGAAATTTAAAGAAATAGTCTTAACTCATGGAACAACCATTGTGTATGTGAGAGTGCCAAATTAAACGTGGCTAGATACAGACAAGCCTAGTTCAGATAAATTAAAAAAGCAAATAAAAGCGTCATTTCTGTGTCTTTTAGATCAATAAAGATCAAATGTACGGGAGTGAATATTAAAAATACTTTTATTAAATACTCATATTAAAAAAAAAATCCTGAAGTTGACTGTCATCTTGTCATTTACCATGGAAATCACAAGTGAATAATAACGTTAATCTTTTTTCTTTTTTTTTAGGGAAAAAATATTTTACTGTCTTACTGAATATTTGCAGTTAAAATGTGGACATTGATAGCACTACAGTGAGGTGTAATGAATGAGTATGTATTGCTACTAGGGTTTACAGGTGTGATTAGTTTATTACCAGAATTTACCAGCCTGTAATATTGCTGCAAAATACATATCCAGGTATGCAAACTTCTTCCTCTTCCTAGTTGTTTTAGGAACAGCCAAATTCTAAGAAAACACAGCCAGAAGGCTTCTTCTCTGATCCAGATTTTGCACTTCCATGAGACTTGCCCTTTGAGTGACACCGATATTTGGTGGTAAGATTTATTGTGCTTCCTGCACATTTGGGGAAGAAAAGTCAGTGACACGGGCTAATTTCTGAAAAAGTAAAGCCCCCCTTATGCTTATTATTGATATCATCAGTCTCGTTTTAAGTACTTGCTATCTGTTAAGCATCTGGAAGAAAGTATAACAGTGAAACAGATGGTCCATTGGCTAACACAGCAACCTGGTGAAGGACATTGACTTCCACTGGTACAAGGAGGTCAGGTAAGATATGTAAGACTTTTCCTACAGTAATGGAAATCCCTCATCACTGGATGGAATAGGAAGCATTGCCTGATAGGTGAGGTCTGCCCAGCATGTGCACGGAGGTCATAAGATGGTGGGGAAGGTGTTTTGGGCCTCCCTGTTGGCTGGGAGCATTGTATAGCTGGTATCCTGAGGAGGGTGGAAGATAGGTCTGTTTGCCTGTAGCATGCATGTCATCTGCCCATCTGTGAAATACCTCAGAAGTTAATTTTTCCTTTGTCAGGAAGGGTGGAACAAGGCACTTGGGGATTAGCAAACACTTTTTGACCAGATGAATAGCAAAAGGGTAAATTAAAGACAAAGCTTGGAGATGCTTTTTGCTTTATGCATTTCTACAGTCTTACAGTGTAGGAATAGGCATATGAGTTGCAACCAACCTCTTTTCCTTCATGAGTTTTGAGAAATTTAGAGGTGTTTTTTCTTTTGTTTGTTTGTTTTTCCTTTTGTGACCAGTGGGTAAAGCTATAAGAGAAGGAAATTTTTGTAGTTTCAATGGAAAAGTACCAGCATGATGAACATAAAAGCTACTGACCAGTTCCTGGTCAACCAGATTTATTAGGTATCAGATCCTAAGATGAAAGCAACTGAATCCCGTGGAAACAAGCAGAGAAGAAATAAGAGACGGGCAGGCTTTAACTGACAATATTTGCAGGTGTCAGGAAGACAGAAGAAATGAAGGAACTGAAGGTAAATCACAAAAAGGGAAAAACACTGAAATAATTTGAATTGGCTGGTGAGATGAACATAAGCAAACATAGTTCTAAACAGCCAAATGCAAAGCTGTGTGCTTAAAAACAAAGTCTGTAGGAAACACTTATCTTTATGGGGATGCCTTGACTTTCAGGTGTCTTCAGGATCAGGGTGATTAACCAGGTGTGTAAAAGTTATAGCCAGAATCAAAATGGCAAATTGAATTTCTGAATAGGATTGGATTTATAAGCAGAAGAATCTCTGGTGCTAGTAAGTGAGTTATATTGCCTCTGTGCTTGGTACTCAGGTAAACATTGTTGTGCATCTGATGCTGTTGTCCACAGTTCAAGACAGATGATTATTATTTTGGAAGGGTGCAAGGAAGCACCTGCAAAGCACCTGAAAGGTCAGAAAACATTTTTTATAGTTAAAGACTCAAGAAATTTGTTTTGATTAACAAAAGAAGTTGAGAAGTGACTTAATTAAAACACACTGTAAGTCTCAAAATAGGAAAGGTGAAGGTGTTTCTTCACTCTACGTACAAGCTATCAGAAGCTCTACCTACTGTAAGTTTAAAATTAGGTCACGAAAAATTACAGATTTTTAAGCATGGATAAATTACTCATTGGAACAACATATCAAGGTTTGAGATATTCACCAAATTCCTCAATAGTTCAACATTTTTAACAAAAGACTGCATGTTCTTTTCAAAGATGTTTTTATTCAAACTCACCCTGCTTCATGTGTATCTTATAACTTGCTCTACACAGGACTAAATAATCAAATACCACTGTTCTATGCATGTAAAATCATATATACCATATATAGTGTGTAATCTCTACTGACTAGATAACCACCAGGGAACCTTATGAGTTCATGGAAATATTGTATGTTCTCTGTGGACAAGAAAAAAATATCAATTTTATTAGAGCAAATAGGGCCATACAAATATCTTCATCCTGCCCCCAAAGCCATATTTATTTGTCACTGGAGGAGGTTTGGGTCACTATAAAAAATAGCATTAAGAACCCTACAGCTGAGGCACATCATCTGCATCTTCCATCTTGTGCTCCCGATGACATCCTAGATAGTAATGATTGAAACTGTCTATTTATTAGATATGACAGCTTCCACTGATGAGGGTGTTTGTAATTCTAAGAGAAGAGCAGATGCTAAGATGAAATGTCCTCAATTTTCTAACCACAGAGTTGTTGCTTTGGTAGACTACTGAGACAGTGGCTCTGTAATCATTTAATACCAGCTCTATGTGGTTGTACATCATGTAGCAGTACAAATTTGATCAAAATCAGGCAAGAGCATATGATTCTGTTTCTGTTGGTTTAGCCAGAGCACACAGAACAGTATTTATGTTCAATTTTATGCTGGCTTTATGGATTTTATGGCTGCAGGAAGACAGCAGGAAGTTAGAGATGCCTAGACAGAGAATACTTGCTCTATATTAAATCTGCTAGGACAAAATCTTCTCTTCAAAACATTGTTAACCAATTTGTATCACTGGAATGACTCTGTACCAGTGTATTGCATTCTTATGATTACAGTACTTTTAAGATCTGACACTAAATGTCCTAAAAAACAGATTTACTGTCTTGTCAAAACACAGCTTGAGAGCCAAGCTGAACTTAGAGTCGAAACAGTGACACCAGAGTAATCTCATTGCGCCTGCTCTCCAACAACAAACAGTACTGCAAAGCCCCATGATACCTTTAAAATTGCCAATGATTCCTGAAAAGAAAAAAAAAAAAAAAGTCTCCAGTCAAAACAGGAACACTTTCAGGAAAATAGATGCAGGAAAGGATGGATTACTTTGAAACTCCTGTTTTGTCTCTTTAGATGTAGATCATTATTTGGAAGAGTTTAAATTCCCTTATGTCTGACCTACATCGAGTTCTGGGCTTGGGGAGGGTGCTGTGTGAGCTGGGCATGCCAATTAATTTTAATCATGGTAATAGTTGTAGTAAATGAATGATCTGCAAGAGTGAGTAGCTTCTTTGTCAACTGGATGAATAATTTTGGAAACCATAAAGGTGAGTTGGTCAGAGGTTGGGTCACAATGGTTATATTAATTTTCAAAGCCCAAAGGAGGCATAGTGACAAAGATGAACTTTGAAATTAGCTTGGGAGCAAATATTCCATACAAAACAACAATATAGGCATTAGGACGTTCCCTATAGGAAAGAGCCATGGTGGGCTGACTTTTAAGGATGAATGCCTTGTACAGCATGGAATTAAAATATCAAAATTTTCCATGGAGGTAACATGAGAATCAATGACTTCAAGAAGTCTGAACAGACAGCAAACTCGGTCTTTGTGGTGAAAATCTGGAATGACACTACTGATCTTCATGGTGGTAGATGAACTTGCCTGTGTGAAAGCAAGATCAGGATCTACCTCATTACTCTATGTTTTGAAAATGTAGAATGAATTTTTAATACAGACACTATAGGGCATGGAGCAGCCAATCCTCCCATACAAGGAAGAGTCACCGGATCTGCTGAATTTCACATGGCTTTGCAAATGTGAATCCACAAAGGCTCAAGCCTTTATGAAGAGGCATTAACCACCATGTAGCTAGATCTGTTGCATGCTAATTCCTCAAAGCAGAAAAAAATCACAATATCATGGGGTAGTTTTTGGAGCATCATTTTGAAAACCCATGAAAGCACCACTCAAAAGTATGCAATAAGTCTGATGGTCTTTTTTTTCTTTTAATATGAGGTCACATTCTTGTGTAGTTTTAGAGTTGAGATTCTCTCATACAGCCATACAGTACATAAAATGTATGCGGCCCATCTTTTTGCTTATTTTCATCGCACATTGAGAAAATACATAGCTAAAAATACTTCAGGATGTTTTCCATGGAATATCATCCATGGATCCCTCAAGGTATTCTTCTTTAACATTCTTTAAGCCACGTGGTATTCAGTGTTTCCGATGACAGACTGTCCCTCCAGAAATAAGCTGCGTAAGTTCCTATTATGAGCTGTGCGTTGCACATGGTGGAATAATTGCCTTCAAAGAATGTTGAGGCTACAAAAGCAAGCAGTCATAAAGGTAAGAAATACCAAAATTAAGGTAGTCTGTGCAAACTCAACATAGTTGTGCAAATGCCCAGCCTGAGCCAGTCTCATTACATGACAGCCTAGTTTTTCCCTCCTCATTCATTCCAATGACAACACACCTGGTGTTTACCAGATGAAAGCTACTTGATAATTTCTTTTTATTCTTCATGTGTACTAAGCCTTCTTCATGGCTTGACATGTTACCTTTTACCTCACGTCCACACGAACTAGAAGTACAGCAGTCAGTCAGCCTGAAGGTTGCTTAGCTAACCAGCCATGCTGACTCCAATCCTCTGACCTCTGCATACCTTCCTTCTCTGGTGTGGCAAAGCCGTGTTCAGAACTTCATGGGACAAGTCACGCATACGGATTAACATATCAGTTTTAGGAAATTTCCCTGTTGTGTTTCCAAACGCCTCCTTTCAAACAAGGCCCGACTATCCCTAATAATGGAAAGCATTATGCAAGCCTGGCCTAGAAATTGCTACCAGCTCTGTTTCTAACTCAAAACTGCCAAAGGAAGGAAAATGTCAAGCATACCTCAGCAGTGTCTGTTCAAGTGCCATACACCATTGAACTATTGGGTGGAGAAATTTTCTCTAGGGAAGTATGAAATCATGCTTTGCTATGCACAGAAGCTCTTCAGTGAGAATCCCTCCTTCCATTGTCCTTGGTTTCACAAGACTGAATCCTACAGCATGGTTCCCAGGAACAAGCAGACTTTCACCCAACTGCCAGGTCTGCATTTTTTCCAGGAGGAAGCACTTATCTGTACCAGGCTGTAGAGAAAAACCCCACCACCCAAACCATTTGAACATGAAAGAAAACTCTTTCTGTTTGGTAAATAATCAGAAAAAAGGGATGTCTGAAAGGGTGCAAAGCATTGCTGCAGCTAATAATGATGCAATGATTGATGACGCCAAGTATTTGAGATACAGTTAATCCCTTTCATCACCTCATCTCTAGGTATACAGATAAATGTTGTAAATCACGTGGCTTGACCTCTTTCTAAAAGTCATACAAATAGCCTATTTTGCATTGGGTTACAACAACAAATTCAGGGATAAATACAATGTTGACACGCAGAACTTTGCAGAACTGCCCTAACCTCTTAAAACTGGGAAAACAAACAAACAACAACAACAACAAAACTCAGTCTTACTAGGCTAATGGGAACAAACAAAGCATCATACATCAGAGCAGCCCTGAGGCTCTCTGCTCCGGTTGCAGAAATCTTTCTGACGAGCCTGTTTGGCCTCTGGAAGGGCGCCGGAGCCCTTACTCACACCTTCCAGGAAGGAGTGAAGGAGACAAGCCCTAACAGGCTTCTCCAAATCCAGTGCCTCAGAGAGAGGGGTGGCTTCTCAGGGCAGGGAAGGAGAACTGCCACCTTTGCCTTGAGCCAATGTTTTCTACATTATGTTACCAACAGAGTCTTAGTAATCCTCAGTTTCAGGGATAAGATCGGCTCCCTCCTAGATCACGGGCTAAAAGCATGCACAGCCTGCCTAGTGCTGATATCAATTTTACACGTTGAATCGTTGAAGCTGAGGAAGCTGCAGCTGCCAAAAAATGGGAACATTTTTAAATTAAGGCACCACGTGGACCCAGCAAAATTCTTGTTTAGGAAATGAAATGAGGACAAACAGCAAGAGAGGTACTTCATTACTGATTTTAACAGATAACTTTCCCTTAAAAGTGCATCAAGCTCCTTTTTTGTTTGTTTGTTTGTTTGTTTCTCTCTCTCTTTCTCTCTCTCTCTCTAATTCAGCTGCTATGCTGAGTGTAGAAGGGAGAAGTCCAAGACCTCAATCCTGCTTTCAAAGCTGGTTCACACCATAGGTGTTCACGGAGAGATCAGCCCCAGCACAGCAAGAACTATGGTGACCCACCAGTTCCTGCTTCACAACGGGAAAGAAGACTTTGGCAACTCTTCACCTTCTGTACTTGAGTAGAGTGGCATCTCCTTCCACACTTCTTTTTGCTTACATGTAGCCAGTGGTTTTGAATTCCCAGGAGCAAAGTCTACGTCCAAGCCGTTGAGAGTTGTCACAGGGAATGTAACTACAAAGTTATTCAGCTATATTCATCCATTATGGGGAGGGAAGAGGAAGTAATAAGGAGATGTATGGTGGTGGAACTGAGCAGCAGAAAGATGACATTTCAAAGGAGTGAAAATGCAAATAGGAATCTAATGAAGGCTAGTAATAGGGCTGAAGAGAGGAGGAGTGTATATACTCAACAGTCATCGAGCTGTCTATTCACATTAGAGTTGCAGTTGTTTTCTATATGCCTGTGCACAGCCTTCCCATCAGCAGAAGTGAAAAGAGTATATGGGTTTCTTCTTCACATATACCCTTCTAATTTACTCAGGCGCACTGATTACATATTCCTTTCCACCTCGGATAAGCAAGGGGATACAGGAAGACAGAAATAAATGAGAATGTAAGACACACTCTTTCACACTCTTACAATCATCAGGCTAAATGTATAATTTCTGCAGCTCCATGGAAGGCAGTGAAGCTGAAATTAGTTCTTCATGCATGGATTATGGTATTGCATAGTAATTTTTAGGAATCTGTAAAGTGCAGTATGAATGGTTTATGCTCAGTCCTAAGGGTGAGGTGTTTTATTTGTTTACTTCAGCTAGGTCACAGTTATATTAAAAGCTCAAGGAAATATCTTTTTGAAAGTCTCAGTGCAAATGAGAGAATTATTTTGAAAGGAAGGGTCAAAAAGAGTTGCAGAGTCCTAAGAGTCAAAAAGTCAGTTGAAGAAAGCAGAAAAAAAAGTCTAGAAAAATACAGTAGAGGTGAGTAAACCTAGAAACTGCAGAAAATAAAAAAAAAGTATCCATTTTTATTTGTTAAAGCCAGGGGGAAATTAGAGAGACATGAAAGGCAGCAGAAGCACCATGACAGACAAATTTCTGATGGACAATGGGCAATCCAAACTTGGTATTTTGTGTTCTTTCTTTGCCTATGTCTAGCATTCATCCATTTGCTTTTGCTGTACATCACATCCACATCCACACAAACTCAGATGGACTGAACTCTTAGATTTTCTTCCTGAAGGAATAGAAAGTTCATTGAGGTGGAGGAGAATTGGAAGTCAGTAACCTTTAATATAGAACAGACTCCAAGTCCAGGTTGTTTCATAAAAAGGAAACAAAGCAAAGAAATCTGAAAAATCAGATTAGCAGGATAGAAACATAAACATCAAATGCAATAATAGCTGATTTAAATTAAATGCAAGTACCTAACCAGGCTAAACCTTTCAGTCACAATCTGTTGCATTAGTGCTCAGATACGCAGACTAGAGAATTCTGTTGTTTCTGGTTCTTAAGGAATAAATGTCACTTTGTGTCTGCTGACTGCATCTGAAGTCAATAAATCCATCTGCTGCCTTTCACGCATGTAGAATGCATTTACATCCCCTCCAAGCCATGTTCATTGGCCGGCTTGATATAATTAAATGGGCTGCATGGCACTTTCAGATCCTGTTGAATCCAAGCTATCAATTTAAGTACGTATATTTCAGTCTCTCCCAGCTACAAGAGGAAAGGGGAGCACAAATAGCAATAGTCCTAAAGTGTGTTCCTTGCCGTTATATGTTGTCAGATATGATGGTAAGGTATTTGACAAATAATAAAGGAAGATAGCAGCTAATTTCAACAAGTCCAGCCAATTCTAATTTAGTTTAGGAAAGCCCTTTATCAGTGTTCTTGGTAGTGCCTCTGTGGACTGAAGGGAGTACAGAGAATAAGTTATATCTCTTTCCGTTAAATGAATGTAACACCTTTATTAAATGGCAATATGTTAGCTTGTCAAAACTCATCATCCTCATGCTGCGCAATAAAACATTCCTTAATGTAATGCAGCACTATGTTGTTACCTAGCTCACCTAGAAGGAAAATTCCACATAAACTGTTTGGTGCCATCTGTTGCTTTGCCTCAGCAAGTTTTTCCTTTAGGAAATAACCCCTGTGAGATATTTAGTTAACATCATCTTTGGAAAAAGTCTGAATAAACCTCTTGCACTGAACCAGTCTTAACATACTGATTTTTTTTTTCCTGCAAGTCAACCAGCTGTACATAGAGATTGTCTCATCTTATTAAAGACTAAAACTAAACAGAATTAGCAGTCTCCTATTTTGCTCCCACAAATAGTATGGTTTCTTTTCATTAGTTCATGTGCACAAGTCCTTTTTCTGAGTAACTCCATTTCTAAAGTATCTACACAACTGCATTTCTGACTTGCTGATCCATTACTTACATCAGGTTGTTTGGCATAGAAGTAGAATGAAAAAATAAGAAGAGATAGGAAGAGAGAATGTTTCAGAGAGAAAATGAGCTTTTCTCAATTAGGCAAATAAGAGCAATCTAGATAAATTTGTGCTACATGACTGAAGTTTTGCCTCGCTGTTCACATTTTTTTTGCTGGATTTGACATAACCCTCACAAGAAACTGTGGTTGTTGAGAAAGAGAAAAAGCAAAGAGACTGCAACCTACTATTCACCTGGATGTTATAAAAATATCTTTCATGTGTCAAGTGGTACAGTGTAGGTGGTATAATTTGGCATTATCTTGCATTGCTACTCATCTATCACCACACTTTTTAAAACTATCCTTGTCATTGGTATGGTGTCTATACACAGTGATTGCGCTTTTTACCTTGCTGCAAAAACAGATTTCAAAATACTAGTAGCTCAGAAGAAGACTGACTATTTACTAACATTTAGATACCTTAATATAAATACACTTATAAAATATGAATTCAAAGATTTAATTGTCTAATAGTTTATAGAAAGAGAGGTTGCTGTCTTACAGTTTGTTTTAGTAACCAAAAGAATAAGATTGCAAATTTCTGCAACAAGGATTTAAAGCAAAAACATAACTAATAGGGACCTCAATTCTGAGGTTTAAGTTAGATCATTAGCAGAACTGACTATTTTACAATCTACTTGGGAAAATACTCGGCAAAATGCTTTCACAGCACTTCACCTTTACATGACCAATGTAGCAACGTGGGCTCTGGTTACTTGGGCAACTGATCAACTTCACCTTGGCTGTAAATGCAACGCTGGAAAGAGATTACAGAAAGGAAACATGAAGGAAAGAGCTAATTTGAATAGAAAAAGAATAATGCCTAGAATCATGAGCAGGGAAGTAGTTTTAGGACTCTGAGCTGTTCCTAAGTACAAGACAAAGGAAAGCTGATTGTTGGCCAACCACTGATTCTGACATCGTGACATTATAAAGAAGAGGGGCTGAGGGAATTTCAGATCACTTTACCCACTGTGTCTTATCAAAAGTGCCAGAGTCTAGTTATATAGAGTATGAAGAATGAAGGAAATATTTTGTACAAGTACAAAATAAAATATGCAAATACTATTCACTTCTTGCAATGGGGAAATCCTGAACTTTAGAAGTCTGCATTTCTTATCTGGGGCACACCGCACTATTATGAAAATACATAGTATTTATACATAGTATATATTCTAAAACTGCTTGATAGCACTGGGCTAAGACCCGGGATTTTTCCGTCTTACAATTGTGACCATACGATTCAGAGACTGGATACACATATATATTTGAATATTATCAAAATCATACAGACTAGGGATGCGATTCTCCCTTTTTTCATTTCTCATTCTCTTTTCTCTACAATCCACAAAGTTTGGATTTTTTTTTTCCTTTCCTTTTTTCCTTTTTTTGGGGGTGGGGTAGGGGATACTGTTTTCAGCAAGCCTTTGGAAAACTGCTTTTCAGCTAGCACCTTAGAAAGAAGTGGTATTAGATGCAGTTTTCAAACAGAAAGATCATACAGAAAGTGTGGATACTCTATAAGGCATCTTATCTGGCACCTCTTGGCAATCGGGCTAAGAATTTATAGCAATCAAAAATTAAGACACTAATCAGTGGTTTAAAAATCCACTAACTGAAAGATGCCTTATTATCATTAAAAGGTTTCTTTATTAGGTCCTAAAGGGATTTGCTCTTTTTCTGCAGTATGTTATCATCAGTAATTCCAAAGCAAACATGCATACCAAATGACAACCATTTCCGTATGACATGAGGTTTGCAGGAGTGGCAAATAGTACAAAACACAGGTGACTGAGCCCTCTTGATCATTTGATAAACTACCCATCAAAGTTTTAGGGCAGCCACCTATGAAACAATACTTTGAAGAAGAAAGCAAAGCATCTGAGGTCATGGAAGCTAGAGAGCTGAATATACGCTTTCAGCCTGATCCTCTTAGTAAGGGTGATCACTATTTTTACCATATAGTAAGAATCTAAATAGGAAATTATACTTTTTTTTTTTTTTAAACTGCAATGCCTATTTTTTAATCTTTTGTTAAATCTAGGCTCCTGCCATATGCTCTTAGTGTTTTTCTGGGAGCTGGAAGGGTTGAAAGGCCCTTTTCTGATATTTGTGTTTTGCCTATAAGTTAATGCAAAAGAAACTCCTGTCCTGAGTGAGAAGGAAAACTGTTCATGTCTGTGACAAAAGGGCTGA
This sequence comes from Anser brachyrhynchus, assembly GCF_964034855.1. Classification (NCBI taxonomy): domain Eukaryota; kingdom Metazoa; phylum Chordata; class Aves; order Anseriformes; family Anatidae; genus Anser; species Anser brachyrhynchus. Next base: position 179,901,855 of record NC_137694.1, on the reverse strand, counting down.
GCTTGTTGCTCAAAATACTGATTAAGTTTTTGTCTCCATTGAAAATACTGGTATCAGCTCTCAAAAGCTTGCAATATCTCAGTGAGATATACCCCTTCTGTGAAGACCAGTTAGGGAGTTTTTTCTTGGTTTTCTTTGTTTGCTTTGTTTATTTTACAATTAAATAGTGTAGACAAAACTCACTCCTTTGAGAAGCCCAAAGCATGGATTTTACTTCTGCTGATCGCAGCTATGAAGGTGAGGAAACCTCAGTGCATGGGCAGAAACCACTTTCATCTGTGAGTTCATCAGCAGGATTGTCTCTCCTTTTTAACTTTGCTTAATACTGTGACTGAAATAAGGACAACAGAGTCTATTTTTGTTTTTACATGGAATTTATTATGTCATTGTAGCTCGGTAATTGAGTTTATGTGGAATAAAACAATACAGAATTTCAACCATACTTTAAAGTCTGTCTTGCAAATCAGTGTCATGTTGCTACTGGTTTAAGATCAGTGCTGTCAAATATAAAGAAAACACAGGAAATATATCCTTCTTTTTCAGGAAATGCTTGTATCATTGAGTCGGTAAAACTGTTTCAGTTTAAGAGAATCAGATTTAAATACTACTTACAGACATGCATAACATCTTAGAGCAGCAATAAATATTATGGGTATATTAAGTGATTGCTTAAATTCAGAAGCTAGCAGATGAACTAACTGTGTTAGTTTTCCTCTTCCTGTACATAAGACAATATAACAGCTTGAGGAAGCATTTGCTTTTAAAATAAAATTCTGAGAAGATTTTCTGGAAATCTACTTTCTTGACAATATACCAAGTTTGGGTCTTGTGCTCTATTGCTCAGAATATTTTTATTCTCTTTATATATTAGATATATTTATTAAATGTTAGTTGAAGTGAGGAAAACGGAGATAGCTGTTTCTTTTTAAGGGAGATAAAGAACACTTCTTAATTTTCACAAACAGAATTGCTGCTATACAATTTTGAATCCTGAAACATTATTTTAAATATATATCTAAGTCAAAACATATGTTGTATCACTAAACTGATGAAACTACTGATCATAACCTTACAGCTCAACTTTTACTCTCTTCTCTTGTCCTATAACTGGGGACAGGTTACAAGATACGGGATGGATTCCTCATTACAGCTCAGCCTTGCTGAAAAGAAGAGGATAATGGGAATGTCAAACTTTTAGCTTCTGCCACTAAACCCACATGTTGTTTAACTCTAACTGTTCTGCTTTGTCCTTCTTGCCATGGTTTAAAGGATGATCCTGGTCCCACTTACCACTGCCAGCACTCAGCCCACTTACACATAGCAAACTAAGAGAAAAAGAAATAAAGAACAATCACGCTGGATCTGTGACAGCCAGGGAGCTTTCTTCACGTACCAGTATTCTCAGTACAATCACCTTTATTGTCCCATCAGGACTTTTCCAAATCTACCCTAAAACATCGTTCTCCTGCTTTGTAGAACCTCAACGGTAAGCTTCCAAACATTATTTTCTGCTTGCATCTGTCTGCCGTTTTGCCTCTCTCTCTTCCAGTTTATTTCACATATTCTGACACAATCCAAGAAAACAACAGATGGCAACTTCATCCAAGTGGGTGTTATCCACTAGGGACTGCAAAACAAGAGCTTGTTTTCCATTAACTTCCTGCCTTTCAGGTTAAAAGTTTCAGATGAACCTACTAAAATTTTCCAACCAACATGAGTCTCAGAAGCAAGTTAGGATAGAGTGGCTGGTTTAGTCAGAGAAAGATCTGCCTTTAACTTCAGTAAACTGATATTGACACCTGCCCTCAAACAAAATTTTGAGTCTAACCTATATCGACAAGATTTAGATTTGGGATTTCTAACATGCAATGTATGAGTAGTAGCATTGATAATACACTCCATCACGAGAAACAGACATAGTGTAAAAGAAAACCAGACGAATGAGGAGGTAGGAAACATCTGGTAAAAGACAGCTGGCGGGTTAAAAGGCTTGGGAAAGATGGGGAAGAGGAATGGAAGAATTAAGGACAGAAGGAGCAAAAAGGAAAGGGGAAAAGGAACCAAGGAGTAAAGAGGGAAGGAAGGATGGAAGGACGGAAGGACAGAAGGAAAGGAAGGAAAGGAAGGAAAGGAAGGAAGGAAGGAAGGAAGGAAGGAAGGAAGGAAGGAAGGAAGGAAGGAAGGAAGGAAGGAAGGAAGGAAGGAAGGAAGGAAGGAAGGGAAGGAAGGAAGGAAGGAAGGAAGGAAGGAAGGAAGGAAGGAAGGAAGGAAGGAAGGAAGGAAGGAAGGAAGGAAGGAAGGAAGGAAGGAAGGAAGGAAGGAAGGAAGGAAGGAAGGAAGGAAGGAAAGAAGGAAGGAAGGAAGGAAGGAAGGAAGGAAGGAAGGAAGGAAGGAAGGAAGGAAGGAAGGAAGGAAGGAAGGAAGGAAGGAAGGAAGGAAGGAAGGAAGGAAGGAAGGAAGGAAGGAAGGAAGGAAGGAAGGAAGGAAGGAAGGAAGGAAGGAAAGGAGGGTACAGAGTGTAGAAGGGAGTACTTATTCACACGGTGGTTTTGCTGAATTCCTATTCCTGATCCCATTTTCAATTCTTTAAAATTCAGAGCTTCCAACTGTTCCAAAAAACATTGAAAATAAATGCTGTAAAAGAGTTACAAACAATAAGACAGACTTTTACTGGATTTCTTTGTGTGGCAGTGGGGTAATATCAGTATATTGTCCTTACAAGAAAGTAGGGAAAACTTCCCCTTCCATTCCTCAGCAAAAAATAACTTTTTAATGAGCGAAGAAAGAGAAGTGCAAATGCTTCAGGATAAATATGGTGATTAGCTGTGAAATAGGGAAGTAAGCATATGAAGCACCAGAAAATTTAGCTCAGGTCACAGATGACGTTTCGGCTTTTTCTTATTTTGCTAGGTCTGCTCAGCCTACAGCTTAATCAGTACAGCATGCTACAAGTGATATAATTAATAGCTGCTACTGAAGACATATTATTAGAAATAGTGTCAGAACACAGAAAAATTACTGACATAAAAGCAAAGGTAGGTGATCATCTTTAATGCTGGGAAAAAGGGAGAACACAACTGAACTGGAATACGGGACAGTTACATTGACAACGCTGTTGACACCACACCAAGAGGTTTCAAAAGTCATACAAAAGGGAGCAATTCAAATCAGATAAAGAATTAAGTAGTTGGGTTTATCTCGCTTACATTTGGATGTCTTAAGTAACCCATTCAGATACTGAGGCAAAGTTCCCACTAGAAAAACGTGGATGTTCTGAGAGAACAATTCATCTGAACAATTCATCCGAATGCAGTTGCCTGCCTTAGGTCAAAATGAATTGCCCTTTCATGGTATCTATTTTTTTTCTCTGGCTATAAAACGGACCTTTGGTTGACTGCTCACGCTCAGATGACTAACTTCTATTTGCTCACGTTAGGACAGATCAAGCCCACCCAGAATATGAAGTGTCACTGAGTAACACATCAAGAACATGACTGACATGAGAAAGACTTTTGTTCTGGGTCTGAAAGGATTGTAGTGGGTTGACCCCAGCCAACAGCTATACACACATGTTGGTCGCTCTTGTTCTAAAATCCTTTATTTTGTCTGTCCATTAGGAAGACTTTACGTATTGGTCAATCCTGTAGAATTAGAATATTGCTAAACAATTGTTTACATACCCCTGGAGACATAAAGGCAATCTGAAATACTGCTATAATTAAACTTATTTTGCACCGCACATTCCTTCTGTCCAGAAACAGTAGGAATATAAATGATGGCTCTTTCACACTGACTTGTTAATAATGAGAAATCCTTCCAGTACCAAGAAGTAGGGTTTATGAAACACAGATGTGATACTTTTAGTAGAGTCATTTTGCCTGAAATAACATAATTAGCAAGAAATTAAAAAATTAAAACAGATAACTGGATTTCCTGATACGAGCAACAAAGTAAGATGGTAAGAAAGTTGAGTAAATCAATCATTAAAAGCAATAGGAATTACTGTTTTTAATTTTACATACTCTCCTGTGTTCCACTTCATTTTTTTCTGTGATTTCAGGGCAATGGTTCTTCAGTTTGTCTCCCCCTGGTGGAATACCCCTTCTGTGTCTCAGCAAAATCTTTAATCTTCAATTTTTCTTTTCCTTCTTCATTTTTACTATGTGGTTCCATTGTTATTACCATAATGGAATAATCTATACACAGCAGTGCCTCTATTCCAGCCCTGATGACTACATCTTTCAAGTTTATGTGTGTTCCTATTGCCCCAGGTATTGGCTGTCTGGGCTACAATTTATGCAAAGTGTTCTCAATTCTCCTCAGCTTAAATAAATATAACATATTGTTTTTCAGTGATTCTTCTGTCTCCCAGATCAGTTCAGAGACTGGCTCAGCATGAGCAGATTCTTCAGTGATCTGAACTGGACCTGGTGAAACAAAGAAGACTTAAAGCTAGTCACTATTAAATCACATCACAAATTTGGAATATCTTTTCTAAGCTTCCAGCAAGTATAATCTTTCAGTGTCATAGATATATTCTAGTTCTTGATGGATTAAAGATAACGTGGCCTACTCTATTTTTCAAAGGATCCCTCCATAAATTTGGGTGAAAATATATATTTATTAATAACAAGCACGGAATCTGTCTTGGGCTTATTTGCACTGACAGTGGTTGCTGAATATTATTAGCATTAGCGTGGGCTGCCAAGTGTCTTTGTGACTGCAGTATTTTATAGGCAGAGGGAAGTTTTCAGGTTTATACATGCAGGTAAGAAGAAGGAAAAACCCATGATTAACCGCCACTTCGGTGTCTGAGGGGGCACACCTCTTCCACAGCATGAGTTTTTGTCCTGTGAATTACATTCAGACTGTACTGTTGATTTTCCTTCCTTTTGTGCTCTTTCCAGAGGGCATGGCTGTTCAAGTAGGACATTAAATAGAATCTGTTGTAATTAAGCAATTAGCTACACAATTAAGTCTTGAAATTAGATAAATGCTGTACCCAGTAACTGCTTGTGAAGTGAAAGCCAGGTCACTTGTTCACTGGGCCCCCACCTTCTCTTCTTCAAATGCCCTCTAGTACTAATGGTAATGATAATTTAAAAATGAGAGCAACTAAAACTCACAGAACTGTTAAGTTCCTGCATACTGAGTTACTGAGCCAAAGTGCTTTTACTTGGACACATTGGCTCCCATGGGAGTGTGCTGGTTCATTTTCCACCAGCTCAGAGCAGACAGAGGAACTCATACCTACCCCTGCTTACCTGTGGTGACCTAGGAAGAGATTTCAGATGTTGATTTACCACAAGGAATAGCATTAATACGCTGCTCTCCTTACCTTTACCTACAGTATTACCTCCTTCCATACAACACCGCGCAACTGCCTGGGCTGTCAGACGCTCCTTGTGCAATGTATGTCAAGGCCAAGCCCACTCAGATCTTGCAAAACAAATCCTTCCTCCCGTGAGCTCATTTACTGTGCTGCATGGACCAATTCTGCTAACGCCTACCCACAGGAATAACTACTTAGTCTTTGAAATCAAAGTATGACTGACTAGTTGTATGCAAACTGGGTTAAGCCCTTGAATTCTGAGCTTTTGAAGACAAAACTGCATCTGACATGCTTTGCAATGCTCTTGAACTACTCTAACGTATTATGAAGTTAAGAAAATAAATGTAGGAATGAATGTGAGGCTTTTGGGAAGTCCTTAAACTGACCTTCTGCCCAAACGGATGGTGAACACTGAGAAAGGAATGATGAATGAATAATAGTGTCCTGAGCGTGAATGAAAGCTCCACAATCCCATTTAAGCATCCTTAGAACATTAATCCATTTAAGATATTAGGACAGCAAAAGGCCGTTGCTCAGGACAGCAAGTGAAAGTTGAGATGGGCTGGGTTGCTCCTTCCAACACAGAGAGATACCATATTTCAATTTTGAAAACATGTTCAGAGAAATTTGAGATCTTTTATTGTTTAGGGGGCTCCGTTGGGGGCTTTAAAAGTGTTTGTTTCGAAAAGAAAAAATCCTACAGCCACTTATAAAAGAAAGAAAAAATACAGCTCTGAATGTATGAGCTCAGCTTGTACTGCATTACTTTAATATCCTCATAATTACCATTTTCACATCTATTTCACTTGTCATAAAATTGAATCTTCCCAGACTGTCTGATAAAATTATATAGTTAGCTACCGTACATCAAAGACAGCAGGTGAAAGCAAGTTGCATATTCACACACTGAAACTCTGGTTGACCTAAAAAGAAAGAGATTTTTTTTTTATTTCCTGCCTTTTCTCTTGGAAGCTATCCTCACCCGTTGCAGTTAATGTTTCTAATTTCCAATTTAAACTGTTTCATCTGAACATAACCGAGAAGGAAAACAAATAGCTGAAACAACAATCGGATTGTGTAAGGTTTGTCTTTGTCTAGTTTATAAAAGACAATGCTGCATTACTGCAAATACTAAGAGAATTCTAGGATCTGTGCAAAATAATCTTGTTCAGAGAAATAAAAGATTGTACATCACTTCAGATGAGAAATGAATTATCAAACATATTTAAGGTCTTTTCTTTTAGAACGAAAATCCCACCATGGCATCATGACAGCTTTTTTTTTTTTTTAATTTATTTATTTTTTATGTTGTTTATTAATTCTTAAAGATTTTTAGTTTATTCTTAAAGTACAGATTTAACCAATTTTCGTTTTAAAATTCCTGGAAAAATAATCATCTCCTTCGTCTTAATTTATATTAAAGCCGAGAGATTATATCAATGCAACTCTGTGTGGGATTTCAAATCTCAGCCCAGGTCACTTAGATCCGTTTTATACCTGCACTTGTGTGCATGCACGGTCTGTGAAGGTTTTCATCTGGTGTTCATGCAATGCTAATGCAGTCGTGATGTGCAGGCCAGAACGGTTTTTCCCACAGACGACAGGACAGAAGGCACAATTTTGTGCAGTTTTTTTTACTTCGACAAGGTCGAGGGGTCAGGCAGCTGATCACTGTTGTATGGCCCCAGAACATGTGCCAGCAGGGTATTCACTGGCAGCTCCTTTCAGCAAGGATTTAGGATATTTGTGTGGCACAGTTGGGTGCTCACCTCAGCCTTCGTTCTGGGCTAAATCTTACACTGTGTGGCACTCACAGCTCTACCCCGTGGTCAGCCAGGCAGGTTGATGATTTTTTTTTTTTGGTGAAAGTAGTGCCTACAGAGAGTTCAAAGGTTCAGGAATGAGGCAACAACTATTTTCGTCTTTGGGATTGTGTAACCCCCACAAATGGCCTCAGGCCCTACCGAACTAATGTTGCAAGTTCCGCAGCCAGAGTAAAGTTAAGTTTTGTTCGTTAACAGCAAACATAAGCTAGTGAGATTGCCTCAGAATTGCTGTAAATTTAAATAACCTTTGTGATGCACAGAATTAGCCTGAACAGAACAGGGACAACGCTGAATTATATGGGAGTAAGATTAATCCTGTCTTCGGGAACTTTGGCATTTTGCCTGATGATGTTATCCCACCAGCACATGTTGTCTGTGACCCTTTGCAGATTATTCTGTGCAATATTCTGGAGATAGCAAAATGCAATCTATCAAGACATAAATGTTAGGAAAAGCCAAGGTGTTTATAACTTAAAAAAAAAAAAGGCAATCTATCACTTCAATATGAAAATGGATAAAGATTAATTTCAGGTAATTTTTGATGAAATATTTTGCTTAGCTCTTAATGTGACAGCTCTATCAATATTTTGTGGCTACCTTTGAGCTGTGGGCTTAGGAAAAGCTTTAGGGTATGGGTACGTGGGATTGTGAGGGAACTACCACATTTTACCAACCTACTACCCATCCACTTGACTAACCCACTTTTTGTACAGTTGTAGCCCACCCCAGTAATAAATTAAAATACTAAATACAAACCAGTGACATTTATTTAGCTTATATTTTATATCGGCGTTGGGAGCATACCGTTACAAAAGTTGTTTTATGGAATCAAGACAACATGAAGGACACAAGGAAGGACATTGGAAATCTTTGCTAATGAACATATGTTTTATGCAAGTACAGCTAAACAGAGTAAGCCACAAATGATCTGATAACCCACACTGGTGATTAAAACACGCATTCATGAGTTCCCTAAATGGAAGTAGTCACTGCCTGTGTTGCTCTCCAGCAGGAGAGAGAGGATCTTGATGCGTGTTTTTCCTTCTCTCTCTTCTTGAAGGAGTCTTTGTCTTTTCTCATCTTAGTGCTATGCTACCTACTCACTAAGTCCGTCAGCTCCCATATACACATTGTTAATGCACACTAGACTTTAACAGCATATGGGTATCTGTGAAGACAATGAAATCATAGTTTCTAATCATCTAAATGAAAGTTTTCACGTCTTCAGCAGCTTAACTTCAATAATCTAAGAATATGCTTAAATCCTACATATCAGCAAAAGATTTGTTCCATAGCTGCAACTACCAGCAAAATAAAAGCTTAAACATTTATGCTGCACATGGATAAATGATGAAGAAGTCTGTGCATTATCCTAGGCTAACGTGTATGTCTGAACAGGCCTGAGTATACCCATGGTAAGGGCTTAGGCAATGTTATATATATTTAAACAGCACTTATAACTGGAGTATCAACACATAATTGTAGCTCAGACGCTAGGCTGCAGTCAGTAGGCCCTTGTAATTCCAGCATCACATATGCTAACGCACAGCCTTGCCCCTAGGCAGCCTGCTCCATTTGCTGGAGAGCAATGCCCGAGATATTGCACGTTGCACGTATGGCTACTCCTCCACTTGCCTTATCGCCCAGTCACGAGTCACAGCAGGGCTCCCTTAGGCATGGTGGCACCTTGGCAAATTATGGAGTATTTTGGTACTGACACTAAAAGGTATTCGTCATCATCTCCACCACCACCCATCACCATTTCGGACACAGCTTCTGGGATTCCTTTGGGGATGATGCACATGGTCCAGGGTTCTCTGATCACCATTCGCCTCTGAATCCCTTCTGTTGGATCTCTAACTGTAAACTCATACATGTTGCCCATTCTGTTGATTACTTTTCCCTCAGCACCTGGTCTTGCGGCCTAAAAAAAAACGTGCCTCCCTTTATACATAAACACGTTAACTATTCTCTAGTGTTTCTGCCATGTCCGCAGATTTTCAAAGCTTCCTAACAGGTGGAACGTAAATCCTAAATAGCCAACTGTTTCCTTCGCTGTACAACCTTTATTCATGCCCACCGCAGGTTCATCATGTGCACTGAGTGAGGCAGGATTGCAGCTGGGAAAGAAAAGGGTCTGTAACCATATAATTAAAGGTGATGTGTTAATGCAAAGGAGCCACATTAAGAACACTGGGTAAACTCATTTTTTGCATTTCATTCCTGAACATCAGACTTCATGCAGTTATGAAATTACTGAACTGCTGTTTTAGTTTAACAGAATGTTTTGTATTTTTCTAGAGTTAAACAACTATGGATATGAAACGGAAATAACTCTCCCACCCCAGAGTCCCAACAATGCATTGGCAAGATAGCGCAGATCCCCCTACTACTCAAACTAACAGCATGAGTGAAGCAGACCGTCTATCTTCGGTGGATTTCTCCACTGTTTCTGTCAGCAGCAGAATACTGGGAGCTCCAGTGTTGCCCAGGACTTGCAAAATATAATGGTCATGGTACTTCCAGCCCGTCTTAACCTCATCCTTCATGACTTTAGTTCTGCTCTCAGTCTACATGGATGTGACATCTAGCAGTTTCACACACTCCTTCCCATTTGGGCTTCTTATGCTCAACTGACCACTTTTTAACCATTCCTTCAGGCTTGGCTCCTTAACCCTCTGCTTCCCCAGCCTTGGGAAAGGAGGAGGAAGACCACCAAAAGCACATCAGAGTCTCTTTGTCTGCAGCGCTCCCTGGCTTTGAAGGAGAAACAAGAGGGGCAAAACCAGTTTTCAGAAATTCAGGATTCAGCAAAAATTGGGGTCATCAAAGAGCAGCTTTCTGAATGACTGCCTGAGCAGAATTCTAGCCCTGGGTCTAAGGCAGAGAAATAGCAAAGCTTCTAGTGCAAGAAATAAAACCACATTCAGGCAGGATGGAGGTTTTCTTCTTCTCTAGTCTCCCCTTCATCCTTCAATAGCACCAGAAAAGGTAGTACGCATTTCCCTCATGAGATGTGGCTCATGAGTAGTATGCATTTCCCTCACGAGTTGTGTAGCCTTCCCAGACATATAGGGGTTACAGCTGCTATTGAGCAAAATACTTTTTTTTTTTCCTTTTCTGAAAAGTGGCTAAGCTATTTTTGTTCAAGTTTTCAAAAGAAGTCTTCAGCCTCAGGCTGAAATTCAGCATGAGAAATTTCTGCCCAAATTATTAAAGAATGGTGGAGTTACAAACTACTGAAAACAGATGGAGTTGGGCATAAGAAATTACAGATGCCATCACTTACGGCCTTTATACTCTGAGCATTTATACTGTAACACATATATGGATGTGAATATGCAGTAGTATTCTGCATAATATTTGCTTTTCTTACATTCTACGTTGCTTTTAAAAAAATGTGTAGGTTTTATGACTGCAGTAATGATCTTAAAGAAATGCACTTCTACGTATAATGTACTTCCAAGCCCATATGTACTTCCTGGCTTGAGGCTGCTAGGTCAACCTTAGCTGCTCTAGTGAGCAATCAGATGGCAAGCAGCTCCTTACCTCAATGTCATTACTTCTTACCAAAAAAAAATAAAAAAACCTATAATGACCTTATACTTACTTGCTGTTTTCGTTCAGTGTAACAGTTCAAACAGCATAATATAGCACAGAGAGAGGGTTCTGAACACATACTAAGAAAGCTAATGGAGTGAATGTTAATTTCTTGAAAGATGTCATACAAACAAAGAACAAAAACCTTTCAACCCTTAACTGAAGAGGCGGTAATTATACACTCATCTAGGGTGGAAAATCTATTATAAACACCATTTGTAGTACAAAACCTAGCTTTGAATCTTGCCTATTTTATAACTGTGCAGAAGAAAAAGGTTGATATTCTAATAATCAAGAGATGTACAGAAAGAAATTGTCAATGAAAGCCAGTTTAGCAAAAAACAGGAGATAAGACAGTTTACATTAGAACCTTAGTATCTTATTTGTTGATCCATTCTTAAAACCAACTTAGATTAAAACAGGGGACAAATTTAGGGTTCAAGTCAACAAAGGAACAGCTGTGCATTTCCATTTTGATTTGATTTATGTTGTTCCAAATTGCTTCCATATAAGAGAAGCACCTTCTGGTATTAGAAAGACTTTCATTATTGTAAATTAAAGTGGCTTCATGGAAATCTGTACTTAAATTTGTTCACAACTGATATAAACCAGAAGAAAACAAGCTGGACTCTCTGCATCTAAAGCAAGCCAGCAATGATTACAGATAGCTTGGGAAAACAACTACACATTTTAAGTGAAGAAAACTAGTTTTGCCTGAGTAAAAAGAGATATAAAAGTAATCTCTTGATCTCAGGAATGAAAATTATTGGTAAGCAAGGCTTGTCCTATGGCTTGTCCTTCTCTATGGCTTGTCCTTCTCCATAGTATCACCAGATGGAACCCACAACACTGGTGAATTGAGTGAGTTCTAGTAGACTTCCTTCTTTGCCTCTTCACACCTTCTGGACATAGTTTCAAAGGAGTTTAACATTAGACCTACCCTCTAGACAAAAAATTAACTGCAAATGAAGACTGACTTATTATTTTAGTTCAACCATAACACTTGGGTGAAATTCAGGCCTCACTGCATTCAAGAGAATGTTTCCTACAAACTTTAGATTAAAACCAGGATTTCATCTCAGCTGTCTTCTATGCTGTTGTGTAGGAGAACTGACTGTAAGTAGGCAAAGATGGTGCATTGTTCTTTGTAGTCTGCACCTGTGTCTAATTTTGTCTTGCAGCTAGAGCTATGCACCAAAGTAGATGACAGCTACTACAGAGATGAGTCTGGAAGCTGTCAACTCAGAGATGTCTTCTGAGTTCCCACTCCGTGGAATAAGTTCTTTTCCATTTAATCAAAGGAAAAGTATTTTTGTTAAGAAACTTCACGTTCTGAATAAGAATGCTGTTAAGCTAGGGAATGAAAATATGAAATAGCTGTTTGTTACCAGTGTTGTAAATCATCTGTGAAAGCCTTCCCAAACACACCAGATGCAGACTGCTAAATCCTTCCACTTCATGACAGGACTGAACTACTTCTCGAATGATGCTTTCAATAGAGAGGAGTAAGCAAGTACCATGTATGTAAATCATGTATGCAGGCACACAGCCTTCAGTTATGGTTAGCAAGTGAAGCAGATGCTATATTCAAGCAATAATGTAATATTGTATAGCTACAAAGAATAGGACAAAGTAGGTTCTATACGTTCACATTATTAAATCATACTAAAATTTTAATTGGTGAAACAACTGACAATATAGCAAAAACAATGCAAAATTCAAGTCGTGCATTTAATTGCTTGCACACATGTGTACATTCAATAAAATGTCCATGCTCATAATTATGCACAGAGATAACAACATTTCCATCATAACTTTCCCAGCAATGGTTTAACAGTCGGTAAATATGCTTTACTTTTGCTGCAAATGGAAAGTTTGAGGCTGTACATAAGGCTGAATTTGAAGTTTTAGAAAAGCTGACTAATTTAGAATTTTAAGATAATACTTTAAAAAGCAAAACATTTTATAGATACATGACTCAGAAATGACTGAAATTTAAAGCATTTAGTTTGACAGGTATATATATACATATACACACACATAGAGGCAGAAAAAGGCTTTCTTTTACTGTGTGAAATTACTGTGAATCCGTACAAAATTTTGAAAACTCTCTTTATTTCTAGTATAGCATAAAATATATTCAGTATTCAGGTTATGTATTTAATTGCTTGGATACTTGTTGCAATTACTACCATTTATTATTCTATAAATAGGACAGAGAATCAATGTGACCTTCTAATTAAATATCCTAGAGTGCAAATATATTTTCATAAATTATTCTATTGTTATTGCATCTCATTGGCATTCTTCTTGGCTCTTGCTTAGCCTATCACAGAAACACAGAATGGTTAAGTTTGGAAGGGACCTCTGAAGGTGCCCAGTGCTCAGCCGCCCGCCCAGCACACAAGTGCTGCCTGGTGCTCAGAGGGAGCCTCCTGCCTGCCCCTTGGTGCCCACTGCCCCTGGCCTGGCGCTGGGCACCCCTGAAAAGAGCCTGGCTGCGGCCTCTTTGCCCCCTGCCTGCGGGGATTCACAGCCCTGGGTGAGATCCCCCTGAGCCTCCCCTTCTCCAGGCTGAGCAGTCCCAGCTCTCCCGGCCTCTGCTCCAGGCCCTTCCTCACCTGGGTGCCCCTTCTCAGGGCTCTCTACAGCATGTCCAGGTCTCTCCTGTTTTGGGGGGCCAGAAGCAGACGCAGAACTCCAGATACTATCTTTAGCCTCCAGCATTCAAGATTTCACTTTACAAGAAATTAAGGCAATATCCATAAAAAGGATGTTTCAATTTATTTTACTCTGCCTTAGACCCAGAAAGCAGGTTCACAGACCTATATTAGGTACTCAGAATAGAATTTACACCCAACCAACAAGACAGCCAACGCAAAACACTGAAGATCATTAAATCTCACAGCTTTGAAGTGTTTAGAGCACCTAATACTGAGCTGCAGAAATGCATATAGGCTCGTTATATGATCATAGGCAGAAATGCATATGATCATATATGCAATATGCATATTGCATATATTCATAACTCAGAACATCTTTTTTGGGCTTAGAAGTCTAAGTTGTCTATGTTTAAATAGATGATTAACTCCCTCTTTAGCAGTTATCCTTTGGGATAATTGTTCAATGCTTAAAACAGGCAGGAAATGGGAGAAAACTTCTCCCAGCCCTGTGGATACTGAGATACCAAAAAAATGAAGTACAGGCAACAAAGACGATGACTTGACTCTGGACTCGACTTTCAGTTAAACTCTCTATTTATCTTCTTACTAGTGCAAAGATCCAAGTCTCAACTGGATTTTCTTTGAAACTAGTCCTAAACCATATCCAAACCATATAAAAAAATATATATAAATATATATTTTTCACATTTGGACCTACTGAAAGTTTCAGCCTTTAACGAAATACTTTTAAATATATTCAAGAGCAGCAACTTTAGTTAAAACATGAAAGTCTGGAACTCTGTTTTTATACCATTATCTTTATAAAAGTCTCATATCTAAACTCTGTGTGTAAAATGTCACACCAGAGGAACTTCAGTGTTGGTTTAAATTCTTCACGAGTGACAAAAAATCATTTTTTTCCAATATATTAAAGAGGTGGCCCTGGGACAGTAGGGCACATTAAATTAGCAAGCTGTGACAGAAATAGAGAAATTAGAAAATACCTTTTACATGTAAATTTATGTCAGGAGCTGCTCCCCATACTTTGTTTTCCGGACTGTTTTAAACTTTTCCGTTTTAAATGTTTTACAGACTTCAGCCACTTCATATAAAAACCATGTCTTTCTCATAGCTAGTACTCCAACCATCCTTACTGAACACAAACCTAAACCTGCCATCTAATACATTGGCAACTCTTTTTTTTTTAATGCCTTGCTTCGCGTTAATAAATTCCTGTCTTTTCTGATTAAAAACTTCAAACTGTTTCTCTGTGAAGCTGTAGGACATGGTTAACTGCTTGAAAGCGACAACGCAGATTAAGTTCTCTCTAAGAGTAGCCCTGTCCAGTGTTTCCTAGGGTGCACTTTTGCACTTTGGTGCACCTGTGTAGTCCACCCAGCAAGATTTGGGCCTCTGCTTTCAGAGGAGCAGCCCTCCCCTTTCCCAAGGGACGTGGAGAAGCGAATACGCCTCGCATTCAAGCAGAGGCCAGGAGAGCCGGGGCTGCTCAGCCTGGAGACGAGGAGGCTCAGGGGGGGTACCCCCAGGGCCTGGGAGGGCCTGCAGGGAGGGCACAAGCCGCTCGCAGCCCTCCATCTCCCCGCTTGCCCCGCTGCAGGCTCGCCCCAACGCCGCCCCCACGCCCGCCCCGGCCGCCGCTGGGCCCGGCTGTAGTTTCCGGCGGGGCGCTGTGCGGCGGCGCTCCTCTCCCCTTCCCTTCCCCTCCTTCCCTTCCCTTCCCTGCCCTGCCCGGGCCGGGCCCGGCGGCCTGCCCTCGGCCATGCAGCGGCAGCTGCTGTGCCTGGGCGGCGGGGCCGGGGCCCCCGCAGCGCGCAGGGTCCGCCTGCTCCTGCGGCAGGTGCTGGCGCCGCGGCCCGGCCGCCCGGAGCTCAGGGCGCTGCACGGCTCAGGTAACTTAACGGGTGTCCCCCGGGACGGGACCCGGTGCCCCGCAGCCCCCTGCCCCGGGACGGCGGGGTTTTGTCCGGGGGGTGTGTGTGCCCCCAGCCCGCGGGGAAGCCCGGAGGGTTGGGCTGGGGGCTCGCGGTGGTGGGTGCCGGGCAGAGGCTCTCCGTAGCTTCTCCTTCAAAATCTGTCACCCCTGGAGAAGCAGGAGGAGCCCCTACTGCAAGAAGTTCAGTGCATCCCATGCCCCTGTCCTGCAGCCTTGGCGCTCTACGAAGGCAAAGCTGCTGTCAGGGCTCCCCAGGCAGATGCGTGTTTGAGTTTCTGGGAGAGGGTTCCCATAAACGCTGGTTACAGCGCTGGGGTTGACCTTGAGCTCGCCCATGCTGGGAAGGCTGACCCGAACTGTCCCCGGGTATCCTCTGGTGCCCTCCGAGACAGGTGACCTGTGCGGAGCAGGGCTGGTGTTCGGGAACGGGGACGTATGCCACGGGTAGCTGGCACTTCTTGGGACGAAAGCCAAAAGCATCAAAACTGCTAAACATAGAGGGATGATGCGTGGCTGTGCATGGACAAAACAGAATCGCCGAGAGGCTCTGGTGGCCGGGCACTCGCTAAAGCTCTTAGTTACACACCTTTCATACCATTTGCCTCCACTTTTATTTCTTGAGTTTGTGTATTAGTTGATTTTAGTTCGTTTTCTTATGCATGCGTTTGCTTCCTTCTTGAGGAGCCTCTGAGGAATAGATAACCACCAAATTATTTCAAGGCTTGTTGAATAAAAATATGTTATCTGTGAAAGATAATGAAAAAAGCTAGGGTTATTTATCTTTAAAAAGCAGGAATAAAAAGGAACAAGTTAACAGTTTGTGCCTGAAGAAGGTGCATCAGGTCCTTGCACCCCATTACAGGGATGACTAACCTTATGAACAAGGAGAAATTCAGTGAAATGAAACAGTAGCAAATGCAATATTACTAAAGGTGCTTCATACAGTACCGTAAAATTCAGTGTTTTGGGACGTAACTGACTGTAACTTAGCAATATTCACGAATATGCTGGATATGTGTATGAATAAGAAAAGTATTCCCAGTTACAATTAATGATGGTAATAGTTTTGGTAGGAGGATTTAAATCTTATGCCTCAAAGCTCTAGACAGTCCTGTAGTTAGAGACAGGAAAAGATGTGATGTTAGAGTTATTTGCTTTCTCAAGTGCTGAGACATCTCAGTCATGATAGTGGTTTGGGGCCTTGATGTTAGGAATGCTGTTCTTTGTTTTCTTTTTGTGCTTTTTTTTCTCTCCCCATTTTATCTTAAAGATGCTCGCATGTCCTCTTGTAAGCCCTATCGGCCCGCGGAGGCTACTGAGGATCTGAAGAGATGGTGTCAAGTGTTGTATGCAATACATATTTCTGCTGTTTCTGTGGGGCTGCTCTAATTGCGACTCCTGCTGTAACAAGGGTCGAGGTTGCGTGTCTCTTCCCTGCTGAAAAGGAAAATATTTTTAAAGGGCTGGAAGCTGTTAACAGTCAGGTAAACAGCAAATTGTTGCATACACAGTAATTTGGATCTGACATCCCTGCCAGGTGTGATACACTCTCTGTGAAGTTTAAACTCTTAAAACCCTTTAAGGGAGAAACTGTTACCTGTTTTTGTCCTGTTGTATGTGAAGGAGTCGTGCTCAGCTTTTCAGCTCTGTCTTGATAACGTAAATTTGGCTTGCTGGTGCCTGGGGAACTGCTTGCTATGGGGGAACTGCTGGAGCTATTCAGTGGTAAAGCTTTGAGGCACACAGTGACCGAAGGGTAATGGGAGTAGCTAGGAAGGGTTTGGGCTTGCACAACTTAGTTAATTAGGGAAACCTGATTTATAGTAGTAAATTATCACGGAAGGATGTCTCTCTGATACTCATTTTTTAATGCAGGTTTCATGTTTCCTTCCAAAAGACTGAAGAAAAATCAAGGTCTTGCAGACTGCAGAGTTGTTTGTAGTGAATTATTATTTTAAATACATTTTAGCTGAGCAAAGTGCAGTTCTCTGGACCGCGGTTAACTGGCATTTAATTACTTGCACCTGTCTATCTGTATGCAGTGCAAAACTTTTGAAAAAGTTCTGATGAAGTAGGCAATATCAGAGATGCCTTAAGGAGTTGGAGGAAACAAATGATGATTTTGGTGAGAAAGGAAAAGGTCAAAAAAATCAGAACAGACAATATAGATGGTATTACAGGCAAAGGAAAGTCTCTCATATGCTTTGTTGCTCCACGTGTTTACAACAACTTAAACTTTTTTGCTTGTGTAGACCAAGATATACTCTAGCTTCACTGACTGTTCTCTGCAGCTCTTCCTGTCCAGGTTTGCTTTCTCTCCAAAACCTGGTCAGTTCCATTTTCTAATCATAGCTGTGTTTTAGGCCTAAAAGATGTCAATAATACGTACAGGAGATTTTGTCTGCTGGGTCTAACACAGTCGGTTGTGAATACTGGATTGGACTTCAAAGGCCTGTAACGTTAATCAGGAGTATACAGATCTAAGTGATCGTGGTAAAAATCTGTCGTCTGAAAGAAGACTGTGAATGGGACAATGTGTTTAGCAAGATTTTTGTATTATTTTTTTCCAGGTCTATCACTGTCCAAAACCAAATGATGTGATCGATGATAGAAGTTAATACACATTCCCTTTTCTGACTTTACCTGGGTCATTATCTTGTTGGAGTTCAAAATGTTGACAGCTGGGAGTGTGGTGCTGGCAATATCTTGTTCATTCACGAAACCCATCTGAAACACTTCCTTCTTTCTCTTAATGTACATGCTGTTGTTCAGTGCCTCCTCAGTTGTACTTATTTGATTTACAGCAAGGCCTTACGAATGGTTGCTGTACCATCACAACTGAGAAGGCAGTGAATGGAAACAGGGACTTTTAAAGCCAGTTGTCCGTGGAGTCATGCCTGAGTTATTTAAAATTATTCTAACATTTAAGAGAGGAAAGGTTGGTGGCAAAAAAATGTGTCTTTTATTAGACCCACTGATATAGCTGGAAGAAAGGGATGAGCTGTCATGCAGATAACCTTCAGGGTATGCATGGTCTTTGGTAGGCTTTCACAGTTGTTCTCATGAGTAAATGTCGGTAAATAGCTTCTGAGTTTTAGTATTTGGCAGTTGTTCAAAATTTAAGTTTTCCCGTTTAGCAGCTATTACAATCAAGGTACATGTCAATGTGTTTTGCAAGTCCTGTCTGTGTTAGTCCAGAAGGCTGAAGCTGAACCTGCTTGGCAAACTCAGGGACTTCCCGAATAGTTGCGTGGGAGATGCCATAGTGAATTTTGAAGGCTCTGTTGTCTAAATTGTTACCTTTTCAGTAAATAGGAACTTTTCAAAACAGCTCAGAGCAGAAGAACTAGGATTCTGGACTTGAGGAGCACAGACTTCCGCTTACTTGAGAGATTGGTAGGCAGAATCCCTCGGATAACAACCAGGTGCCTGGGAGAGGTGGGCCTTTTTTAAAGAAACCTTAATGACAGCTCAGGAGCAAATGATCCTGCAGCGCAGGAGGATCTGGTATTTCAGCAGCAAACGCTTGGCCAAGGAGGGAACCTCTCAATGAACTAAAGCACAAAGAAGGAGCGTACAAAAATGCGGTAAAGAATAAGGACAGGCAACAGAAGAGGACTGTAAAGAAGTACCATTTAGTATGTACAGACAAAATCCCTCCTGTCTGACAGGCTGCGGATCTTGAGTCCAGAAAGACCTAGATAAACTTGAGGACTGGATCAAGAGAAACCTGAAGAAGTCTAAGAAGAAGCGTGAAGTCCTGCCACTGGTCTTAAGTAGCAGCTTTGCTGAAAAGGATGTGGGGCTGCAGCTGATGCTGCACTCTCATAGAGCATAAAGCGAACTACAGATTGCCCATGCTCCTCCTAACGTAGCCCAGTGCAAGGGAGAGTCCATCTCCTGAAGACACACCCGGAATTACATATCCAGTCGTGGGTTCCCTAATTCTAGGCAAATTTTGAGAAGCTGATGAAGTCTGCTGGAGGATTATTTTAGGAAATTGTTAGGGGCTTAGAGCGCCTGCTGGTGAGGAGAAGCTGAGCAGGCTGGGTTTGTTAGCCTTGCAACAGTGGTGCAGCAGGGCAGGAGGTTAGCTGGAAGGGTTGTGGACTGACCATCCTTGAAGGGTTCTGAGACTCCATCAGACAGAGCCAAAGTGGATCTGACCCAGTCTGGTCGCAAGCTGATGTTGAGCAGGAAGCTGGAGAAGATGACCTTAAGAGTCCCTTTCAACCAGCATTTATAAGATTTTTTGGTAACTGATGAAATGGGGAGTTTAGCATTTCTTTGACACGGTAAGCATACTGCTAGGACATATTCTGAAACGTGCATATCAAGCGTTCGTGAGATCCTCGTTTAATTAAACATTTGAAAAACTTTCATTTTACATCTTAAAAGTTTTGCAAGTGAGCATTGTCAGAGTCCCTACGTTTAGGTTGTGCTGTTCGCCCTAATGAGAAGTAGCTCTGGGCTAAGAAATGATTGTAAGCTTCGGTCAGGGCTAGATGTCAGAGAAGTTTCCACGTTCACGTTGTTGATCCTCAAAAAATACACAGAAATGGAGGAAAAGGATCACTTCCTAGAGTAAGCGCAAAGATTTTGTTTTAGTGACACTGTGGACTTAACTCAGTAACGAGGACCATTAGTCTAAAGTAGGTAATTGAAAAATCAGAAAGTTAGAAAATTAGGAAGTCTTACAAGAATGTTGGGTAAAAATTGGGTAATGTTCAAATGTTACGTTTGAAGTCATTATTTCCTTTTCTTAGAAATAAAGGAGAAACCATTTATTTTGTTCAGAAAAAAAGGCAACTTAAATGAGATTTTTTTTTTCTTAAGTTGGAGATAGGCTTTGTTGTGTAGACTCCCAGTTATTTCAGTGCTGTCAGCCTGCGGCACCAGGTAAGCTCTACCTCATCTGTATGTGACAAGAGTGCAGGAGCAAACCTGGTGAGTGCAGGGAATGTGTTTCTGTCTGTGACACTGATGTGTTTCGGAGGCTGCCAGTACCCACAAAAGATGCAGGATTAGTTTTGATGTTACCCAGTGACTGGGTACGACGTTTGCAGCCATGAAGATGCCCAGCAAGAGCCAGTATGAAATGAGAGAAATAAGTTGTGTAGACATGGCTTCTTTTCTTCTTGAAGAAAGCGTTCAGAAAGGTTGAGGAAAAATATGATTTGAAAGTGTTTCTGTTTCTTAAAAGAAAGTTGGCTCCTCAAGGATGAGGGCAGGCACCCTTTTCTGTGCTCTTATGCACATGTGCTGGATAAATACCAGCTGAAAACATCTGTTGTTTTTTTTTTTTCTTTCCTTCGTATTATAGTGAAATTAAGACCTGAAAATATACAGTTGAATATAATTTAGAGATTGAACCTTTCTCTAACAAGTGTGATCTAATCACACAGAAATTAGTGTTAGCGAGCCTTAGCACCTTCCCAGTTTTAATATGCTTTTGCTGGCTCCATGCAGGTGGATGGTCACATAAAAACATCTGTGGTGGGTGAGAAGAGAGGTCCATCAAGTCCTCCTGTTGTGCACCGGAGCAGTCGGTGGGAGATGCCAGGGGAGGAGCCCAGGGCGTCCGCGCAGCGATGCTCTGCCAAAGGGCTCGGCCAGCCTCCGGCTGCTGCCTCTGTGCCACGTGAACTGAGGGGAAGAGAGAGGCCTGAATTCACCTGCACAGCACTTGTTTTTTAATGGGGAAAAAGCAGATGCGTGTATTCATATTGTTACCTACCTAAAGCACAGCTCTGAAGAAGAGAGCATGTTCGATTCAGTGCGTTGTGGTGGCTGGCTAGCTGCATATACACGTTAATCCTGATTTCATGCAGACCTATCCTATCATGTAGTAGAAAGAGGTCCCTGCATGCTTTGAGGCTGTTTTCATATCTCCGCGATTCAGAGAGTCTCCTCAAGGTCCCGTTACTGGGTCGTTGTATTTATGTGCCCCCAATTGCTGACCCATATTGCTCTTAAACTCCCTGCTGTGTCTTTACGTTGACCACCCCCTGTATGGGATGTCCCACTTACCTTTAAATTCCGGTTTATTTGTCTTTGCTTTATTTTAACAGGCATAACTCTTTGTCATCGGGCACTGCTTGTATCCCACTGTTTTCCCCAAAGATCGTGATAACCAAAATTACTATTTTCTGCGTGGGAGATGAGAAACCAGGGCACATTGTCACCTCTCCATCTCTACAGCTTTTGTCCACAACAGTGCAGCAGGAGCTTGCGGGCTGGGCTGGAGTATTTATAGGGTGTTCCGTAATTTGCAGCAGAGACATATCGCTTGGGATACATGTTCCCAAATAGTGAATTTTGCTGATTTTAACACCACAGTTCTACCACGCAGGCTGTTGTCTGTTCCTTGCCAGCTGGTGAAACATTGGGAAGAGCCTATCTGGGGTGATATCTCTGCTCAAAGAATTTGGAAACGCAGTGGAAATGGAATAGCCAAACGTGAGATTTAAAAATAGGTACAGGAGAAACAAATGAGACGAGAAAATCTAGCCCAGGTGGAAGCGTGTGATAAGATTAGTGGGCTAATCCCCCCTGTGCTCATTTAGCTAAGACGAGAGACTATGCTGTCTTGGTTCATTATTGCTTCAAGTTCTCATAAACACTGTTAGTATTTTTGCTTTGTGGACAGATGCAAGTTTGAGGTAACATTTGTCTCCAGGCAGCAACAAAACCGTCAGAAGCCAAATGCACTTTGTGTTAGGGATTTGGTGTGCTTAGCTCTTTCCACCTCTTTCTTGTAGTTCCCTTCCACCCCAATTTTCAGTAAAATACGTAGTGTCCATTGATGGCTGGAATACTTGTTGAATTTTTGGAACCGATAAGACGTGTTGGCCAGGGATTAGCATCTTATGGTCTGACATAAATAAAACCAGAAGAGATGCATTCTCCATTTTTTACCTAGACCTAATTAAAGTGGTTTGTTTTTTTTAGAGTAGAGGAAAGCAACTAAGGCTTTTCAGTACTGTGCCAATAAAATAGGTGATTAAAACTCTCTTGTGTAGATGATATCATCATTGCAGTGTATTAAAGGAGTCTGACACCTTGTTGTTTTGGCATCTGGCATCTTGTCCCGCCTGTGTTTTGGAAGGCTGCATGAAAGAGTATTTACAGTTGGAGCTGAGGTGATTCAAGCTAGAAGCTAATTAGTCATATACTCTTGTCTCCTCGCATGTTGGCTGGGGAATGGTGAGAAAATAAACTGGCACTAACTTGCTGAGGATATCTCAGGCAACCTGCTCTTTTTAGAACGTTAAAATTCTTCCGAGCTGAGCTAATGAGAGAGGTGTCAATTTTTGCAGGGAGCAGTGGGCCTCTAGGATGCTTTCCTCAACTTGGAGGCATTTTGGTAAATCCTGTAGCTGTTTCCCAGCGCGAAGGAATGGATGGAGCTGCAGCAGAAGAAAGGGAATGCGAGACAATGCCTGTGCTGTAAAGTAGTATTTATTGGTTTAAAACTCAGAGAAGTGGGCAAAACCCTGGGAGTGTCAAAGCCTGCAGTGTTTCTTACTCACTGTGGTGGACGTGTTTTTTGTCTGGCAGCTCTTTAGGTTAAATTTAATTTAATTTAAAATATGTAACAGTTCGCAGTACCTGCTCTAGGCAGGGAGAGGGGCACAGCTTGGGGCCACTTGGCCTTAGGACCAGGGATGGATCCTTGGCTGCCGTTTATATGGCAGCATTGCTATTGTGTCCCACTTTCTGGAGAGCCATTTGAGCACTGTATCATTGCATAAAATGCGGAAACAACCACCAGCCGGCCATCTTCTGTCGATATTTTATAGAAAAAAAAATGGTGGGCTAAGTATTTGGGCTTGGGGGGGGCTACATAAAAGCCCAGTTGCAGGCATATATGTCTGGCTGTGAATCCCAGTCTCAGGGGCATTGTTGAGCACTTGAATTTGGGAGTAAATCATTTGCAGGGCTTCCTTCATCGCTTCCTGTTTGTTGCTGTAGGTGATTCCTCGCTGGCTGTATGAACCTAGTCCTACATGTGTAGCGTTTCCTATGGGTGGTATGGATAGCATCAGAGTCTGAATTCTCAGTCCTGTGAGATCTGCAGTTACACCTGTGTACGCCAGTAAAGAACTGCCTTGGAGTGCGCAAGTATAGTCACTGGTGACTGAAAGGAGAGCAGCCGCATGCATGGCAGCAGTTTTGGTTGCCTCTGTCAGTTTGGACAAGCCTTCTCTTCAGCATCTCCCTCTCTGTTTCCAGCATTAGCCTTCTGAACTCATTGACTCCTTAGGCAGTGCTGGACGCAGGCAACTGTAAGCTGCGTCCTCTTGGATGCTGCCGGACAAAATTACAAAAGGATTTGTGGAGTTGGATCTTGTTCACGGGCTACGTCTTTCCTACGTCTCTTTTCTCAGAAAAACACGAGCATAAACAGTTCTAAAACTTGGCCTCGGTTCATGGAAAGGTGGTGTAATCAGAGTGCTGTGGCAAAACTGCACCCAGAGCACAGTCGCTGTAATCCCCTCCATCCTCACGAGCACACTACAGTGCCTGTTAGGCAGTGAAGGTGGTGTTATCTCCAGTAACAGGAATGGCAAAAACATCATTTTTCTGGAGTCATCTTAGCTTTGTGGTCTTAATTCGGAACTTGTTTGCATGGCCCAGATGGTCTTGGAAAAAAAAAAAAAAAAGAAAACTTTGAGTTTGTTACCACTCTGCAGCTCCTTTTCTTGGCCTCATGGGTTTTGGCTGTAGTGATGTTTTTCTGTGTGACCGCTGCCTTCTTGGTGCTCGCCCATTTCCTGGCTGCAAACTAGATTTCAGTTCTGATTTCCATGAGAAAGTACACAGGGCATGCCTTGCAATTTAATTCAAGCCTGCCAGTGCAGAAAGACAGATAAGACAGGCAGGTCCTAGTAAGTGGCTGGTAAACAAAATGGCAGGTGCTTTAGTGTTAGTGAAATCCAGAGCAAGAAATGCTCAAGACCTCTCAAACCTTGAAAAGGTGCCGAATTCTACTGCTGCGTAGTCAGAGCATGCAGGAAGGCCCTCTTGGTATGAATATATCATTTTGTACCTCCAAGAGACACCGTTTCAGGCTGCCTGAATACTCAAGAAAATTATCATCCCTAAAAGTGTTTCTCACTGCTGTTTCTGCAGCCAGGCAAGGATTTCATTTAAAGAAGTCAGCAATGGTATCTGGAAGAGGGTTCTGTGGCGAGTTTGACTTCCATAGCTCCCAACACAGTAAGTTATGGTTATAACAATGAAAGGGAAAAGTTAAGGAACATTAATTGAATGTAAATATTACCAGTACCTGATCTACCAGAAAGCAGCAGAGCCTCATTAGTTCTCAAACACTTCAGATGCTGCTCTGTGGACACGTAGTCAGCCTTACAATAGCAGGTTTATGATGTAAACTTAATATAAACATATTTTACACTTTGCGAGTTTCTAGGAACTGAAATACTTTTCTTCTCTCTTTTTTTTTTTTTTAGGTGATGCTGTCACTATTGGAGATGTGTCCTTTAAACTCAAAACACCGAAGAACCCAGAACTTGTTCCACAGAACTACAGTAAGAATCTTTTTCCATGTGAATTGGTATCGAGGCTTTGTTCTAACAACTTTTACATCCTCTAACCACTCCACTGTCTTTACTGAAATTATCTAAGAAATGTGTTTTGAAAAAGCATGCGTGTTGGGGAAGGCTATCGTTACTGAGTTCTTAACCATACCTCTGCTTCAGCAGGTTGTATAGGAATCCCTTACCTTTGACTGTAAGTTGTCACGTTAGTCAGTGGGATGGTAAAAGGACTCATGTATGCTTACATTTTTTCTCATCCATCAATTACTTCTAAAAATACTACAGTAATCTCAAATCGATCATAAAACTGTGGCAGTTTAAGATTATTATTCAGTTGCAACGTGATTATATTTTTTAGGAATTTTCTGCTATGTGAGATGCGTATGAGATTTTTCTACTGTGATATTTAGCATTTCCAGATTTTCATATTATTGTTGTATGCAAATGTACAGATCTTCAAAATCCATCAAGTTAATGAGAAGTCAGTTAAAAGTACAATCACGCAGTAAAAAAGTACAATCAAATACTTAACCAAAGTCAATGCTAACTATGCAAATTAGCAATGTGCCTATGTATACTTAAAATTGATTCACATTATGTTTCGGTACCTTATTAAAAAATACCAACTGTTCATAGCCACCTGTATTTTCCTCCTCTTTGTTTGTTGAGACTACACGCTTCTGAGCTTTTCCTTTTTGTACCGTGGATCAGTGAATGAGTCAGGCTTCGGTTGTGGCATTTCCTAGCGCAGTACGGGCCAACTCTTAACTGTGGATCCAAAATGGTCCTTTACTATTTCACATTTGGGGTGCTGGATGTCTAAAATAAAATCAGACAACAAATAAACAAACAAAAGCCACTGATTATTCCACCCAGATAAATTTTCAGATCAAACCCAAGCACACATACTGTTCTAAACGGGTACGTAGGTCTTACACTATGCTTAGAGATGGCCGCATGCTGAGAAATCCCAGTCCCTGTCCTTACTGGGCCTGCAAGATGGCATCTGAGTGTAGTCGTTCACTTCAAGTGAATGTGCTTTCCAACATGTCTAAATTCATTCTGTTACATTTTGAGGAGGACACCAAGGAAATTGCAGGGTGATTTTTTTTTTGTGTGTGTGTGTTTTGTATTTTGGGTGGGAAGGTGGGTAGTTCTTTTTGTTGTGTTTTGGGGCAGTACAGGTGTGCAGTGAGTGCTCCTGGCACAGGGTCAGAAAAGGCAGGAGCTGCTACGTGGAGATTTATACTGTTGCATTCTTAGGCAATAGTGCCAAAGTTCATCAGACATTCCTTGTTTTGTAATAACCGTGGGTTAGTAGACCTGTGTTACTATCGCCGTGTTTCATCTAGTTCCTTAACTCTCCTCTGTGCGAAATGCAGTCCTTCCTTCTGAAGCGTAGAATCTTTCTGCAACTTCTTTGCATTTAGGCTAAACTTCAGATGCATAAATAATAAACACGTATTG
Organism: Anser brachyrhynchus; assembly: GCF_964034855.1. NCBI lineage: Eukaryota > Metazoa > Chordata > Aves > Anseriformes > Anatidae > Anser > Anser brachyrhynchus. Next base: position 179,875,453 of record NC_137694.1, on the reverse strand, counting down.
ACCTGTTTGTCTTTTGAGAAGTGTAGCAGGAACAGCGAAAGGGAGATTTCATTTGTGTTCAGTCAGGGACTAGTTTGAGGCCTGCCAGACAGCTCTGCACCTGACTCAGGGACTTCTTCCCACCAATTCCCACAGGCACAAGGCCGTGACACCTTCCTGCTGGGTATGTAAGGTACCAGAGATGTCCTATGGCATGTGTCACTCCTTGCTTTTACAAGGTAGCCCATGGAGAAAGGGTTTCTGTTTTAGACTGTCCTAATACTTCCCGTACCTTGTGAGCTCCACGGGAAGGTGGCCAAACAGTTGAGAAGTGCTGCTCTGTGTTACTACTTTTCATAGCTTCTTAAGCTATAAACTAAAGGGATTTTTTTTTAATCACTATTTCCTACGCTTATTTTATCATCCTGATCATGAACTAAGTACGTTGGTTGTCTAGGTGAATGAGTACTGTGAACCATTTTACTTACTTACATTTCTTTTGTGTTGTTTTGCTTTCTGATTTTCTGTGCTATACCAAATGTGTTAATTTTAACAATGCCTCTGCCTTCCACTTTTCCGTACCTTGGCAGTCCTTATTACACGCTTTGGTTAATCTGTGCTTCCCTGCAACATAAATGTTAGCTCTGTGTGGCAACAACAGCATCTCTTTCAGTTCTTTGGACTGGAAAAGTAAGACAGTGTGAAAACGTGGTAGAACCAAATAATAAGACTTTTTTAGTTAGTGATTATAAGAAGGAAAAAGTGATTGAGAACTAACTAAAATGGAACTGTACAGAGTTATGGGATTTTAGCTAAAATCTGTTTCTACAACTAAAAGTGAAATTCTTTAGCAAATATTACATGTATTATTAGTTGCTTCTCTTGTATAGTAATCATAACTGCAAGGAGCCTGTGTCATGCTTGAGATGTTGTTCATCAGTATTCACGTACGTAATAGTATGATTATTTAAGGTACACAATTTTGCTTATAAATCTAAATATTAAAGTAGCTAAATGAAATCAAATCAAATAAAATCATTTTCTAATACTTGAGTACATTTTTTAATGCAGTTTCTATTTAGGAAATTTTTATACCACAATTCTTAAGTTTTATGTTTATTTACTGTGGAACAAAGTTTTATTCCCTTAGTGAAATTAGGTTATGTTGGCTCCATGTAAACTATATCTTCTTTGTGAGGCATTTAGAGAGTATAAGCATTACTTACAGAGCACGTTTTTTAGGTGAGTCTTTGTTTTACCATGTGAAAGATTGTGCTGTAGATGCAGGATGTCTTGGTGTAAAACAAATGAACATAATATAATTGCATATTTGTGCTCATCTGTAAACTATAATGTCCAATCTTTTAAAGTGTTTTTATAGTAACTAATACTGAATTAAAAATGATCAAGATACTTACTTCAATTCCTTTATACTAAGACTAGGTACAGCTTGGCCATCCAGGTAAGTGGGAAATTCCCCTGAAAATGTCTGGAGTCACTTATCCCTTGTAATGTTTGCAATGGAGTAAGAACTAAGAGGAGGGAACTGAGGCAGTTAGAGTTCATTTACTGGTACTGCAAATAACACTCCTATCTAGCTCATCGTATGTGTAGGGTAAGCTTCTGCTCTTGTTATTCTGCCAGATAACAACTATGGTAAAATTCAGTAATGTTGAAAGTACATATCTATAACTTACGGCGAATTTTAGGGATGTTATAACTTATTCTATACTCAGCATTATTATTCTAGGCTTAAAAACAGCCTTAAGAATCTGTAAAAATAAAATAAAATGGTAACACAGTAAGGAATGTAAGTGTATTAAGTACCTACAAAACCCTGGCTTTGTCATTTTGTCACATAATTGATACCAAAATACTGTATTCTTTGTCTTACCAAATTAAACTGATTTTTTAAGTCCTTTTTTGAACCTTGTTACATTTTGTAGAAACGTATAGGATATGTGCTGCTGGCTACCTTCCATTTTCATGTCCTTGATTTTTAGGTTTATGTTACGCACATACAGCCTCAATATGAAGTACTCCATTTTGTACGTTAATATAAAACATTAATTTGTTTTGCTATTGTCGGCCAATGGCTTTTTCTTGGAAGATAATAATTAAAGGTACATAAAATCTAAATTGTTCTTATTTCTTTTTATAAGTGACAAGTAAAAATGAGTCATACACAAGGGAATTTTGTTATTGGGGCTTCTGTCGTAACTATGTCTGACATTCTAGAAAGCGGGCACTTATTTTTGCTCTGCTTGTTCTTTTATCAGTGAAAATAAAACCTACATTTTTTAAATCTCACCATGCTTGAAAAGCATGATAATTTCTTTAATTATACTTTGGAGAAACTTTGTATGGCTTTCCATGGTGGTTTAGATCTAAAATCGAATTATGAGAATACAAATTATTATTTATTTTTTTAAAATGCTGAGTTCATCTCAGTGCACTGCTTTTGTTAATGGTTTCTGGAAATTTTATGAAAATGATAATGTACCTGATATTTCGTGTTTATTAATCTTGACAAAAAAAATTCCTAGCATAGCTCTTCCAGTACACTTTGTTCAATGACAGTGGATCCTCGTCAGGGCAGGAAATGTGGCATTCAGTTGCAATGCCACATGGGCTCTGCTCTCTGAAGGTGCAAATGTATTTGGGAATTTGGCTGTATTCCTATTGCAGGTAACTGTTGAATTGTGGAAGGTTAGTTTCAAACAAATTGGGGTTTTATGCCATATGTTATGCCTCTGAGCACCCTCCCCTCAAAAGTGAAATACTGTTGGGGGTTCAGTGCATCACACTCAAGTGATAAATCTTGGTAGTTTAGTCAGTTGAGATATATGGGAGGCTTGTTAACATGAGGAATTTAAACAGAAGGTTTGTGCATATAGTAATGAAATAGAAGAAGAAAAGAGTACTAAATGGAATTATGTGGTTGAAGGGGAGTTGTTTTAATGTTGAGGAAATCGGGGCTATTTCTGTGTAGTAGGATCAGTGGTGTCAGCAACTTCTTTTTTTTTTTATGCTTCATCTGGAAGCTCAGTATTGCCTTAACAGTAAGATGCCTCCATGTCCTTGCCCCAGAACGGTATGCACCGTTCGCAGAAGCAGAGAACAAGTGCGTGTGTTCAGTTCTTGCTCGAAGGAGCCTCAGCTTTGTGCTGGAATGTGCCTTTCTCCTCTCTGTTTACTTTAAATCTGAGAGTTGCTGAATGCAACACATTACCGAGACAGGTTGGATTGCAGGAGGACTGTAATTTCATGTTAACAGAGATTTTTGTCATTACTTTTCTTCTTTCCTAGCATAAGGAAAGATGTCTCTTGTCAGAGATGGTGATTATTTCAGCACTTAGTTTTCTTGTAGGCTTGCAACTGATACGCTACTTGCCTGTTAGCACCTAACCAAGAATCTTAAGGTAGCGCTTTATTGTCAGTAAAGCTCTGAGTGTTTTACATCATTATCCTTATTTCGTGTATACCAAGAGTGAGGCAGAGGGAGACGCATGGGCATAGAAAACTTCAGCAAGAGTCTGGGTGCAACTCAGGACATTGTCCAGACTGTCCCTGTGCCTCAGAGCAGGGTCAGCTGCATCCAAACCATTCCTGGTAGTTATTTACCCTCTGTATTCTTACAGTGTGCTGTCGAGGTAGATTCCAGAACCAATCAACCAATCTGCACAAATTGCTTCCATAATTAATGATTCTTTTGTGTGGGGGGGAAAAAAAAAGTTTTGATACCACATTTAGACCTTTTTGGGCACACTTCTAATTCGTTGGGATTCCCTCTGTCTACCATAACCATGATGTACAGATTACTTTTTCTCTTCATTGTGATTGCATCTTGCATATTGGAAAACAATTGTTAAGATTTTTTTAATTTTAATTGTTAAGATCTTAGTGATATGGTTTAGTGTAGGACTTGTTAGTGTTAGGACAGAGGTTGGACTATGTGATCTTGGAGGTCTCTTCCAACCTAGACGATTCTGTGATTCTGTGATTTTCATTCGTTTCTTTTCTAGGCTGAATTCCAGTAGCTTTACCTTCCCCTTGTCTTCTAAAATTTCTAGACATTCTTCTAGGTCTTTTCTAGAATGACTTGAACATATCCGTGCTGGATTGAGCTCTTGCGCTCCAAAGCAGACATAATATGGCCCTCGAGCTGGACACTGAGCTACAGATAACTGCTCTGGCTGTGTATTTTCCAACAAATTGTACATCCAGCTAAGAACAGTTTCGTTTATAGAACCACAGAACCATTAAGGATGGAAAAGACCTCCAAGATCATGTCGTCCAACCATACCCCTACCACCAGTGTCACCCACCAAACCATGTCCCTAAGCACCACGTCCAACCTTTCCTTTAACACCCCCAGGGACGGTGACTCCACCACCTCCCTGGGCAACCCGTCCCAGTGCCTGACTGCTCTTTCTGAGAAGAAATGTCTCCTCACTTCCAACCTGAACCTCCCCTGGCACAACTTGAGGCCATTCCCTCTAGTCCTGTCGGTAGTTATCTGTGAGAAGAGGCCGACCCCCAGCTCCCCACACCTTCCTTTTGGGTAGTGCATATTTGTATGTCACTAAGAGAAACTTAGTCTTCTGAATCCCACTCAGTGTTCTTTCCAGAAAGATGTTTGATTTTACATGATTCCTGTATACTCCCTTTTCATTTGTACTCAAATGGAGAGAATTATCTGCCTATGCAGATGTTACACATTCCTGTGAAGCAGTTGGCTCAGAGGAATTAATGATAAGTAGGTTTACAGTGTTATCCAGGGAGGTAACTTCCCCCTTTCTAAACCCCTGAAAAGACTCCCAACTTGTTTCTCTACCACCGCAAGAACAAAAATTGTTGGAATGAAGGCCGTTTCCATGAAAAGTTTACGAGGAAAAACAGTATTCCAATGAAAACTGACTGTGATGCAACCGCATTGTGAGACTTTGAAAACTCCTTGGGTTTAGTGCATCAGCATAAAATTGGAAGAGCAGCAGTGTTTTCCTTGTAAAGTGCTAAATGAAAGCAGCTGAAAGCAGGCCACACATGAGTGCCTTTCTCTTCAGCTCAGCCACCCTGCCTTCTTCAGTGTGCGGGGCAATGCACACTCTTCCTTTATGTTCCCCCTAACATGAAAAAGTTGTGAAATGCATCTTTGGAGAGCTCTTTTTTTTTTTTTTTTGACTATTTACCCTCTTAAAAAATATGTTTATGTTTTTAGACAAAGACCTCCCTCCTTGTCCCCTGCTTCTTCAACCGTATTATAGAGTAGCCACCCCCCTACACTGCATGTGCTGCAAATGGCGGTGTAAACTGACGGAGCCCCTCAGGAACCAGAAGAGAGGGAGATCTTTTTCCTCTCATGAACTTTTGCATCTCCTGAAAAAGAAGAACCATTCTCGAACTCCGAATGTGTGCTATAGCAAAGGTTTGGGTATGCAGTGGTCTTTTTTTATTCTATTCAAATGACACACACTGGTGTCTTCGAAGTGCCTGTTGGCTATTTTGTGATTCACCAAACCAGAGTCATCCAGGGACATGAGCTCTAACGTATTTTGTATCACATCTGGAATAGATATTCTTGGGAATTGGTTTATTTATGTCTGCTTCTGAGCAGTGGGAAGAGGTAGGTGTTTCCGTCATTTATGGGATTTCTTCTGTAGGTGGGACACAACAACTTGCCAGCAGATACTGTCTGCTATCTCTAGCGAATCTTACGGCTTCAGTGAGTGTAGCATGTGCCAAGAATTCAAGTATGAGTGAACAGGAAAATTTCTGAGGCTAGCATAGCCATTTCAGTCTTGGTTTTATCAAAAGCTGATTTGTGGATCAAACAACAACAGCAGCTGCTACATTGCCTGCAAAATCTATCTAAAACATTTTCTTTATTCGGGGGTTTCTCAGTTCCACTTTCGCTGCTCACTTTACAAAATATTTGTGCAGATTCTTCTAGGTGGTGTTCTTCTTACCACACGTGAAGCAGTGGTATAATGCCATTTCTTTCTCCGGCCATCCTCAGTGCACAGGAATAGCAAACTGTAGCACTGACTACTCTTCTGCATGTGCCAGATGGTGTCTGAGAATACGCTGTAGAGGCTTCCTACGCACCACCCTGCAGATTAGGAGTATAGGGCCAGCTACTCAGCTAGTGCAAATCAGCAGAGTGCCACTAAACAGCTTGTGCAAACCCAGTTTGCATTAGATGTTATCTGACTCATGGGATAATTAATAAAAACTGCTGTAATATACATGCTGATGCTTTTTTCAGCTAATTTGCCTTGTCTTCGAAATGTCATAGAAAATGATTATGTGCCTCTTGCAGTAAAGTTAACATAGAGTACTTGAACAGAGAGGGGTTTTTTCAAGTTGTATTAGACATAAAAGCTTTGCAATGCAGATACCACAGTAAAAGTAGTCTAAATATACGGAAATAACATACAAGGTACTGCACGTGTACATCTGACGTTTCTTTTGAAAAGTGTCCTGTGCTTTGGAAATAGTTTATGCAGTATAGACTGTGTGTGCAAAGGAGATTTTATATTTTCTGGATTTTAGAAGGAAATAACTGGAAAACTGAAATAGGGTTAATATATTGGAGAGATGTACAGATATTGCACGTTAGAGTAGAAGGAACTGAAAAGTGGAAGCTGCTGTCATGGAAGATCACTTTAGGAAATGCTTTCTTTGAATTCTCGGCATTATTCCTAGCAGATTTCCTTTGAGTGAGTTTGCAAATGGGCAGTGTACTGACGGTGTGAAACGTATTAAAAACGTATTATAATTGATCCATCTGTGACCTGTACACGTGAAGAATGATTTGAATGAAGAAGCAATGAAACTACTTTCTAGAAACTTTATCAATGAGGCATTCTGTGTTTTGTGACTTTTTCCCCAAAAGCAAGGTTAGGAAATCATGGTTGATTTTTTTAAAGTGGCATTTTGCATGTTTATATTTCAGAGCACATTTGTACTGTTTAAATATAACCAAGAGAACATAAGTGCACTGAAATACATTAATGTTTGGGGGGGGTCATGTTCCTAAGACTTAGATTTTGAGTGCTGTGTGATTATGTTCTCTTTTACACGACAGTTTGTCTTGCAGATGCTGCTGAACGTTCTTAAATCCTGTTTCTATTTATGGTGCCGCTTTTAAGCTTGACCCGAGTTTTTTCTTGAGGCCATCCTAAAAATAAAAAAGATAGCTACACATATTAATGTGAAATACACCAGAGGCGTTTGTTGTCATGCTCTGTCAATGCTTCCAATGCATGACTTTTGACATGAAAGAATTCAGTGTTTCAGCAAGATTTGCAAGCTTATTTGTCCAATTTAGGTAATGTAACATTATTTTTTTTTAACAGCTGTTACAAAAATGCCCTAGAGGCACGCACAGTGTATTCATACAACAGGTAGAAGTAATAATGAATGTGCCTTCTCAGTGAGATCTGATTGCAATTTTAATGGTACCTTTAATAAAACACTTACTTGTGTGGTGCTTTTCAAATTACCATACTTTTAAAGCAGCAAAATTTGGACAGAGCAGTTCTAGTGTGCTGCATTAGCCTTTATTTCGAGAGAAATATATGTAGTAAGAACTTTGTTAATTTTCTGAGAATCTAACAAAGGAACGTGTTATTCTCTGTGAGGCACCTATTTGCATTTGGCCTGCGGTGCGTGTGATGTGCATAGCTTTGGGAAAAAACAGTGTTGCAGCAGAGAAGGAGAAAATACTCTTACATTCATACAACTTTAACACACCAACATAGGAGAGAACAACATATTCAATAATCCTGCGCATGCGCATGACAGCTGTTTAAAAACAAAACAAACTGAGATGTTTGTTTACAATTAATCTGATAATCCTAACACATAGATTGCTTATTTATGTGTGTGTTATTTCTGTTCATATTGGTATGGTTCATATCTGGTTCACATTGGATATGGTAGATTTCACTGGAAGTGGGAGAAGATTTCTGATGGTTTTCCTGAGTGACAGATCAACGTCTTCACTTAAAATTTTTGATAAAATTTTCCTTAGTCATCCTTATGCTGAAGAATCTTACTTAAACCTCATAAAATCTTGTACTGTTTCTGTGGTTTTATAAAAATTAATTTTGATTGTGATTCACAAAAACACAGAGGTGAATTGGAAGCCTTGTGAGTTGAAGGGCACTATTGCGTGCTGTCTTTTAACTTTGCCCTTTCCCCTGCCTCAGGAAAGCTAAGGTAGAACCAAAGCTTGTTTCTTAAAAATTCGGCTTCTAATAGCAACCAGCAGCCACATTGAAAAAAAGGTAAATAAACAACTATTAATTTGAAGATTTCATCTTCTCCTGCTTCTTTCTTACTGCACTTCAGATGCATCTACAGCATCCCAGGCGCCACCCTTGAAGCCCTAGCTTCAAACCCTATCATTGCTCTTGTCAGATTGTTCTGAAAGCAACCATATACACACATGCATAAATAAACCTCCCTCCTGGCTTGCTTGTGTTCTTGCTCTCCTCCCGTGCTAGTTAGTGCTTTTTGCTCATTTCTGAGACGTGTAATATAAGCAGGAGTGCAGTTGTCTTTTAAGGAAGTAGCAAGTTAAATATATCCTGAAAATTAATCTATTTAGTGTGATGCAAGCATAGTATTTACTTTTTTAAAGTTCATGATTCACAGAAGCATTGGGTTATAGCTTGGATGAGTCTTTTACAAATCATTAATAGCTTATCTTTATTATATAAAACTGAAGCTGACAAGTCTTTGCATTGATGAGCTCAATGTGAAATGAGGATCGACAACTTTTTTGTTTTACTTTTTTAAAGGAGGAAGTTGCGCAGAGAGAAAGGCAGTGGGTAAGATAGGTATATCAACTTCGATGTAAACTAAGTAGTAAATGTAAACTAATAAAACTGATAAAACTGATGTAAACTAATACGAACTGTGCCTGGAATCCCCTGCTCTTCAGTTATCTAGCTTTAGGGGGACACATATTTGTGTCTTTGTTTTGGTTTTGGAGATAAGAACAAAAAAAATGTATAAATGGCCAGGTATCTCTAACACGTTTGGAATTAAATATGCTCTTATCTTTATTTCTCTTTCAAAGTGACAGATTCTTTGGCCCAGTCTGTAATACAGCATTTAAGATGGATAATGCAGAAAGATCTTCTCGGCCAAGATGTCTTCCTTATTGGTCCTCCTGGGCCCCTCCGGCGATCTATTGCCATGCAGTATCTGGTATGTATGTTGGTTTAAATTCTTGGAGAAATAGTCATTAATGTCAGTTAGATACTCTTCTACTAGCCTAACTCTGGAACGTAGTCCTAGGAAGTCTTAACAGCAAACAGTTCTAGGAGGTAAATAACTTTTTCCATAAACATGCTTTCCGGAGTTCAGTTTGTTTTAGATGAATAGAAAGTACAGACATTTTAATACATGTTTTTCTGTCTAAACTCCGGGGAAAAAAATAGTTGGAAAACTGTGTTACCATATGCTATCACAAATGGAGAAACAGTTTGTTCTAGGCATTATGTATGTTAGATTAAGATATCTGCCTGCTGTTACAGACAACAAATCGTTTTTGCTTCGTTATATAAAAAAAGAAATGAAGAAAAGGATTTAGGAGAGGAGTGTTCTGAGTAACATTTGGGAACAGTTATCATGAGTGATTAGGAAGAGGAGACGTGTGTATGATCCGCTCATGGAATGTGGGAAGTGCTTGCCTACATCCATCTGCATGAACCATGGCAGCACCATGTGCAAGATTTCACATTTAAGTCATTGGTGCCCTTAAATGATCGGTAAGAGGAGCGGTTGTCTGTCCAAAAAGATGATGTGGGTAGGGCTTTTTCTGCCATAAGCTCTGTCCAGACTCTCGTTGGGCAGAAGTATCACAAATGGAGGTGCCCCCTTTTTTTTGTTTTCATATTACTCATAACAACAAAAAAAGAGTGTACCTACCTGCATCATAGAGGAATTGGTGGCTTTGTAACCTAGTAGGTACAGAAAAAATGAAAATTAAATAGTTCTGTTTTTTTCATATTTTTGCCTTTTTTTTTTTAACAACTATAATTAAAAGCTGCCTCTAAAGAGAGATCTGTTTCTTATACTTTTAGCTGAGTGGTAAGGGCTAAGGCTATTTCATCATGAATCTGTTTCCTAGCAGAATGCGTGATATCCCAGATACAGAAGTAGCAGGAACATCGGGTATAAATGTGTGTTGTGTTCTGTTTGTTTGTTTTTGCTTTAAGGTAGAAAAACCTAAGTATAGCTCCTACTGAATCAAAATAAATAAAAAAAATAATAATCTGAAGATTCACCATTTTGAAACAGTCTACGATTTTACAGAAGTAAACTGCGTGTTGTGATACTAAAGGCAGAGGGGATGAGAACAATATAGTTCATCAGTGTATTGACAAAGTATGTGCAGGTAATAATCACAACCGTGTAACAGTACAAGTATTACTGAGCAGTAATAGAATTGAAGCTTTTGAGATTTATGGAAGTCTTCTGATTTCTATTCATGATTTGCAGATGCTGATAGTTTTTCAGCATCCAGAAAATCAGCTTAGAGGACTTTATAGATGTTCGGTTGAACAGCTATGTAGCTGGTTATTATATTTTTAGAACAGGTTTGGGGAAAATAAATTTTATTGAGCAGAAATTCATGCCATTTTGTTTGAGGCGGAACACACTGTAAACATTTTAAAAATAAGAGATATTAGATTTTGTTCAGAGTTATTTCAGATCACTGTGCTGCTGCCTGGAGCTCTTTTGTACAATTATACCATTAGGCCTATTGTTATAGCTCACTTACTGCGGTTATAGCTTTATTTTTGTAATAACCTCTGAATGTTGTCCATAGGAACTAACAAAGCGGGAGGTTGAATATATTGCGCTGTCAAGGGACACCACAGAAACAGACCTCAAACAGCGACGAGAGATCCGAGATGGTAGTGCTTTTTATCTCGATCAGGCAAGTTGCGGTTGCGCACCACCGAATTTTTGTTTACAACTAGTTTGAAGGAAACAACGGTTTAAATGATGAGAACTTATTACATGGTTTACAAAATGACTGATGTTTCTGATGTAGTTAGGAAGTCTCATATAACGCTCTTGATCTTTTTATTAGTGAAAATGTTATCTTTACCAAAATCCAAGATTACTCTCTCTTGTAGCAGTACCACAGGGCTGCACTCTTTTATTTAGGTTGAATTAGGGAGACTGTTTTTTAGTGTGCTTCAGTAACAAGCGCTGAAACCTGTTCTGTGCAAGCTAGGCTGTTGTTTCACAAGCACTTCTCTTGGTATATCTCTTGCCTGACACCTGTAGCACATCAGATGTATTTCTAAAATAAATCTTTTGATCTAGTTTAATTGGAAAAGAGTCTAGTTCATGTATGTTAAGACTGCTCTGTGTTGTGAAACCCAAGCACAGTAAATAGAGACTTGATTCAGAAGCTCACTTCTGATCTAGACTGAAATAATGATTTAAATACTCCTGCTGTCAGTATTTCCCCAGCTCATCAGCTCATTTAGTACAACCACAGAGTGACTTAGGTTAGGTAAGATTTCTGTTTGTCAAAGAGAAATGTCTTTATTTCTGTCTCTTATCAATGTCATGTCTCCCTTTTGATTATACAGGTAAAATATATACTTTGTTTAGAATGTCTGTTTTCCTAGATACTGAAAATTTGTATATAAGTTATGTGCATAAATAGATACAGCGAGTCAGTTTCTCTCATGTAGTGTGAATTTAAATGCGTTATCTAAAGAAGTTTTCAGTTGTTAGTACTATAGAGGCTAATGATATCACCATCATATGAGTGATTTGTGGGTGGGAAGTAAGATGGGAGCAGAAGAGGAAAGAAAGCATAAAAGATTTATTTTCTGTTCAAGAAATATTTCCCCCTTTCTAAAAAGAAAAAAAAAATCACAGATCTTTCTCAGCACCGTATTTTAATTTTTTTTGAAACCATGACAAAATGACTATGAATGATGGATGATCCTCAGATTGAAGGATAACTTTTTTTAGTTACTTGCAGGACTTCAAATTATTTCATGGTTATCTGGAAATACGAGGGTTGCACAATATGAGATAATTTAACGTACTGTACTGTGAATTAGGGCTGTAAATGACTTCTCATTTACCAGAGGATGAATTCATTGTGCAAACTGGGAGGTTAACTCAGTAACTCATATGAGCCCCATGACTAACTGCTGTTATGGACAGTCCTATCCTCATGCTTACTACAGGATAGTTCAAGTAAATTTTTCCTCAGGGTAAAAGCATTAGTTAACTTACATTTATACAAGCCACTGTTCTAGGGACTGTACAAACCTTGGCAAGATGTGAGATAATCTGTTAACTGTTTATTTGTGTGAAGATTTTGATCCCAATGTAAATATGAAGCAGTTTGCTTCATTTTGTACAAGCTCTTTTGAACGATCTCACTTAAGTAAGAACAGTCTGTAAAGATTACCTTTCTAAGGTAAAGGTCTAAGATTACCTATCTCCCTCTATCTGTTGGACATTTGTCGTTAAAAGGCTTTTACTAGAATCCAGCATGGCAGTATTTCAGACTGGGATTTTCTTCTAGCAAGATACTTACTTGGTATCTTGGTAAACCAGTAGGAATCATGTAAGAATCTTCAGTAGGAATCTTCAGCTCATAAGATACTCAGCACCCATAATAATCTATGTATCTTTAAGTTCGGAGGGAAAGATAAATCCTTGGTATTTAGATGAATACATTTTAAATACTAGAAACATGAAAGATGCACCTGACAGATAGTGATGTTCTAGCTGAAGTTTTCTAGCCCTCCATTTTAATTAAAGACACAAAGTGTAGTACGTAGCTATATTTAGAACCATCACAGATTTAGTTATATCTTAGTAATAACAGGGAATAAGGTTTTACAGGTTACACAGAGGTTGAATTTTAGTTCAGTTAATAATTTGAAGGTTTTCGGATGGCAATTACCAATTCAAAACATTACAGAAACTAGACACTACTCTTCCTTAAACCACAGACCATGAACGGTTTCAAGACAGAGAAAGCAACAGCAGGTAGCTTTAAGAAAATACTCCTGAATGAGCTTGGATTGTTTCCATTGCCATAGATGAGCTAAAGAAAAGGTGAACTTTCACGAGAGATTGAAGATACAAGCTATGCTTTTCAGATTTATACACCATTTCCTTTCTTGTGGAATTGCATTCTTGCTGTTCATGACACCAAAGAGAAGACAGCAAAGCTTTAAAGTCTTCTTTTCCAGAACGTCCTCTGTGTGAAATCTGTGGGTCAAATAAACTTAGCTGTTAGTTGTCTGAGATAGATGAGCCTCTTTGCCTGCAACTTACAGCATAATAATGTAGTTATCTTACACCTTGAATGATAATATATTGTAATGAAAACTGGCATCTTGTTACCAGAAATAAATTTAATATAGTGAATCATCAGGCTTGCAGACCCACAAAGGTTTGCAAAGTTGTCTGTGAGTGATTGTTAAGGGATTATGGTTTTTTATAGCTCTGCATTTAATAGGGACAGATTAAATAGTGTAAATGCATATCTCAGACGTTTCAAAACATCTGATTTATTTTAACAAGAAGTTACTGAATGTGATGGCAGTAGTTATTTCAGATAGATTTGGAAGATGGTGACTCAAAGGCAGCGACTGAAGTTCCGCAGTGATGCGTATATATTGAAGGGCTAGTGTATCACATATCTCCACAAATCTGCATTTGTTAGTGCTGGAGTGAATCAAATGGGAGAAGTTCTGGAGTTATAAAGTTAGAAGAGAGATCTGATAAGAAAAAAAAAAATATATATATACATTTCAAAATCAGAAATAGGGAAAACCAAATGAATGACTAGGCACCATTAAAATAAAGGAAAGCTTTGAATTATCAAATTAATTCCCAGTTACAATTATGTAAAATAAAGGATTTATAATGGGGTAAGGGTGAATTATTTGTTTTCATTTAAGTACTGACAGCAGAAAGTTCTGTTTTCTTGTCTTTACCATAGACCACTAATTTTGTTTTTTGTCTGTTAATTGGCTGTTAAAAGACTCAGAAATGTCATTATTGTTTTTACTGAAACAACAAGTAACCTCTTGACTTTGTTCCGTAACTTAGTGCATGGGTTAACTATGTTGCATCTCAAGTAGTTAGTTGGATTAGTTTTTATTACTTAAATATTTAACTGGCAGTTTCAATTTAGTTATTGATAAAACAGCTCTTCTTGCACAGTGGCTTTCTGTTTCTTTAGCTCTTTGTACGTGAGCCACCAACTTGATTGAACCAGTGTGGAGATTCTTATTTCAGTCTGTCCTGTTTTCAAAATTAATAGAATTAGATTTGATATTTGACCTTTTTTTTTTTTTTGCCATTTCTGATTCAGTTTTGCTTTTTATCATGCGTGTACAGCTATAGAAGTCACACCTCTGGTTTAAAGTCTTATTACTACAGCCTCCTATATTTTTAATTGCTGCAACTAAGGAAATCCTACATGAAAAGAATGCAGTGGGTGCAACTGGGAGAGAATCTAAGCCACTTTGTGCTTGAGAGGCATGTCACTCCAGGACTGTGCCACAGACTGTATTGCCTGGAATGCCTGGTTTTGTTTACCCTGCATCTTCCAGCTTTTGTATTAAATGAAACACACTTCCCAAACACAGAACACTTTATTATGTGAACAATCCTTTCCATTTAGTGTAGTTAAACTAACTGAGGATCAAATAAGTGGAAAAGTATTATATGGTCATATGCTGAAAAATTACAAAAATAATATCATTTCGAATATTTGCTAATTAAGCTGTACACACTGAATGAATAAGTACGTATATCATGGCCATTTCTGTGTTTACAAAGAGTTAGGCTCAGTATTCGTGTATCTTTGAACTAAATGAGCATACCCATTATAATAGAATATCTTTGCATCCCCCACTGCACCAGCATCTTAGGTTATACAATGATAAAATGCAAAATTGATTGTCAAGATACCAGAAAAGTGATCTTCTGCTATGACTTGGGAGACTTGATGTAGTAATCAATTAAACATCCAGAGTAACAGAAATGACAGCTTAAATTATCCTGCCTGAAAAATGAACATGACATAAAACCCACTGGAGTAGCACTACACAGAATTGAGTTTGGTTTCTTTTAATCAAAAGAGATCAGAAAGATAATATAAATGAATAAACAAAAGTAGGATGTGAGGTTAATTTTTTGAAACAATAATCACATTTGAGCCTCTGTGTGTGTATAGATACATTTATATGTATATGTATGTATAAACGTATCACAAAAACTCTTTATACTCTAGCAAAGAGATGGGCAAGAATAATTCATCTGTTTAAAAAAAAATGCAGTGAATGCAAACTGTAATTTTGTGATTTGTTAACTTATTGCCTTGGAATGCAGTGCTGGAGAAGTATGAATGCTACTATTAATTTTCTTCTTCTGACCAGCACTGCACAGAAAACAGAGAAATACTAGGTAGAAGCCAAGAGTATTTGGTTGAAGCCATCATTTAACTGGACCTGTTAGGTTAGCAGTTAAGAATCCAGTATTTTATGTAGAAGCTCTGTGAGATAAATGGCTGTGATGTAGTGTAAGGACCATTAGGACTGTATATTTGTAATTCCTTACAGGTTAAAGTCTAAGCCGTGCGGTTTCATTTTTTTGTGTCTGTTACATGCGTGTTCCACTTTCTTTTCAGCTAGTGTTTCTACAATGCAGGAACATACATACACTTTGTAATATGTGGGGTCATAACATTCATAGTCAACGTGGATTTGATGAGTAGTGCTCTGAATCAAAGTGATTTTCCAGTGACAGTACCCTTATCATTTTTTAGGTATCTGTGAAGAACTTAATTTCCTTTTTACTTTGCTACTCGTCAGACAGAAAAAATCAAACAACTCATCTCCCTTATTCCTGTCCAGAAGACAAGTGTCATGTAGAATGAAGATTAAAAAAAAAAACAACTAGGTTTCTTTGTTTGTAGGTAATTGCACTGGCAAATCCTTTCAGAAACTCAGATCATTTGCTCCTGGGCATCCTCTCTGCCCAACATGCAAGCTCTTCCATGTTCCTGATGTAAACTTACCATTATCCTGATGAACCTGGTGTAAATTGGCTGAAAGGGCCAAATCCTGTCTAAGTGGTTACCTGTTCTCTTGTAAATACAGTTTGCAGTCACCATTTCTAAAACACCTGCTATAGTGTTAGGGGAAGGAGTGATGGAAATAAAGCAGATCACTTGATCTGTGGTGGTTCAAAAAAAAAAAAAAAGTGGAGGAAGCTAAAATCAATGACTAAGAAATAAAACTGTTCCAATTCTTGTCACGTTAACATTATTTATGATCTTACCGTACGTTGCTTCATTTCCTAGAGTGAACTGTAGCTTAGTTTTTTGTGATCTGAAATTCCATTGAATTTAGGTTGTTCCTTTTTAGTTGCTTTTCCTTCTGACTTACGAGACTGAATTGTGAATGAGGTGCTGACTGGTTCAGGCCATTTTTCCCCACGAAAACATTTCTACTTTGGACATCTGAAATCCCTTTTTCAATACTAACCAGCCTGGCTGATAGTGCTATGGTATACTGTGAATTCTGTCTTTTTTTTAACGAGTAAATAGCAGTATTATTAAAAACAAGTGCAGTCTACCCAGTAATTTTCCTAGCCTCAGAGGAGAAAAAGAAAACACTCGATTGTCACAGCAGGGGAGGTAGACTGAAGAATGAAGATAGAGCCCCCCGTTACAGATGAAGAAAATGTTTGAATGATTTGGTTCCTCACTTACTTTTTTATTTGAATAACCACATTAATTACTATTTTATTGCTTTTAATAAAACCCAAACATCATGTTTTGAACATATATAACTCAGTATATTTGTGGTCTAAATTGTTAAGCGCAAAACAATAGTTTATCGTAGTCTGCAAAGTGGAAAAAAAATTAACAAAAAAAAAAGAATAGACATTCTCAGATGAATAGTAGGTCTGTTTTAAATATCATCTTTGAATGTCATTATGCATTTGGTAGTTTTTTTTATTAAATGTGACTTTAAAGAACTAACACCAGATTTTACAAATATTTAAAGAAAAACTAAGTTTTTCTAATAAGTTTGGCATTATTGCCTTGAAATCGTTTGAACGTGGTCTTTATTAGCCCTTCATTTCACTGCTAAATTTTTGACAATATTTTTATTTTGAAGGAATTATTTTGTTACTTCATTATGTACTCATCCATCTCAGTGTTGCTCAACTGCTTTCCTGTTTGCTAAACTCCTGAGGGAAAACAATAACAAAGGATTTGAGCGTTCTAAAAAGTGAACAAATATATTAAATGATATTCTTTAGTGGAGGCATATGATTAGATGTGCTGTTTAACCTCCAGATATTTTTAAAATCTAGTAAAGTAGATTCCCCAATAGGTGACAGCCTTATATGCTTCACTGATCTTGACATCTGTCTGTACATCTATCTTTAGACTCTGTATCTAAATTTGTAGATAATTTCTTGCTATTTCCATATAAGTATTACAGAAAACTTGATGATCTGATCAGTTCCATTATGTCTTCTTAAAAGAGTAACCTGAGTCATTTTCAGAGAATTACGAGTCTTGGGCAATACCCTCTTCCTTCCCCAGTAAAACAAGGAAGAAAAGCTCATCATGTAATCCATTCTGTATCCCTGTCTTTTTTTTTTCTCAATATCCTTTAGCTGTTGGTTAGTTTTAATGATTTACATTTGAAAAATTTGATTTTTGTTTTAAACTTGACCCACGGAACAAAATTTAGAAGATAACAATTTTGTCTGCGTTTAGTGACATCTGGTAGCTTGGTAGGTTACAAGGACTCAAATTAATGCCCACCCCCCATTTCTGCACCATGAATTTAGTAGTTTAAGTTGTGTTAGCCTGCTGCAGCCAGGCAGCATCATGTTAGCTCAAAACCAGACAGATTTTAGTGTTGCCTTTACCAGATGGCAGCTAAAGATTTTTTTATGTTTATTTTTTTTAACCATAAGAGACATCTGGACATATCATTGTTGGAACGTGTATGAGATACAGGAGTGAATGGAAAGATCTTGGTAGATGAGTTTGTGTGGGATGTTGTGCGGGTGGAGGGAACAAGATACTACACTGGAAGGGACATCTGAAAAGCAGGCTGCAGATGTAGGGAAACCTTACCTCTTTAGTTCTCTTGTTCACTGAGCTACTTATTCTGATATTTTTCCATGCTGTAATATTGGTTGTTGGGCTTGAGATGTCATTACAGGGATCCAGTTTTCAGAGAAAGGGCACTCATCTTCTAAAAATATATATATATAAAATATCTCCAGGTAGCTCCTGGAAAAAGAGACACTTTAATTACTAATTACTGCTCATCAATTTTCAGTAGCATTTTTGGAATACAGTTCTGAAACATAGCTTGTACATTGTATTCAAAAAGATGCACAAGTTTGAAAAAATAAAACCACTTATAGTTCCCCTCAAAATCTTCCTCACTGATTTTGAAGTGACTAGAGTTTTCTGATTTTATTGTATGCATTTTCTTGAGGAAAAATTAACAGATTTCAGTGATGGTATTTCAAATAACACTGTTAAAGTTCTTATGCTCTTGCAAACTATTTTGGTTAGTTTTGCAAAAATGTCCATATTTCTCTGGTGTTTGTGCAGTTCAGCATGTGCATTACGTTGAGCTATTTTCTGTCCTTCCTCCCTTTCTGACATTGTTGAAGCTTGTTCATGTGCTTATACACTGTGATTTATGTCATGAGAGGGGTTCCTGCAGTTGTCACTGCTCAAGCGGAAGAGCTCAGTTGTGCAAAAGACTGTGAAACCCCGTTTGGTGTTGTTTAGTTTCTAAGGCATTTCCGCCTTTAAAGGTAAAAATATATTTTTGTGGGTGCAGAATGAAACCAGGGTGCACAATCTCCATTACATATTTGTTGCACAAGGCCATTGCTACGAGAGTAACAGTGTATTAAGGGTTTCTGCTCTAGGAGAAGAAACTCAGTCTGTTACAAGTGCAGGTATTCCCTGGTGCAGGTATCCAGGTAACCATCCTTTCAGATCTACAGGGGCACCGGTGGGCGGCAGTGAGCTTGTTTCTTCATCTGATGAGCAAAATAGTCCCTGGCTGCAGTTACAATAAATCCGAAGATAAACATTTAACAAATCCCTCTCAGCCTTTTAACAAGAATTAATACTTTTTATCTCAGGTTTACCATCGCGGTTGCATAATATAACCCCCCTCTGTTAAATTATATTTTATATTAAACGTTTTGAAAAAATGAGGCTAGTGAGAGAGTGAGACGGCACAGCTATTTCTGGGTTTTCATTATAGAATTACGAAGATGAGTTTCTTGGAAGCATCTTTCAAAAAATGATTTTCAGTGACAGATTGCAAACTTACTTTCCTTCTTCTTATTTGTTATGCATTTTAGTTTCCAAACCAATCCATCAATACACAGATAAAACTGAAATAATGATTCAGAAGATGCCTTGTAGTATGCCTAGCTTATTGCAGAGATTTACTAGTCATTACCAAATAGAATGCATAAATATCGTAGTTCAGCCAGAGATATGCAGCTGTTTTGGTCTTAAGAGCAGACTTTATGCTTTCTAATGTTAATAGTGCTTTTCAGAAGGTCCTTAGAGGTAGATGAGTTGTGTATTTATTTCATTATACTTTGGAGAACAGTTTCCAGTATTTCAGATATGCTTTAAAAATATACGAGAGGAACAATTTGTATAAAACAAAACAACACAGCAACAAAAGCCGTCACAGTAAATTAGCACCCAGATGATGTTGATGTTATTGTTGTCATGGGGATTCTTTGATTAAGAAGTGAAGAAGCATGGTTGTGCACTCAGCCATTCCTGAAGCTGATCGTCTTTGGCTTACCTGTATGTACCTTTTACAAGCCATAGCATCCCTTTTGAAGTATTGTACTGAGCAACATAATTTTGAATAAAAACTTCAAGTAGTTTCCAAGTTCAGGAAATCGTTTCCTTTTAAATTTTGAACCTTTGAACTGATGAGCAGCAGGAAAGACAGCATACTAGGCTGCTTTTCCAGATTGTATTGCTGGTGGAGAGCACCTTCTTTCTTGAAGTTAATCGTAGAATCATTAAGGTTGGAGAAGACCTCCAAGATCATCAGGTCCAACCATCCCCCTACCTCCGATGTCACCCACCAAACCATGTCCCTAAGCACCACGTCCAACCTTTCCTTGAACAGCCCCAGGGACGGTGACTCCACCACCTCCCTGGGCAACCCGTCCCAGTGCCTGACTGCTCTTTCTGAGAAGAAATGTCTCCTCATTTCTGACCTGAACCTCCCCTGGCGCAACTTGAGGCCATTCCCTCTAGTCCTATCACTGGTTACTTGTGAGAAGAGGCCGACCCCCAGCTGCCCACACCTTCCTTTGAGGTAGCTGTAGAGAGCAATGAGGTCTCCTCTGAGCCTTCTCTTCTCCAGACACAACAACCCCAGTTCCCTCAGCCGCTCCTCACAGGACTTGTGCTCCAGGCCCTTCACCAGCTTCATAGCCCTTCTCTGGACACGCTCCAGGACCTTGATGTCCTTCTTGTAGTGAGGGGCCCAAAACCGAACACAGTACTCAAGGTGTGGCCTCACCAGAGCAGAGTACAGGGGGACGATCACCTCCCTGCTCCTGCTGGCTGCACTATTCCTGACACAAGCCAGGATGCCATTGGCCTTCTTGGCCACCTGAGCACACTGCCGGCTCATGTTCAGGCGAGCATCAATCAGCACCCCCAGATCCTGTTGTATATTTCCTGATATTTGTGGTCTACACCTATACCAGATTATACAAGCCCAGGAGAGAGGCTTGGTGGTGGCCAGGGGCAGTGGGCACCAAGGGGCAGGCAGGAGGCTCCCTCTGAGCACCAGGCAGCACTTGTGTGCTGGGCGGGCGGCTGAGCACTGGCCCAGGCTGCCCAGAGAGGCTGCGGGGTCTCCTCCTGGGAGATTATCACAGGGTGCCTGGATGGGGTCCTGGGCACCCTGTGCTGCGGGGCCCTGGTGGAGCAGGGGGGATGGAGCAGATGGCCTCCAGAGGTCCTTTCCAGCCTCAGCCACGCTGTGATTCCGTGGTACTGGAAGCCTGTTAATTCAGCAAGCCTTCATCCATAGCATGCATGTCTCAATGCAAGTTAACAAGATTCTATGGATACTGAAAATATTTTGAAACCATATGAACAGAATGTGTATTTTCCTCTGGCTAGTAAAACTCAGTCATAAAGTCTTCACAGACGTATAATACGCAGAATCCAACCAACTTGGCAAATAAGATGTTTGTTAAAGCATATTCTGGCTGTATCCCTAAAGTGCGTTTAGACGAAATAGCTCTTTGTTCACGATATTGGACTGGTTGCTGGAGACTCAGGATTTCTATTCAAGCAGGTTGGAGCAGATTTTTGACTGTGACCTGTCTAGAGAAGAATGTTAGTACAAAATTTGTCCTTCATACAACTTTTATGGGATGAAGAGAGGGGAATTTTGTATTGCCCGTTGAAGTATGATGTTCTGAATTAACCAGTAAAATCAATTCACATGCTGATTGCTTTTGGAAGGAATTAGTGATTCAGTGGAAGGGAAACAATCTCAGGACTACTGCTTGTTTGATGGGGTTATTCCAGGTTCCTCAGATACCGATCATGAAGCTTGATACTAAAAATGTCAGGGAAGGGAACTTGATCTGGAGATGTGTACTGTACAAGTACAGTACACAATGTGAGTGCGTTTTTTCTGTAATTTGTGCTTTAATCCAGATTAGGTGCAGGAATTAACACTGTCTTAATAATGATGTTGTGATTTAAAAGCTTACAGTATGGCTAATTTTGCCAGTAGTTGTTTATGCATCTATACTGTGCATGAGAGGCAACTAAATTAGTGAGTCTTATAATTTAGTGTTATCTTTCTCTACTCAGATAGGTCTCTGATTCTGCCACGTGCCTTGTACCGCGCATCAATTCTGTTACACTGAACTGTTCTTTGTTTCTGTCTTACATTTTTCCTTTTGTCCTTTAAATTTTTTTTTTTTTTTACATAAGTAATTCTTATTTTTGTTCTGGTTGTTTTTTTTTTTTTTTTTTTGTGTGTGTGTGTGTTCTGGCATCTTTTCATCATTCTTCTTTGTTTCTTCTTTCTTTCTGTCCCAGTCTTAGACATCTATTATATTCATCAGAGATTTACGTCTTAGATGAAAGTTTCATCGTACATACAAAGCATCACATGAAAGGTTCATCTGTAGGAGTTTATAGTAGATATACTGGAAAGAAATTTCATTCCAACTCCATTTGCCACTGTGCTCGTGACGAAAATAAGGTTAAAATGTAACAGGAATGCAAAGGAAAACTCTTCAGTTGCTCTTGACATTGCCTATGCCTACACATGCCCCATTATTATTTGGCTAAACTTCTGCAAATTGAAAATAGACAAGAAAACATTAAATTTCAGAATCTTTTACTGGGCAGTAAATATGAATACTAGTTATGAAGTGTAGTTAATTTACTTGAGTGAGTGTCATTTACTGCAAGGAAGTCGCACAAAATTACCAGCACCAGAGTTCAGTTTTACATTCTGGCTATACATTAGGCACTTAATTAAACATACATATATAAACAACTCATGAAATGAACTACAGAAAATTCCCATCCCAAAGGCTCCAAAGAATTCACAAGTGAAAGTCGAAGTTTTTATTCTCTTCTTATAGAAAACCGTGTTCGGTCAGGGAACAGAATTCTAAATCTTCTTAATTTTATAACATTTTAAAACATCTGATTATTTATAGCATTGTTTTATTTTATCTCCCACATCTGGTTTCAACAGACGTTCTCGTCAGACTAAAGTAATGTACTGGTGATGGAATGACACTGATATATAACCAGAATAATCCAAAGAAATATATAACTTTTTGTTTCTTAACATTTTAATATGATTGTAAACGTGTACAACCACCTCAGTGCTCTGTATTCTCTATAAATAGCTATCCCAGAATTGTTAGATGATGTTAAAATACCTGAAAAAACAGTATACATAAAAAAAAAAAAGAGGTGCTACATTTTAATGTATTCCCAGTATGTCTGCAATATTTTGATTTTTTTTTTTCTGTTGATACAAGACACCAGAACTGATTTTTTTTCTCTCTCCAGCCTGTGTAACAGTTACAAGATAAAAGTCCAGCTCATGAATATAAAGCACTGTTAAGACAATCATCTGTCACTCTTCATGATCACTACTTACGTGTATCTTATTGATTCTTATGAAAATTTGGAAAGTTTTGCAAAGTATCTGCAGATTCTTTTTCAGCAGGATTTCGTGAGAAATGTAATGTTTATTTCTCTTCCAACATTGTTTTCTGTTTTCTAAAAGTGTGCAGTTCGTGCAGCCACAGAAGGCAGAATCCTTGTGCTGGAAGGTTTGGAGAAGGCTGAGCGGAACGTCTTGCCTGTGTTAAACAATTTGTTGGAGAATAGGGAAATGCAGCTTGAAGACGGTCGCTTTCTCATGTCTGCAGAACGTTATGACAAACTTCTGCAGGTAGGGAAATGTCATTTGGATTTTCCATTTTTTGTTTTCCTATTCTTTCCTATGCTGTTACGAAGGGGATAGTAGTTACAAGCCAAACGCATGAAATCAGACCCGGTGCGTATGTGGGATGTTATATGGGATGAGATCGGCAGGGTGAAAGCTATGTGAGTAGTCAAATATTCCTTTACGAGTTGCAATTAAAAGATTGTTCTAATCTGTATCCCCTCTGTCCACATGAAAAGCAGTCATCTGTGTGAAGAATGTATGTTTCTTAAATGCAAAAGCCACTGGGAGTAAACGAAATATAGTTGTAAAAAGAGATTGCAGTTGAAAGCGTCCCCATGAAGTTCAGATAATGCTTCAACATTGCAATAATCTTGTTGCTAAGCTTTTAAAATGTTAGAATAACAAAAAGAGAGGTCAATATGGGCAACACTATAATTCTCAGTGCTGTCTCACCTTTAATTTAGTAAAGTATGCATGAACAGCCAATCCAAATTATAGGGAATAGTTAGCGAATTTTCTTTTGATAGGATTTTAGTGTCTGCTGCTGTTGCTACTTCAGCCGTTTTCATTTTCTTCAGGCTTTGAGTCCCACTGCTTAAATTTGAGTGGATACTTCTCAGGCTTTTGGGGGACCTCAGTACATTTCATCAGAAAGTTTCCACCAGTACGCTGTATCTTACTTTCTATGTGCTGTAGTTTCCAGTCATGTGCCTGTTGGTCTGCTGTAACAGTCTGATCTCTTCTCACTCATGTTTCTGTCTATCATACATAACTGTGGTTAAGTATACGATTCAGACCCAAGTGAAATAAAAAGCCATTTGCAATAAGCCGTCTCATTGATCCTGATTACATGAACTAGCCTACGATGCTGTTAGTACTGTAGGAGATTTCTGAAAATATACTGATATTTCTTATATGTCTCATCTCTGGTCACAAGTCTGATCTGTGCCTTTTCCGAAAACAATTTAAAGTATTTATTCAGTAGATAAAATTGTTGGAAGCATTATTATTGAATTTGAAAGTGAGCTTTTAAAATGTGATCAAGACTGAAAATGAGAATTCAAATTCAGACAGGATTTGTTTGCAGTTATGCAAAGCATCTTCCTCTTTTCTTTTTTCCTTTTTAACACTTTTCTAATGATAAAATGTTTCAAAATGAGTGCCTCAGGCATACTGCTAATAGATGAATTAAATAAATCTCTTGCTATAATACTAAATCTAATATTGTTGTTTTGTTGTTTGGGGAATATGATATTATATAAGCTAATGTTCATTTTCTCTTCTCCTGTGTGAATAATTACTAAATAACTAGATCTGCAGGAAGTTTCAAGGAAGACTTGACTGTGATGCAGAAAGGCTGAAGGGTGCATTTTTTGTATGCATTAAATCTCTTATAGGACAACAACTGAAATAAACAACATCAAATTCTTGTGAAGGAGCCTAGTAATAGTTCCGGTTCTGTTATTGCTTACATTAAAGCATATTTTGTAAATGCAACCTTTTTATGCAAATTATAGTCTTTTTTTTTTTCTTGAGGGGGATATGGTAATGTACTTCTAGTGTATCAGAATAAAATAACTGTTGTCATCTGTTGGTTTTCTGTTTTTTTGTGAAAGCAAGGTTGTAACAGTGCTTCTGAACTTTGACTGCCTGTGGGGTCCATGATCAAAGTGCTATTGGCCTGAAAGCTGCACCTAATCAAACATTCTGTCTACGTTTGTCTTGGAGAACCCTGCTTTTATGATCCGAATAGTTCAATGCTTTCAAGACCCTCTGAATGAAAGATGAGAACAATACCACATTCATCTTGAAGGACCAGGACTGTTAGTTCATTTGCAGCTTAATCTTGAGGAGTATTTAAGGATGTATTTTTTTCTCCCTGTTGCTTTATTTTAATTTAGGAACATACAAAATCAGAGTTAGATGCATGGAAGATTGTTCGGGTTAGTGAAGATTTTCGAGTAATAGCGTTGGGTCTGCCAGTACCTAAATATTCTGGTAACCCTTTGGATCCTCCCCTTCGCTCTAGATTTCAAGCTAGAGATGTTTATCATCTGCCCTTCAAGGTAAGTGTCCTAGCAGAAAAGTTGGATTATCTGTACTGAGTAGAGCTAATATTTCGACGTTATTTTACTTAGCTCACCTCTGAAAAGAATCCCTAAATAATAAATTTGTCTTAAATGGCATTTTTCATACTGCTACCTAATAAATTCCTGAAAAGCAGCCTTCGAGTTGCCAAGGAATGCTGCGGCAGAAAAATAACTTCCATGAAACAATATAGCCCTAAAAGAAAGATTTAATAATATTTCTTTTCATTTGTAAAATTTATTCTGTGCCCAGGAATGAGTAGACTGTTGATGTCTAAATTAGAGAAAAAATAGAAAATGTCTCATACATCATGAGCTGTGACCCACAGTATGACCCCAAAATGAATTTACCGTATGATCTTATGTTCTATTTTCAGGACCATCTTCAGCTATTGTATTCAATTGGATCAAACATTTCTGCAGAGAGGTAATTTTTCATAATTAAAAAAAAAAATCAAAATTAATGAAGAAATGTGGTGTCCTTTCAGGATTCCTTGCTATTTTTATAACCTCTGTCACTACTTAGAGACCAGAACTGAACAAGTTTTTAATATGTGTGGGTGTATGTTCAAACAGCTTTTTATATGCAGCCTTCATATAATGAATTCTTAATGCTTTAGAACTTCAATCACACATTACTTATTTGTGCTCAGAGATAGTTTCAGCTTCTTATACCGATCTTATACTGTATTTAACTTTTTAGGCTTTAGTATTTTAAATATAGATGGCATGTATAAAACTGTAATTATTTTTTCCTTTGCAGAATTTCTCAGCTCCTGTCTTTTGCTACAACTCTCTGCTCTCAAGAATCTTCTACATTGGGACTTCCAGATTTTCCTTTAGACAGCTTATCGGCTGCAGTTCAGATTTTGGTATGTGCATACACATGTGCTGTGAAACTGAATGAGCTTAAGATTTCTCAGAATTAGAACTGGATTATTCATGTTGTTGGAAGAAGATTAACAAGAACATTTAAAACAAAAAACAAAACAAAAAGAAAACTATGGTTTGTGGGATTATACTTTAAGCAAGTATGTAGCATAATACTGAAGGACAAAGTATGGCATAACACAAGATTTTTGAAGTGATAGGGTACATCTGAGTGTTCAAAATAATGTTTTTTTTCTGCTTGATCAACTAATGTGACTTCAGGAGCATTTACAGTGGATCTGATGACAGTGAGGTTGTCATCTAGGCCACCCTTTTAGTCAGTGGAGGGGAATAGGCACTTTTAGGTTGTGCTTTTTCTGATTTACTAGTATGGGTGTAAATCATACTGACTCCATTACAAGTGCACCGACTACCTTCCTTTAACACCTAAAAGGACCAACTAGTTCCAGTGTGGGTACACCTGTGGTACTCCAGTGTGGGTCTGAGACAGTTCAGTTGTGTGAGATAATCCCATGTTAGGTCTTCAGGTTAGCTGGTGGATTTAGACTAAACATAGACATAGGGGTTATTTGAAGATGCACACTGTGCATACTTGAAGATACAATGCTTCCTGACAGCTACACTCCATAGGGAAGTGTAACGACTGTACACTTTCCAGCTTCATGGTAGCAGATGCGTTGGGTCAGGCCTAAAGCTATGGCAGTCTGTCTGCTTTCCCTCACAGCTTGTTGTCCCTTGGGCTTTGTAATTACTTGGTAAAAAGTTACAGTGAAAAAAGGTGACTCCTGGGGGAAGTCAGAGAGATGAGATCTGAAAAAGAGAGAGAAGGACAGGTACACTTTTGTTTGCAGGAAGATGTGGTCAGCCCAGGAAGGTGAAATACCAGGACAGCTTCTCAAACCTTCTCTCCAAGATGCAAGCGTCTGTTGTATCTTCTGTGCAATCATCTTACCTGTGGTACTGCTGAGTGGCAGTTTACTTCAACATCTTTTATTGGATTGTACACATTAAAAGCTGTCAGTTGCTTGTATTGCTGTTGTGCTCAGTACCCTCAGCTGTGATCTAGAAAGACATTGTGCCTGGTACTTCCAGACCTAATTTTTGTCTGAATTAGTGATATTACATCAAATAGTATGAAGTGATTAAGATTCAAGTTTAGAGAAGCGAAACAGTATTTGGAGGGCTTTTGGAAAGAAATACATGATGTATTTTAAAATAAATTGCAACTTTTTATTCTTTGAGCCCTGTAGTGAAAAATTATTTTTAAATGAATGCCAGATGGCTTTCAGAGTAATGGAAAGAAAATGAGCCGTAAGCTATTATCTAAACTATGGAATGAAGGAAGCATTTTATTTTACATTAGAGAATGTGAAATGTTATCATTGTATGACAGAGTCTTTTTTGGATAGACCAGAGCTGTTTCTTTTAGAATTAGTTTTAATCACTCAGTTTTCTAAGCCAGCTGTTCTCACTGATTCTAGCTAGAGTGTTTTTCCATCACATACCAGGTCACTGTCATCCTCCACTTTTAGCTAGGTTGACTTAACCATATAGCAGTGTGGAATGAATACATTGTAAAGATTGTCTCATCCTGTTATGGATTCATGTAGTCCAAAAATGTGTTTCATAAGTTGAAAACTCCTGCCTACTGAAAGGGAGATTTTTTTTTATAGGGTGCTGTTCTGAAGAGGCTAATTTTGGATGTGCCACTGTAATTATTATTAATTCGAGATAATGTGGACAAATTATATGTTATGCTTTATATCTATATAAAGTGCTTTAAAAATGCAGTAATGGGCTCTGTGATCCTTCAGGCAGCACATTTACTACAATGCCCTTAAATCGTTTATTTTTACTGATGCTTTTTTAATATGGAACATTATAAATAGTATTACTGGTTGTAAGTATGAATTGAATTATGCATTTCATAAAATATGCATCTCCTTATTTCATTTCTGAGCAACTCTTCTCCTCTTTAGTTGGATGTTTGTGTAATCCAAGTTTGTAATTGAAAATTGGTTGATTTTGAGTTATAATACTTATTTCAGTCCACTGATTAACTGTTTTACCACTAGTGTTGTCCACAGTTAGTCCTTAACAATTTTCAAGTCTTCTGTAAAACAAACAATCAGGCATTACTTCAGGATTTTTGAAACACCTTTTTCTACCGTGAAAGGATTTGTGTTTATGTTTCTTGACTATTCATAAAGGTACTTCCATTTCTTTCTTTATTACTGTGGCAAAATAACTGGAATCTTTGTCTAGTTCAGTTAACAACTGACAGAAGAATTGCTACTTATAATTAGCAAGGAGGTGTGAAACGTTTTCGATGTTCAATGCGAGCATACTTCATAACTCACTTCAAAGCAAACCAAATTTTGATCAATTGTTCAGAATTTTCTCGGAATTGATTTGTTAAGCAGAATCTGTGCAATATAATTGAATTAGAATTCAATACTAGAAATTGCTGTGAATGAGTAGATCATTATTGTAATACAGTTTTCTTGTCATACTGAATCTTTTCTAGTGATACTATGAAACTCAGTAACGTGGTGGGATTTGTTTCTCCTAATCTGAAATGACTTTACATATCTGAGCTAGTCACTGTAGCTTCCATTTATGAACAGGAGAGAAGGTAATTTTTAGGTCATAATTTATCTAACCTATTTTAGACATTTACATTATAATGAATCGAACACGCAAAATGCCTGTGTTGACATTTGAGCAACTAGAGGATGTGGTGGTCATTTGTTTATTGCCCCTAGATTTTTATTTTAAGTTTAGCAATATATTGGATTTTGAGGTTAATAGCTGATAACGAACAAGCCAATCTTTTTTCTTTTTGCTTGTATTTTTAATTTGAATTAGGATTCCTTTCCTATGATGTCAGTCCAGCGTGTTATTGAGCGGCTTTACCCCTATAATGTTTTCCTTGGAAAGGAAGGCAGGACTGCAGTCAAAGATGCACTAAAAGTAAGTATTGCATATTGTAATTCCAGGGAACGATGGATTATGACAGTCATTCTCCTGACTAATGCTACTTCATTAGTTCAGTTTGAAAAACCAAAACAAAAATGAACAAAAAACACTTAAGTAATCTAAATGGTTACATTATTGCTGATGCTAAACCACTATTAAAAAACAAAAACAAACAAACAAAAACTTCATAAACTCATAGATTCCATTATAGTGATAGGTGAAATCTCAATGTTGTATAGAATATTTAGACCTCAGTTAAAGACTACATAAAACCTGTTATTACAGAAGTGCTTGTTTAATTTGAAAGTAGCTACTTGTATGGTTAAGGTAGTCAAATGCTTAAAAAATGCCTTTTGCCTGTGACCTTTATGAGGAGATAATAAAATAAAAAAAGAGATCACGTGACACAAAATGCATTTCGTATAGCATGGTTACAGATTATATTGCCTGGTTTTAGTCTGTATTAGCCTTTTATTGCTTGTTTTTGATCAGATCTGTTGTGTTGTTTTGGCCATGTTTGATAATAATAGCTTATCAAATGTAATTATGCTGGATTTTTCTATTCAGCCTTTCAAAACTTTAGCACGGTGTTAGTTGTCTTTCATTTTTGAATGCATTGTAAGCAGTTATTGCAAATTAACATTTGCAGCCTAGAGCATCTTACCCAGTTCTTTCAGTGATGAAAAATTGAAGTTATTTGTACCTGCATATTTAGAAACGCTTGACTTACTAGTCTTGGTAGCTGTTTTTCCTGAAACCATGCCTGTGTGTTAGGGAAATGATTGTAGTCTCTCCCTGCTGCTACTTCCTGAATACTGCCTTTTGGCATAGGAGCTTAGCTATTTGTTCCCTGTGTAGCCAGGCTGATTTGCTTGTTTTCGTGAGTTTTGAGATGGACAGTCCTTACATTTGAAGGAGATCCTGCTAGTTTTCACAGGCCTTCAGAGCCATTCCCTGTGGGATCATACCTGCCACTTCCGTGAATAAACCAGTCTCGTTTCCTGAAATGCAGGATCTGCTCCTTGTTTGTGATTAGCAGAGCCATCTGTGCATCCCTGTGCATGGCCAGTGCAGCACCTGTGTTAAGAAGCTATTCCAGACAACTTTCAGAAATCTAGACTGATTGTGTCACGCGGTGTTGCCCGTTCAGCACATATCAGGGTAAAAGAAATTGCCTGCAAGAACCGGGATCTGGATGGAAATGCAGATTTCTGTTAACAAAGAAGTAACAGTCGCTCCTGTTCGTAATATGCCTTTATTTTACATCTTTAGTGTTGTTTTATTTCCCCTATCAATTATGCATAGTGTATGTCTTAATATTCTGTACCATCAACTTCCTTCATTTTCCATCACTGTTAATGAATTTGGTGTTGCACATGGTTTTGCTTCCAATGTAAGGCAGGTGGATTTGACTAGTAAGATCTTCTTCAGTGACTGTCTACTGTTAAATACCTCCTTATCATTTGAATATTTCTATGTTAATTTTCATTTTTTGGATATTCTTCCTCATCATTAGTTTTACAAGCTTGTTCCTTTATGTTACCATGTACATATAATCTTGTTTGGAATATTATTCTATTTGCACACAACAAATAGCGCTAAGCAAAGAATCTTAAAAAATGCAGAAAATAGCTGGTTGTACTGAGGAACTCCTGTTTATAATGATATCTTAGCAGTAGCAGTGCCAGAACTGTATTAAACATGAATAAGAAATGATTTTTTCCATCCCACAAGAAATGTAAGAGAGAGGAGTCTGGCAGAAGCAAGGTGATTTATTATTCTGCCCTCCTACAGATTTCCAAAAAGCATCCAGCTAATGTTTGCCACTGAAAACTTTTTTTCTGTGTAACAGGATACAGTTAGGGAATATTAATTTTAGCTAGGAAGGATTGAGAGTCGAAAAATGGTATACTTGAAATGTATTTGCAGTTGATATGTTGATTTGTGAGGACTGAATCACTGTTCAACGTTAGCTAATGTTTAAAGAAAACAAAAACAAATTTCATATAGTAAAATGTAAAGTTTAGACATCTGAGTTGGAGACAGACATAGGGAAGTAGTGATCTCCCTGATAATGAATCTTATTTTCAGGATATTGCCTGTTTCAGTCAGCAGCCAGAGCTGAGAAGTGAGGTAGATGGCAGTTAGGCTAAACAGCTAGTTTTGGCAGCTGTTAGAACCTGCGTATATTTCTGGAAGATTTTCTGTCCACCACAAACTGTCTTCCCAACCATAATCTTCAGTTTAGGTAAATCTTTTCCATATATGCCTTCTTGTTTACTGGGACTCCACCACGTCCTGGGTATTTCTCATAATTCTTACTCTTGATTGTCAATTAATATGAACTATTGACTTACACCTTCCCTGCGATTAAAATTAATTTGTTACAGCATTATTCTTGGAAGCATAAAGATGCTTTGAAATGCAAATCTCTTGTTGAGTGGATCTAGATGGAGTTAAACTTGTTTTAGGTTTAATTCAGTCTATCTGTCCGCCAACTTTATCGTATGATATAAATGTGGCTCCTTGTGTCAAACTAGTTCGCATTGAATAAAGTGTTCCTTGATTGCACACTAATCCAGCATCAGCAGCCATCAGGAGAGCTGCTTATAAAGGTCATTTGTACAAGGACTGTAGTTGGCAACATTCGTTATTCATTAGATTATCAATTTGTGATAAACAGGACAAACGTACCAAAACAGACTTGAGAATGATGTGCCTTTGGGTAACCATATATGAAGTTACTACATTTGGGAAACTGTATCAATTTCTATTCTGATTCTTAAAGAAGATTTTAAATGTAGGAGCTCTTGCAAAGGAAAGCATGACTTGATATGAATTCTGGCCTTTAAAACATTATTTTATACTTGCATGAAATACTGGCATGACAAATTGTTTTGACTGACAGATGAACATTTGAAATATAATTCCAAGAAATAAGTCAAAAATTTATTTAACCTAAGCTTTTCCTTTAGAAGATTTAGATATTGATAAATCACTAATTTCAAGGAAAACAACCTACAGTGAAGCATTCCTGAACAATAAGCTTAAGTACATATGATGTCTCTCACAATCATGAAGTTTTCTTCCCTAGGTACTGTTATTGATAGGCATTTATAAAATTGGTCATCTATATGTGGGTTGAGTTTGGTGGCTCACAAGAGGCTGCAGCTGTTCTGTATTAATTTCCTCATTGTTCAATAAGCTTTCAGTATTTTACTTCAGATGCATCAGAGATTTGGGTTTTGCCTTTTTAATTCTCACATGCCTTTTGCAGGCTTGCTTTTTTACAGTGTTGGAAACATCCACTGTTTTATTTTATTTTTTAAAAACTTCTAATGAAGAGAATCCTTCTATTAGATTTCAGAAACAACACACAGATCAGATTTAGCGTCTGATAGATGGGATCTATCTATCCTATAGAAGGGATCTAGCAGCAGATCCCTTTTAGTTTACTGTCCAAGTGTTTAACTGTGCTCTAAGAACCTTCTAGAATTTTTCTTCATGGTTTCATGTAGTGATTAATTTTGCATTTAGTGTCTTGATCTTATATCAGATATGAGCTTGTTTATTCCCTTTGACTCTTTTTTTCGTTTTCTCTTTTCCTTTTTTTTTTTTGTTTGCACACCCTCTTTAATGTTGCCTGACCTCTTCCTCTAAATCTGTTTCCCTGCTTCACAGTAGGGAACCTCTTCAAACTACAGAGGTAGTCTCTCACAGAGAGTGGACTAATCGTTCAGAAACCTGGAATTGTTTTCCTTGTTCTGCTCAGTCTAAGATCTTTCTGTTGCAAATTGTGGTCTAAGGAAGGATTTGTTTCTGTTCTATCCCTCTACGTGACCCCCCCCCTCCCAAAGCCATTTATAATCTTCGGGTTTTTGCATTAATGAATGCTCTTGGTGCCAATACATACCATTGCAGTGGAATCTCTCCTTCAGATTTCCCCATCTATTCTATGTTATGCTTGCAGTTCATAGTTTGCTTCTTGTAAAATGGTTCAGACTTCTTGTTCCTTGAAAAAATCTCTTTCCCTCCTGTGCAAAGAATCTTCAGCAAAGATCAGTTGCTTCTGGACGCCTTCACATCTCTTTTTGAACAGCTTAGCTGTCCTGTGGGTTCAGCTGAGTGGCTATCTGCAAATATGTCTCATTTAAACTCTCTGTTCCTTTGACCATCTGGATCACCGGAGTATTCTTTGCAGTTTCCCTTCTGAGACGGTACTGATCATTAGATGCTTCCAAGAGTTCAGAACTCCTCTTATTCCTTGTTTTGATTTTCATAGTATGCCTATTCTCTTATGTTTCTAGGCATGCAGAATGTGGCCTGATGGTTATGGACTGCCAAACCTCTTCTCTTGTTTTAGGTGGCTAGTTTTTCCTTTTTTTTCCCTTTTCCTCTCGAGTCTGAGGCAATGCAGCTGCCCATTTCTGATTCTCCAAGTAAGTGTATCCCAAACTTACCGATACTGAATGCACTCAATAGTTGTCCTTCCAAGCCACAAACATTTTTTCCTTTGCAACTATCAACTTGGATTTTATATAGAGGAAGTTATTTCCGGCTCAGGCAAACTCGATGTGTTGTTCATCCATTTCACGCCACTTTCTGATTCTATATCTAACTATTGTAATTCTAAAAGTAGAACTACATTAGAGGTCTGTTGTATTCTGAAAGCCACAAAGAGTTTTCTCGTTTGCTTCTCCTGTCCAGGTGTAAATGTGGTAATTTATTTAATTACTAAATTATTCAGTTCAGCAGCATCTCTCTGCTAAAACGTGATGATTCAAATCTGTCGCTCAAATTCAGTAAAGATCTGCAGAGATTGACAGTTATCTATCAGTTTTCGACCCTGTTTTGGGGTCTGAAAGATGAGCTGTAGGACCCTCAACAACATTAATAAATAGATAAAATCACCTTTAGAATTTTAGATTCCCAAGACCTTTATGTGCCAGACCTGCTACTGCTGTCTCCAGACCATCACTGATTGATACAGAGGCTGCTGATACAGATAACCTTACTGCTTGCTCTGTTTTTTTCTTCTGTTTGTATCTGAGTAGGGGATTTTAGTGTACAGTTTGTGATTTTATGTACAAGCAGATTTGACCCTATCCAAAATGCCATTAACTTAGCAAGGATATTAAAATTTACTAATGAACATGAGAGTGGGAACATCTGTAGTTCGTTTCACAGAATCATAGTTTGAGCGTTTCTTAGAATCACAGTTTGAGTTACTACTATGATTCAGGCATTCCTGTTTGCTGCTGCTGTATAAATATTTAATGGTATCTGAAGCTGTTACACTAAAAATACGATTTGGGACAGTCTTTTGCTAAAGTACATTTACCTTAAATTCAAGTTTAAACTTGAAATTTATATAGGCTTTTGCTTCAGAGTGGGAATTTACAAAGTGATGAAGAGCCAAAGTGTTTGTATGGATGCATTTCAGTTTTCTTTCTAAACTTAAATAGGCAGTGCTATGAATCCTAGTAGTAATAAAACCACATACTTTTAAAGAATTATTTCACATTAGAAACTTCTGTTTAATTTTTCTTCTAAGGAGTTGGACTAATACTTCCTTTTCTCCTGTTGATTCAGCTTTCACTCTGTTGAATAAAAAGGCACTGTGACTTCAGTAATTTTAGTGGGGTATTTTGATGCTTAAGTCTCCCTTATAATGACTTCCCCTTCGCAACAAAATAGACTTTTTATAGGATTTTTTTAAATGGTTTTCATGCTTTCTCTATACAGCACAATACAGTACAATGCTCAAAAAGAGATTGGGAAGACAAAAGTCCATTGCTTTGTCTTTGTTATACCAAGAACATGCTGTGAAGGCTTAATTTGTACAGGTTATCCTCAGTTTTCACCGTGTGATAAGGCTGCGGGGCTACGTAAATGTAATGTTTGATGGTTATTTTTATTGGCAGCCAGATATTGAAATCTGCTGTTGGTTATAATGGCCTGCAAAGGTAGGTGTTCTATTACTGCGTTTGCTAAAGTCTATCATCCATTTCTCTTATAATTTAAGTCTGAATAAGACTGCAAAGTCGCCATATGTCATTTTAAATTTACATCTGTCATTACAGTCAGAATAAGTAGATGGTAGGTCTTTTTGGTTTGGTTTTAAATGAATATGTAAAATATATAGGCTGTCAAGAAAGTGAACACAGGTACATGAAGTAAAGTGAAGTTTAAGTAAATGGATTTAGGACTTCACAGGAAATTAATCTTGAGTGTGTTTCTGACCCTGTTATCGGAAGTAACAGTTTTAAAAAAGAAAATTGTATTTAATAATTAATTCCTCCAAACCCCTAATTTTACAGCGTTTTGAGCTTCAAGACTCAAAAAGCCATTTGCGCCCAAGAAGGATTACAAAAGTAGAAAGTGTACCAGGAAACAAACCCTTCAAGGCTGATGTAACTGTCCAGATCGGTGAAAAGGAAGTGACATTCCAGGTAAGAATTTATATATTCATAAAACTCTATTCTGTTATCATAAACTTACTCAAGAATTTAACACTTACACTTGATACTGAAACTCATTTGCATTGAATATTTAATTTTTGGTAGTGTAACATTTTATATGTGCCCTTGTGTCCGAGAAGGCCAATGGTATCCTTGGGGTGCATTACAAAGAGTATTGCCAGCCAGACAAGAGAAGTTATCCTCCCACTCTGTTCAGCCCTGGTGAGGCCACACCTGGAGTACTGTGTCCAGTTCTGGGCTCCCCAGTCCAAGAGGGACATGGAGCCACAGAAGAGTGTC
The DNA here is from genome assembly GCF_964034855.1 of Anser brachyrhynchus. Lineage (NCBI taxonomy): Eukaryota > Metazoa > Chordata > Aves > Anseriformes > Anatidae > Anser > Anser brachyrhynchus. Next base: position 179,839,192 of record NC_137694.1, on the reverse strand, counting down.
CAGCTGAGGGCTACGGAGATGATTAGGGGACTGGAGCATCTCTCTTATGAGGAAAGGCGGAGAGAGCTGGGCCTGTTTGGCCTGGAGAAGAGAAGACTGAGAAGGGATCTTATCGATGTGTATAAATGTCTGAAGAGATGGTTTCAAGAGTATGGAGTCGGAGTGGTGCCCAGTGTTAGGACGAGAAGCAATGGGCACAAACTCATACACAGGAAGTTCCATCTGAATATGAGGAAAAATTTACTTACTGTGAGGGTGATGGAGCACTGGACCAGGTTGCCCAGAGAGGTTGTGGAGTTTACTTTTCTTGAGATATTCAAAACTTGACTGGAAGTGATGCTGTGCTCTAGATGAGCCAGCTTGAGCAGGTGGGTTAGACTAGATGATCTCCAGAGGTCCCTTCCAACCTCAACCATTCTCTGATTTTATGATTTATTAGAAGAGCATGTAGATAAGCAATAAGATTATGGATAAGAAATATTTTATTTTTATATAAATGAATCACATGTAGGAAAGTACAAGCTTAAGTATATCATGATAAAACAAGTGCTGAAAAATGAATGAAAGGAAAATCTCTAATGCAATAAAAAAAGCAAGAAATTTAGAATAATAGAGTACTTGTGATGCTCTTGATGCTGCTTTCCTTTTTTTCTTTAATAAAACAATAGTCTGTCTTTGTCTATACTTCAAATAAAATCTAATGAGTGCTTGGTAATGTTCTGACACAGGATGTTGGGAAAATGGAACAAAAGCAATCACATCAAATATGATTAGTTTGAGTTTCTTCCAAAGAAGTTTATGACCCACTAGGTGGTGAAATGAGGTTCTATTCAGGAAGCAGACACTGATCTAAAAACTTGAATTTAATGTTGAATCTGGAGGCTAGAGAGTCTCTAAAGAAGGTGAATTAGTGGGAGTTAGAAAGAGATTGTTTTAACATTGGTGAGGAATATCTTTAGAGAGTTTGTACCATGACAATGAAAAGGGGAAGAGCAGCAAAGAGGAATTTGTCAGAAAAAATAGGATCTGTAGGGATCTGATTGGACTTTTTTCTGAGGGGAAGATTTTTGCTTTCATCTGACGCGTAGATGATGCCTTCTGAAAATATGTCTGCACAGTGTCTCTTTGGGAACACGAGGACATTAGGAGTTTGAAAATGAAACAGTTCCCAGTAGAACAAGAGGCAGAGTGAGTGTCTTAATGTGGAAGATAATTGAATATTTTTACTCTCCAAAGTTCTGTAGCCCCTTCAGATTTTTGCAATACAAATTGTTCCTTCCCATTTGTTTTTCTCTGACAAGCAATAAACACTAGTGATTGTAATATTTTGTCTTCAGGACAAGCAGCCTCAAGTTCTTTGCACACCCCAATGCCATAATCGAATTGGTTCATGTTTTCTTTTCTTTTTTTTTTTTTTTTGTTTTCCATTAAGAGTGGGAGTAGGAGATGTAGAGGAAGTTGTTTATTACAAATTATACAACATTATTTTTTTTCAACAAAAGCTTTAGGTTTGATAATGACCATCATCTGCAAAATATTACAGTCTTTTTGGGGAAGTGTAACTCAGTCCACACAAAGCCTAGAGCTATCACAATATATCTTATTTAGCATTTTGTTTTCTTTTGTTTTGTTTTCCTTATAGGTTCCAGCTGGGACTGGGATGTTAAAACAGCATTCTCAATCAGATGCTTTCGTAAGGACTTCCAGCCATGATCAGCTGTTGGCAGAAATGATGCAGTCCCACATGGCTAAAGATATGTGTTTAATTGGAGGAAAAGTAAGAATTTAATTTTCTTTTTCCCTCCTTTCTCCATGTTCCTTACAAAGTAATCTTTTTTTTTTTTTTTTTTTTCTTTAGGGCTGTGGCAAAACAGTTATCGCTAAGGAGTTTGCTGATATACTAGGATACAGCATAGAACCTATCATGCTGTATCAGGTAAGTAAACTATTGGCTGGTGATCATGCTGTAAATATGATCCAAAATATAACACACAGGCAGGTTCTCTGTGTAATGTCATCTTCACATACAGCTGCAGCTTTTAAAATCACTGATAATCACCAATACACATTAAAAAATAAAAGAGGATAGAAAAGACTTCAAAGATAGCAAAGTGTTATGATCATCTTAGAGCATTTTTTTTAGTTGGTTAGAATGCTCATCTAAAATAATCCCATTTTATTGTAGACCTAAACAGAGGGGGGGGTACCATTAATACATACGTATATTAATATATATAATACATATTAATTCAACACTATTACATATAGATTAGCCCCGATACTGTTTTACTTTCATTTTTTTTGACTTCATTGGGAATACGAAAGAAAGATAGGTAACTTAAATGATTCTCCTTACGTTTTGTCGTTTTGTTTATTTATCGCAGTGATCTTTCTCTTAGCCACAAAGAACTGACGTTTTGTTTTGTGATTTGGCATGACTGAATGTCATAAAGAAAACTTTGTCTTCTGTGTCTTGTTTTCAGATCTTTTTTTTCTCCTTTTGAAGTATGTTTCCTGCCTTTAGACAAGAGTGATGACCTCTTGTAATTCATGCATATTGAAATTCTCTAGGATACCTATAATTTTTTCCTTTTTTTTCCTTAAACTATTTAATTTTATAATGTATCACCATGATTATCACTAATTTTTATTGTTACAGAAGACAGCTTCTTTACCGTATTGAGAATATAAAAAGTTTTAAATCCTTCTCAGGAATTTTTTTAAGTTATTTTTCATATTCTGGAGGCTTAATCTTCAATTTTTTTTATTAGTTTCTTCTACTGTCCATATCCTCTTACATGTTTATTTTTTTCTGATGCGTATCACATGAAATTTTAAACAATATTGTAATTTCTGTGCCTTTTCTTTCTTTCTACATTTCTGTTTAGCCTGATGATTACAGTTGTGGTGGGACTGCACTGCAGTAGAGAAGATGGTGTTTACATGTGATATATACGTATTACATTGAATTAATATTAATGCTGCTCGTTATTTGTCAGTGCTATAGCAAACAAATAGTAATCTTAAAGCTCTTAGCATATCTGTTCCTAATTTTTTTATGTTATAGAAGGGGCCTTAGTATAGATGTAGCTTTAAAAATGAATTTTGGAGAGACATCTCATTTTTCATGAGACACACAGGCAGTTGACTTAGTTGCCATAGAATGGCAGTTATGGGATAAAATGACGAGGAAGAAGAAATGGAGAAATCCTAAGGGCCTCCATGGGCTTTGGAGATGGTGACGAGGAACTAACTTATTGTAGCTGAGTTGGAGGAAGAAATTTACAGTAGTTGAAGAGGTAATGGCAGAGTGAACGTTTTTACTGAGTAAAATTTAAAAGTTCAGTATTTGCAAAGATAGAAAAAGCAGTAATGGTTCTAGAAAGGTTGGGCGTACAGATTGAGGGAATTCAGGTTTTTGGTGCTGTCAGATGTCTCAAGAGTATGATAAATGGGGAGTGGTGGGCCACTGCTATACACTTAGTGTTTTTTTTTTGTTTTTTTTTTTTTCCTTGGTTTCACCCAGACAATACTCTAGACTGGCTCACAGCAGCATAGTTTTATGGAAACCCTGAAGTCTGTCCTGCTTAACAGTGATCTCCTGTAGGCAGCGGTCGCTTGGTACTTGTTTGGAGAGTATTGTTCAGTCTTGGATCTTGATGAACTATAACTTCATGACATAAATAGAAAAAAAAAATAGGAGATTGAAAAGTGGAGTGACTGAACTTGCTTTTTACAGTAGGGATCATGCATGTAAGGTTTTCTTCATAACCTTGAGGAATGAAACTGCTCTTAAATAAAACATGAAGTCAAGGGCATTCCATGACCTTGTGAGCCAAAACGCACCAAATATGACTGCAAAGCAGTCAAAAGTCATAATAGGCAATGCTGTAGGGTAACACTAGTGTGAGATGTAACACAATACATTGGTCTCTTTTTTCCCCTTCCTTTGCTTATTTAATTTTTTCC